>NC_138883.1:18912398-19333962 GCF_965194825.1 Balaenoptera physalus
GGCCCCCCTCATGATCTCTCTCTTAGGTGATCCTTACAGATGAGAGAGTTTCCAAACAGAATGTATTGTTTTTGTAAAATTCATTTCTTAAGAAATATAAGAATGTTTTGTTTGTTTGGTTCTATGTCATTTGAAGTCTTAACTTTCCCATTTCATGGTCTCTGATGAAACCTGAAAGACCAGAAATTAATTTTTCACTGATACTCAAAATGTGTCTGTAATCCAAAGACATCACCATCACCTGGCTGCTTGTTAGAGATGCATATATTCAGCGCCTATCACAGACCTACTGAATCAGAATTTCTAGGAATAGATCCCAGGGGTCAGTCTTTTAAGAGATGATTCTTACATGTGCTGAAATTTAGGAAGAAATGATCTTTAAAAAAACTTCTAAAAGTAAATGATGTTTATTTTAAAAATGATATTAAAAATTGAAATTATTGAGACTTGACACCAAGAGAATAATCTGTAAAAGAAAAAAAAATGTTCTATGAAAGCCCATGTTAAGAGGATGAAAAGACAAGCTACAGACTGGCAGCAAATGCCAGACAAAAAGCTAGTATATAGAATATATAAAGAAATCTTAGAACTCAACAAATAAAACAAACCCATTTAGAAAATTAGAAAAAGAATTGAACAGAAATCTTTTATCTAAGAAGATAAACATATGTCAAAGAAGTACGTGAAAATATATTCAACACCATTACCCATCAAGGAACTACAAATAAAAACCATGATGATTTATCACTACACACCTTCAGAATGGCTAAAATTAAAAAAAATAAAGTGACAACATCAAATGCTGGCAAAGATGAGTAGAAACTTTTTCTCTCATACATTCCTAATGGGAATGTAAATGGTATAGCCACTCTGGAAGACAGTTTAGCAGTTGCTCATAAAACTAAACATGGAATTACCATAGAACCCCATAATTGTACTCTTGGCTGTTTATTCCAGAGAAATTCAAACTGTGTTTACACAAAACCTATACACATGTTCATAGCAGATGAACACAGATGTCATAGTCCCAAACTGGAAACAATACTGATGTCCCTCAACAGGTGACTAGTTAAAAAAACTGGTACAAACATACCATGTATGCTACTCAGCAATATGAATGGAGGAAATATTGATACATATAATAATTTAAATTCCATTTGTATAACATTCTTGAAATGACAACATTTGATAAATTGAGGATAGATTAGTGGCTGCCGTAATTCAGGGACAGTGGAAGGGTGTGTGTCAAAGGGAAATGGGTGTGATTATAGAGGGCAACATGAAGGATTCTTGTGCTAGAATTGTTAGTGTCTAGACTGTGGTGGTGGATACATAAAGCTACAAACATGATAAAATTGCAGAGAACTAAATTGTCTAGAAAAAAAAACAGGGCTATTAATAGCAACCATGCAGTGGGAACAAATGTGGTTCACAGAGATCTACTCTGCAAATTCAGAACATTTTGCCACTGAAGAAGGAACCAATGGCCAGCACAGCCTCTGTTGATCTCCTGCAGATTTCAACAGCTTTCATCACATGGGTATTCACATTTGTAGACACCATCTACCTGAATCTCTTCCCACACCCTCTCTCTACTGCCCCTGCAGGAGCCCAGGAACCCCACCAACAGCCAGCCTAGACCTTAGTCATAATAATAACATAGACAACTATACACCAACAGATTGGATAACCTAGAAGAAGTGGAAAAATTCCTAGAAATATACAAGGAAACAAGACTGAATCATGAAGTAATAGAACATCTGAGAGAACCAATAGTGATTAAGGAGATTGAATCAATAATCAAATACCTCCCAACAAAGAAAAACCCAGGACCAGATGGTTTTACTGGTGAATTCTACCAAATATTTAAAGAAGAATTAACGCCAGTTCTTCTCAAACTCTTCAAAAAAGTTAAAGAGGAAGGAAGACTCCCAAACTCATTTTATGAGGCCAGCATTACCTTGATACCAAAGGCAGATAAATACAAAAAAAAAAAAAAAATTATAGACCAATATCTTTTTTTTTTTTAAACGCAAATTTCTTTTTTTTTTTTTAATAGCTACTTTATTTTATTTATTTATTTATTTATTTATTTTTTATTTTTGGCTGTGTTGAGTCTTCGGTTCGTGCGAGGGCTTTTTCTAGTTGCGGCAAGTGGGGGCCACTCTTCATCGCAGTGCGGGGACCGCTCTTCATCGCGGTGCACGGGCCTTTCACTATCACGGCCCCTCCCGTTGCGGGGCACAGGCTCCAGATGCGCAGGCTCAGTAGTTGTGGCTCACGGGCCCAGCTGCTCCGTGGCATGTGGGATCTTCCCAGACCAGGGCTCGAACCTGTGTCCCCTGCATTAGCCGGCAGATTCTCAACCACTGCGCCACCAGGGAAGCCCTAGACCAATATCTTTGATGAACATGAATGCAAGATTTTGCAATAAAAATATTAGCAAACTGTATTCAACAGCACATTAAAAGGAACATGCACTATGATCATGTGGGATTTATCCCTGTGTTGCAAGGATGTTTCAATATATGCAACTCAATAAGTATAATATACCACATTAATTAAATGAAAGATAAAAATCATATAATTATTTCAATAGATACAGAAAAGCATTTGACAAAATACAACATTCTTTCCTGATAAAAATGCTCAACATGTTGGGTATAGTGGGACTACACCTCAACACGATAAAGGCTATATATGGCAAACCCACAGCAAACATTATACTCAATAGTGAAATGTTGAAACCTTTTCCTCTAATACCAGGAAGAAGACAAGAATGCCTACTCTCCTCACTCCTATTCAACATAGCTCTGGAATTTCCAACCAGGGAAATTAGGAAATAAATAAATAAAGTCATCCAAATTGGAAAAGAAGAGGTAAAATTGTCTTTGTTTGCAAATGAGATTTTCTACATATAGAAAATCCTAAACACTCTGCCAAAAAACTTTTAGAGCTATTAAATTCAGTAAAGTTTCAGGATACAAAATTAACATACACAAATCAGTTACCTTTCTATACACTAACAACAAAACATCTGAAGAAAGAAATAAAGCACAACCATTTACAATAGCATCAATAAACAGTAAGTACTTAGGAATAAATTTAATGAAAAATGTGAAAGATATGTCTGTACACTGAGAAGTACAAGACTTTGATGAAAGAAATGGAAGAAGACACAAACAAATGGACATATTTCCCATGTTCATGGGTCAGAAGAATTAATATTGTTAAAATGTCCATACTACCCAAACCCATCTATAGATACAATGAAATGACTATCAAAATTCCAATGGAATTTTTCACTAAAATTTATATGGAGCCACAAAAGACCCCAAATAGAGCAATCATTTGAAAGACAAACAAAGCTGGAGGAATCACACGTCCTGATTTCAAAATACACTACAAAGCTGTAGCAATCTAAACAGTATGGTACTGCCATAAAGATGGACACATAGACTAATGGAGTGGAATCAAGAGCCCAGAAATAAATTCTCACATATATGGTCAACTAATATTTGACAAGGGGGCCAAGAATACTAAATGAACGAAGAGTAGTCTCTTCAATAAATGGTGTTAGGCAAACTGGATAACCACATGCAGAAGAATGAAATTGGACCTCTGTCTTACACCATTCACAAAAAGTGACTCAGGATGAATTAAAGCCTTATGCATAAGACCTAAAACTGTAAAACTCCTGGAAGAAAACATAGAGAGAAATCTCCTTGATACTGGTCTTTGCAGATTTTTTGGGTGTGATAGTAAAAGCACAAACAACACAAACAAAAATAAGTAAGTGGGACTACATCAAACTGAAAAGTTTCTGCTTAGCAAAAGAAACAAGAAAATGAAAAATAACCTACAGGATGGGAGAAAATATTTGCAAATCATATATATTCGATATGGAGTTAATATCCAAAATATGTTAAGAACTTATACATTCAGTAGAAATAAAATAAAGCAACCTGATTAAAAAATGAACAGAGGAACTGAATAGAGAGTTTTCTAAAGAAAATATACAAATGGCCAACAGGTACATGAAAAGGTGCTTGACATAACTAATCAACAGAGAAATACACATCAAAACCACAAGAATATATCATCCCACACCTGTCAGAATGGTTTTTGTCAAAAAGACAACAAATAACAAGTGTTGGTGAGGGTGTGGAAAGAAAGGAAACCTTGTTCACTGTCAATGGGAATGTAACTTTGTGCAACCACTATGGAAAACAGTGTAAAGCTTCCTCAAAAAATTAAAAATAGAAGTATGATACTGAAATCTCATTTCTAGGTATATATCAAAAGGAAATGAAAACAATCTCAAGGAGATAACTTCACTCCCATGTTCATTATAGCATTATTCACAATAGCAAAAAATGGAAACAACCTATATGTCTGTCAGTGGATAAGTGGATAAAGAAGATGTGGTATACACATGCAATGGAATATTGTTTAGCTATGAGAAAGAAGGAGACTGTGCCATTTGCAACAACTTGTAAGAACCTTGAAGTCATTATGCTAAGTGAAATAAGTGAAATACAAATACTGTGAAATATCATTTATACATGGAAACTAAAAAAGCTGAACTTATAGAAACAGAGAGTAGAGTGGTGGTTACCAGGGTCTGAGGGATGGGGAAACAGGGAGATTTGGTGAAAGGATATAAACCTCTAGTTGTAAGATGAATAAGTTCTAGGGATCTAATATACATGATTATTAGGGCTAATAATACTGTATTATATACGTGAAAGTTGCTAAGTTATTGCACCTTGAATAATTGTAATTATGTTACATGATGGCGGTGTTACCTAACCCTATGGTGGTAATCATTTTGCAATATGTAAATATGTCAAATCAACAGGTTGTAATCTTTGAACTTACAAAATGTTATATGTCAATTATATCTCAATAAAGCTTGAATAAAAAAAGAAAATCAAAGTAGGTACTTCAAGTAATAAAGATTCATTGTTCTCTTTGTTAATGACTTATTCAGAAACTGAAGAAAATAGAAGCTAGTTCAAATAATAGAGTAAAATATCCAGAAATATTTGTCTTCCTTTTTTACACACTTCATGCTTTCTTATTTTTTTCAAAAAAGAATGAGAATAACAGTTTTCTTATTATCCAGTAAAACTTGCTAAAGTCAATAAAATCTAAATGTAGATTGATCTAAAATTGATTCTGAATTTTGAAAAGAACATATAAGGTTGAAATCTAAGGGAAATACCTTGCCACAGTTCTAGTAGGGATCGTTGAGAAGTCATCTGAAAAATCCCATAAGTCATTATTTATTCAGGTCCAAATAAACTTGTAGTTCATTTTTTTCTTAATTCATTAAAGCTAACTCATTCCTTTTGTTTTCTGGCTAATGTTAAGCATAATTTGAATGTCAGTCATCATTTTGTCTTCAGAATGGCTTTGCTTGTTCTACTATTGCATAGAACTCAAGGGTCACAAAAGCCATGGACACTGAAGCATGACTAAAGGCAGAGGAAGGCTGTTATGTTTCCACTTAAATTTTCTTTTCTGCTGAGTCTAAGAAGGCTCACTCCCTAGAAGATGCTTTGTCTCAAAGAATAAACAGATCAGATGTTTTTCTTGACATCATGTCTATTTCATTCCTTCTGCCTTGCATACGATTAGTCAAGAGGATGGGAGATTAGTGATTGTCTTTTTATTTTGTTAATTGGCACAAGTTACCACATAGGTACTCGGCAGACAGAACAGATGATACATGACTCAATAAATAAACTGAGAAAGCACTGTACAAGTGCCAAAACATTTCATGATAGTTGGCATGTTGAATTCATCTTGTGACAAAAATATTTGCTATGAAAATCTTTCATCAACATTGTAAGATGAGACTTTATGATAGATTCCTGTAAAAGGGTTATACATAGAGAGGACTGTTTTTTAATGATGAAGATTTATGAATGGAAAAAAGTTCTTGGCATCTTACTCTATCCTCAATGATCCTGTCTTCAGTATATACAGAGAAAGTCAGTCCCACTGAGAGGTTGAGACTGAGTTTAGCTTACTTTTTCCTTAAAAAATTGTGAGGACAGTTTTGTAAATTGCATCCAGTAAAAGAATGAGCTGTAATGAGGGGACTATAACAGCTAAAGTTCTCCACAAGATGACTCATTACCTTAAAAGACCGTTTCAATGCTCATAATGTGATACCTTTAATCCATAAGAACTCCAGTTTTATCTTTATGTACAGTAGAATCTTTGTCGCAGTGTATGAAAACCCTTGAGAGTAAACTTTCCATCATTCCAGGGCTAATATTTAGGGAAAATAAAAGCAAACTATTCTCAGGAAACTACTAGAGCAGATTCCTCATATTCACTTAGATCTGGATGGATTGAAGTTAATGCATGCTACTCATGAAATGTGATAGTCTCTTGGTTCAAGACCAAAGAAAATATGAAGATTGAACTAGAGTTTATCATACTGAAGATAGTGTTTACATTTATCATCATAGGTTTGGCTTCTCGGGCTGCTTTCAGTGTTCTCATGAACTGAAAAAGAATCTGACTGAACTACCCAAATGTAATTTGCTCTATTCTCCCCTAAAATCCTGGGCATCAATCAAGCCCATAACTGTGACTTAAACAATAGTCATCAGCAAACCCAATTCTGCATACCTTACTTAAGCCTGAAGTACTCTCCCTGCTTAGGGATTGTGCGATAATTTCTCCAATAACCATTTGGCCTCAATTCATTGTAGAGTAGTCACAATTTGGGGAGATAAACACCAGCACATCAGAGGTGAACTTTAGGACTCTGTGCTTCAGGAGCCAGGCATAAACCAACTAGGGCATAATATTCTCCTAGTTACAATAAATTCTCAGGACCAAACTGAGGTCAAAGAGACATCAGAAAGAGTTTCCTGGGGATTTTGTTCCCTCCTTTATGTGAGAGAGCCATATTATGGGATGGTCTCTTTTCCTCTGGTTTCTTTTGCAGAGATTGAGTCCTAGAATTGTTACAGCTATTTTGCTTGAGCAAGAAACCAACACAGACTTAACTAGAAGCCCAGAGGACTGCAGAAAAAAGATAAAACCTGAAGTCCTCCCTTCCTCTGGACTTTCCAATAAATAAACCAAAACAATTCCTTTCCTTTAAAAGACTTTGAATTTGGTTGTCTGTTATTTACAGCCAAAGTCATTCCAATGTGTATACCTCTCTGCTCATTCTTCAAAGTTTAGTTCAAACCTTTATTTCTTTATATTGATAATCACTTTCTACTGATAATTTATGGAGTTCTTACAAGATACCAGGTGCTGTTCTGAGTATTTCGCGTGGGTGGTGAGAGGTCAACAGCCTAGTGAAATTATTCAATTATATCCTAAAATTTGTAAGATTACAGAAATATTAAGTAACTTCCCCACGGTCCTACAAGTAGGAGGGAAAATATGTTTAAACCCAGGCAGTATTGTTCCAGAAGTTTCATTCTCTACTATTACATGATACTGTCTCATTATATGCTAATCTCATATTAGTTCCGTATAAGCTCTTCTTTTTGAATTATTTGGCGTTTATTGTCTATTTTACAGTTAATACCTGATATTAAATTGTCCTGGGCTATTTTCACCCTGTATTTTTTACCTAACCTATTTTTTTTAAACATCTTTATTGGAGTATAACTGCTTTACAATGTTGTGTTGGTTTCTGGTGTATAACAAAGTGAATTAGCTATACATACACTTGTATCCCCATATCTCCTCCTCTTGCATCTCCCTCCCACCCTCCCTATCCCACCCCTGTAGGTGGTCACAAAGCACCAAGCTGATCTCCCTGTGCTAGGCAGCTGTTTCCCACTAGCTATCTATTTTACATTTTACCTAACGTATTTTATATTTATATTTATATTTATGTTTCACATGTGATCCTTCCTTTTTGCCCGATTCATTTGGAATAGACTCTGGTTTGCAGTACTCTTATATTCTATAATGTTTTGTAAGCACAATGAATTCAGTTTGCATAGCAATATTGATACAATCTCAAAATCATGGCAAGTTTGGCTATGATAAACTTAATCACCATGTTGTAGCATACTTGAACAATAGACTAATATTAAGGCAACCCCCTTCTCCACTTCCTCCCCTTTCCATACAAAATTGGAAATCATAAGACAGGAATTTCTTCAACATCCTTATCTCACTCTCACCATCATCTAAATTCAACCACCCTAATCATCGCTGTCCCTTCTCGTACATTTTGTATAAGACAAATTCTATCATTATTCTGTTTCCCACCCCCTTTTGCCTGCCAGGTGACCTTGGTTCATTGGCTCTTACATCTTTTTTCTTATGTATTCAACTTTTTCTCTCTTTACTGACTCCTTTAGCTTGTAAACAATGTTTAAATCCTATCTTCATAAAAACTAAAAGGAACACTCTCTTCCACACCAAGCCCCCACTTAGCTTCTTTAGAACTCATCTCCTTTCATAGCCAAGTTCCTGGAACATGTCTTCTTTCTCATTTTCTATTCCTAATTCTTCTGCCTCCAACTCAAGGAAAACTAAATGTTTGTTGCTAAAGTGATTAGCCTTAAAAATGAGTGGGCTGTCTGTTTTACTTGTTCCCATTAACTGCTTGCTTTTGGAGTTTTCCTCTCCCTGAGCTTCAACATTCATATCTTTTCTTGTTGATTTCCTATTAATCTGCTTTTAGATATTACTCATGGGATTCCCTTCCTCTGTTAATACTTTAAATAGTGTTATTTCTTATTCTTGTACCTGGAGATTTCATTTATTCGCACTTTTTTTTTTTCTACTTTTATTGTTGATTCGAAGTGGCAGTTTTTCAGACTTTCTGAAGAGCAGAAGTCCTCTCCATGAATTCTCTCTTGCCTGATACCTGAAACCCCAACATTAGTGCTACAACATGGAACAAAATATTTTGATTTCTATAGGAATGAAAACATAGCCTCTTTTATTTATCTTTCATAGGAATAATGGTCTTGAACAATGTGGGTTCTGTGTGGCAGATATCAGAAAAGTGGAGAGAGGAGATTATAGAACTAAGTGGTGAGGATGTGAGGGGTAGTTTTCACCTATTTGATAATTTTGTTGAGGGCTTCAACTATCAAAACAAATCATAAATGTTTCAAACATAGATGTGTCACGCTAAGGAAACTTTGCAATGCTTACTTTTAGGCTACATCCATCTAATGCTAAAACAGGAAAAGGAAAGTAAAAACAATCTCATTGTTTGATATAAAATATCATACTGTAAATATTCTAATACCCTTTTTCCTTCGGATTTTTTTAAGATATCATTGATATACGACACTGTATAAGTTTGAGGTATATAGCATAATGATTTGATACATCATGAAATGATTACAATAAGTTTAGTGAACATTCATCATTTAACATTGATACAAAATAAAAGAAAAAAGAAAATAAAAACATTTTTCCTTGCAATGAGAACTCAGGATTTATTCTAACTTTCATATATTACATACAGCAGTATTAATTGTATTAATCACTTTATACATTACATCCCTAGCACTTATTTATCTTATAACTGGAAGTTTGTACCTTTTGACCACCTTCATCCAACCCCTCTCCCCCGACACCCCATAACCACAAAAGTGATTTTTTATGAGTTTGTTTGTTTGTTTGTTTTCTGAAGTATAATTGACCTACAATACTATGTTAGTTCCTGGTGTACAACATAGTGTTTTGATATTTCTGTACATTACAAAATGATCACCATGATAAATCTAGTCATCATCTGTCACCATACAAAGATATTACATTATTACTGACTATATTTTTCACACTGTACATTTCATCCTGTGACTCATTTATTTTGTAACTGGAAGTCTGGAAGTCTTAATTTTCTTAACCTATTTCACTCAGCACCCCCATCCCTCTCCCCTCTGGCAACCACTTGTTCTCTGTGGCTATGTTTCTGTTTTATGTTTGTCCATTTGTCTTGTATTTTGGATTCCACATACACATGAAGTCACACGGTATTTGTCTTTCTCTGTATAACTTATTTAACTTAGCATAATACCCTCTAGGTCCATCCACATTGTCACAAATGGCAATATTTTACTCTTTTTTATGGCAGAGTAATATCCCATTGTGCATATATACCACATCTGCTTTATCCAGTCATTTATTGATGGACACTTAAGTTACTTCAATATCTTGGTTATTGTGAATAATGCTGCAATGAATATAGGAGTGCATATATCTTTTTGTTTTCATTTGAAAAATACCCAGAAGGGGAATTGCTGGATCCTATGGTAGTTCTACTTTTTAATTTATTGAGGAACCTCAGTACTGTTTTCCGTAGTGGCTGCTAAATGCTCTAATACTTGACAAAAGGAAAAAAAAAATTTGAAATGCTAGGTGGGAGTGCTGTCTTATGTTGTAATATGTGCTCTGACTTTGGAATTTGTCTGTTAAAATGATTTTCCCCATGAAGGAAGAATTTTAAAACTTACAAAGAAAGAGGGGGGTGATGGGAGGGAGGGAAAAGAAGGAAAGGAAAAAATTAAAAATATATATGGAATTCAGTATGCTGTAATTTCAGACCTCCTTAATGGTCTTAACTTACAGAGCACATAGGAGATGAAAGAAAGAGGGAGAAAAGAAAACTTGCTGGTTCTTAATGGATTAACAAACGGTCTCTTAATAAATGCTGCTATAATGTTTATGGTACAACAAGGGGAGCCCATATTACCTTTAAGTTGTGCCTTTCCCATGGCCTATGTTGTCTAATCTTGTACTACATTTAATCAAGTTTGATGGGCTGCATAACAAAGGAGGGATTCCAGATAGTATTTGCTCTCATTCTTTTATTCCCTGGGTAGATACAGGGAAGAGGCAAAACATGAGTCTGAGGAATGAAGAAGTTTCAGCATAATGCACTGACCTCTAGAGCAAACTCGTTCCACATGAGAGTGTTCATGTTAATAAAAAGGTTAGCATCATTAATTCCATGATCTCTTGTTTTGACAGCCAAGATGAATCGGTCTGTTTTCTTAAACATTCTATCCTCTTTCCTGGATAGAGATCACATCCACAGTCATGGCAGTGAGTCAATTAATACAATTTCTTGAAAGGACATATGTAATAATGACCACCACACAACTTGAGAAAATATTCAGTGCATTCATAATCACATAAATCTTTACAATGCTTTCATAAATGTTTACAAAAATTCCTTCCAAATCTTTTCCTATATCTGTACCTACTGTTGAAGTCACTGAGAAAGCTGTTATAAGCATTGTAAAATATGCAAAGTAAAGAGAATTACAGTGACAAAGGAGCTATATTCTCTTCATGTCCAGTCTAAATATAAAAATTCCTTGTGAATTGATTGCAACCTTGAATCAGTATGTTTTCATGCCACTGCATTCCAGATATAGAGAACCAATAAACTTTTACATTGCTTAGCTAACCTGCTAGCTCTCTAAAGCTATGATGAGCATCAATAATAATTCTCTAAATGACTTCTTAGAGCCATAGAATTGAAAAAGTCAAGTTCCAAAGATCAGAAATAGATTGTAAAAGGGGAAGGGTTGCTAATGGCCCCTCCTTTTTTGTGTTGTAGCTGGCCCAGTGATTGAGGGGCTTAGAAAGGGAAAGTATGAGTGGAAGTGCATAAGCTAACGGTTTCTTGGAAAGATAGACCATGAATAGTCAGATAACGAAAACACAGAAGAGATGAGGATGTCAAAAAGAGATGGCATGTACTTCTCAATTTAGCACAGGTCAGTCCCTTTTTTTTTTTTTCTTGAATTTTATTTTATTTATTTTTTATACAGCAGGTTCTTATTAGTTATATATTTTATACATATTTGTGTATATATGTCAGTCACAATCTCCCAATTCATCCCACCACCACCACCCGCCTGCCACCTTCCCCCCTTGGTGTCCACATGTTTGTTCTCTACATCTGTGTCTCTATTTCTGCCCTGCAAACCGGTTCATCTGTACCATTTTTCTAGATTCCACATATATACATTAATATATGATATTTGTTTTTCTCTTTGACTTACTTCACTCTGTATGACAGTCTCTAGATCCATCCACATCTCTACAAATGACCCAATTTCATTCCTTTTTGTGACTGAGTAATATTCCATTGTATATATGTACCACAACTTCTTTATCCATTTGTCTGTTGATGGGCATTTAGGTTGCTTCCATGACCTGGCTATTGTAAAGAGTGCTGCAATGAACATTGGGGTGCATGTGTCTTTTTGAATTATGGTTTTCTCTGAGTGTATGCCCAGTAGTGGGATTGCTGGGTCATATGGTAATTCTACTTTTAGTTTTCTAAGGAACCTCTGTACTATTCTCCATAGTGACTGTATCAATTTACATTCCCACCAACAGTACAAGAGGGTTCCCTTTTTCTCCACACCCTCTCCAGCATTTGTTGTTGTAGATTTTCTGATGCTGCCCATTCTAACTGGTGTGAGGTGATACCTCATTGTAGTTTTGATTTGCATTTCTCTAATAATTAGTGATGTTGAGCAGCTTTTCATGAGCCTCTTGGCCATCTGTATGTCTTCTTCAGGGAAATGTCGATTTAGGTCTTCTGCCCATTTTTTGATTAGGTTGTTTGTTTTTTAATATTGAACTACATGAGCTGTTTATATATTTTGGAGATTAATCCTTTGTTGGTTGATTCATTTGCAAATATTTTCTCGTAATCTGAGGGTTGT
Organism: Balaenoptera physalus; assembly: GCF_965194825.1. NCBI lineage: Eukaryota > Metazoa > Chordata > Mammalia > Artiodactyla > Balaenopteridae > Balaenoptera > Balaenoptera physalus. Next base: position 18,925,100 of record NC_138883.1, read on the forward strand.
CTTTTCGTCTTGTTTGTAGTTTCCTTTGCTTTGCAAAAGCTTTGAAGTTTCATTAGGTCCCATTTGTTTATCTTTGTTTTTATTTCCATTACTCTAGGAGGTGGATCAGAAAAGATCTTGCTGTGCTTTATGTCAAAGCATGTTCTTCCTATGTTTTCCTCTAAGAGTTTTATAGTGTCTGGTCTTACATTTAGGTCTTAATCCATTTTGTGTTTATTTTTGTGTATAGTGTTAGGGAGTGTTCTAATTTCATTCTTTTACAAGTAGCTGCCCAGTTTTCCCAGCACTACTTATTGAAGAGACTGTCTTTTCTCCATTGTATATCCTTGCCTCCTTTGTCATAGATTAGTTGACCATACATGCGTGGGTTCACCTCTGGGGTTTCTATCCTATTCCATTGATCTATATTTCTGTTTTTGTGCCAGTACCATATTGTCTTGATTACTGTAGCTTTGTAGTATAGTCTGAAGTCAGGGAGTCTGATTCCTCCAGCTCCAATTTTTCGCTCAAGACTGCTTTGGCTATTCGGGGTCTTTTGTGTCTCCATACAAATTTTAACATTTTTTGTTCTAGTTCTTTAAAAAATGCCACTGGTAATTTGATAGGGATTTCATTGAATCTTTGGGTAGTATAGTCATTTTCACAATATTGATTCTTGCAATCTAAAAACATGGTATATCTCTCCATTTGTTTGTGTCATCTTTGATTTCTTTCATCAGTGTCTTATAGTTTTCTGAGTACAGGTCTTTTACTTCCTTAGGTAGGTTTATTCCTAGGTATTTTATTCTTTTTGTTGCAATGGTGAATGGGATTGTTTTCGTAGTTTCCCTTTCTGATCTTTTGTTGTTAGTGTATAGGAATGCAAGAGATTTCTGTGCATTAATTTTGTATCCTGCAACTTTACCATATTCATTGATTAGCTCTAGTAGTTTTCTGGTGGCATCTTTAGGATCCTCTATGCATAGTATCATGTCATCTGCAAACAGTGACTGTTTTACTTCTTGTTTTCCAATTTGTATTCCTTTCATTTCTTTTTCTTCTCTGATTACTGTGGCTAGGACTTCCAAAACTATGTGGAATAATAGTGGCAAGAGTGGGCATCCTTATCTTGTTCCTGATGTTAGAGGAAATGGTTTCAGTTTTTCACCATTGAGAATGATGTTTGCTGTGGGTGTGTCATCTATGGCCTTGATTATGTTCTCGTAGGTTCCCTCTATGCCCACTCTCTGGAGAGTTTTTATCATAAATGGGTGTTGAATTTTGTCAAAAGCTTTTTCTACATTTATTGAGATGATCATATGGTTTTTATTCTTCAGTTTGTTAATATGATGTATCCCATTGACTGATTTGTGTGTATTGAAGAGTCCTTGAATCCCTGGGATAAATCCCACTTGATCATGGTGTATGATTCTTTTAATGTGTTGTTGGATTCTGTTTGCTAGTATTTTGTTGAGGATTTTTGCATCTATATTCATCAGTGATATTGGTCTGTAATTTTCTTTTTTGTAGTATCTTTGTCTCATTTTCATATCAGGGTTATGGTGGCCTCATAGAATGAGTTTGAGAGTGTTCCTTCCTCTGCAATTTTTTGGAAGAGTTTCAGAAGGATGGCTGTTAGCTCTTCTCTAAATGTTTGATAGAATTCACCTGTGAAGCCATCTGGTCCTGGACTTTTGTTTGTTGGAAGATTTTTGATCACAGTTTCAATTTCATTACTTGTGATTGGTCTGTTCATATTTTCTGTTTCTTCCTGGTTCAGTCTTGGAAGGTTATAGCTTTCTAAGAATTTGTCCATTTCTTCCAGGTTGTCCATTTTACTGGCATAGAGTTGCTTGTAGTAGTCTTTTAGGATGCTTTGTATTTCTACGGTGTCCATTGTAACTTCTCCTTTTTCATTTCTAATTTTATTGATTTGAGTCCTCTCGCTCTTTTTCTTGATGAGTCTGGCTAAAGGTTTATCAATTTTGTTTATCTTCTCAAAGAACCAGTTTTTCGTTTTATTGATCTTTTCTACTGTCTTCTTCGTTTCTATTTCATTTATTTCTGTTCTGATCTTTATGATTTCTTTCCTTTTACTAATTTTGGGTTTTGTTTGTTCTTCTTTCTCTATTTCCTTTAGGTGTAAGGTTAGATTGTTTATTTGAGACTTTTCTTGTTTCTTTTCTTTTTTTTTAAATTTATTTATTTTATTTATTTATGGCTGTGTTGGGTCCTCGCCTCTGTGCTAGGGCCCTCTCCAGTTGCGGCAAGCGGGGGCCACCCTTCATCGCGGTGCATGGGCCTCTCACCATCGCGACCTCTCCCGTTGCGGAGCACAGGCTCCAGATGTGCAGGCTCAGCAATTGTGGCTCACGGGCCCAGCCGCTTCACGGCATGCGGGATCTTCCCAGACCAGGGCTCAAACCCGTGTCCCCTGCATTGGCAGGCAGACTCTCAACCACTGCGCCACCAGGGAAGCCCCTCTTGTTTCTTTAAGTAGGCTTTTATTGCTATAAACTTCCCTCTTAGAACTGCTTTCACTGCATCCCATAGCTTTTGGATTGTCGTGCTTTCATTGTAATTTATCTCTAGGTATTTTTTGATTTCCTCTTTGATTTCTTCAGTGATCTCTTGCTTATTTAGTAATGTATTGTTTAGCCTCCATGTGTTTGTTATTTTTTTTTCCCCCTGTAATTGATTTCTAATCTCATAGCACTGTGGTCAGAAAAGATGGTTGATACGATTTCAATTTTCCTAAATTTACCAAGGCTTGATTTGCGACCCAAAATGTGATCTATCCTGGAGAATGTTCTGTGTGCACTTGAGAAGAAAGTGTAATCTGCTGTTTTTGGATGGAATGTCCTATAAATATCAATTAAATCTAACTGGTCTATTGTGTCATTTAAAGCTTGTGTTTCCTTATTAATTTTCTGCCTGGATGATCTGTCCATTTGTGTAAGTGAGGTGTTAAAGTCCCCCACTATTATTGTGTTACTGTCAATTTCCTCTTTTATAGCTGTTAGCAGTTGCCTTATGTATTGAGGTGCTCCTATGTTGGGTGCATATATATTTATAATTGTTATAGCTTCTTCTTGGATTGATCACCTGATCATTATGTAGTGTCCTTCCATGTCTCTTGTAACATTCTTTATTTTAAAGTCTATTTTATCTGATATGAGTATTGCTACTCCAGCTATCTTTTGATTTCCATTTGCATTGAATATCTTTTTCTATCCCCTCACTTTTAGTCTGTATGTGTCCCTAGGTTTGAAGTGGTTCTCTTGTAGACAGCGTATATATGGATCTTGTTTTTGTATCCATTCAGTGAGCCTGTGTCTTTTGGTTGGAGCGTTTACTCCATTCACATTTAAGGTAATTATTGATATGTATGTTCCTATTACCATTTTCTTAATTGTTTTGGGTTTGTTTTTGTAGGTCCTTTTCTTCTCTTGTGTTTCCCACTTAGAGAAGTTCCTTTAGCATTTGTTGTAGAGCTGGTTTGGTGGTACTGAATTCTCTTAGCTTTTGCTTGTCTGTAAAGCTTTTGATTTCTCCGTCAAATCTGAATGAGATCCCTGCCAGGTAGAGTAATCTTGGTTGTAGGTTTTTCCCTTCTATCACTTTAAATATATCGTGCCACTCCCTTCTGGCTTGTAGAGTTTCTGCTGAGAAATCAGCTGTTAACCTTATGGGAGTTCCCTTCTATGTTATTTGTCGTTTTTCCCTTGTTGCTTTCAGTAATTTTTCTCTGTCTTTAATTTTTGTCAGCTTGATTATATTATGTCTTGGTGTTTTTTCTCCTTGGGTTTATCCTGCCTGGGACTTTCTGTGCTTCCTGGTCTGGGATGGCTATTTCCTTTCCCATGTTAGGGAAATTTTCGACTATAATCTCTTCAAATATTTTCTCAGGTCCTTTCTCTCTTCTCCTTCTGGGACCCCTATAATGCAAATTTTGTTGTGTTTAATGTTGTCCCACAGGTCTCTTAGGCTGTCTTAATTTCTTTTCATTCTTTTTTCTTTACCCTGTTCTGCGTCAGTGAATTCCAGCATTCTGTCTTCCAGGTCACTTGTCCGTTCTTCTGCCTCAGTTATTCTGCTATTGATTCCTTCTAGTGTATTTTTCATTTCAGTTATTATATTCTTCATCTCTGTTTGTTTGTACTTTAATTCTTCTAGGTGTTTGTTCTTTAATTCTTCTAGGTATTTTAAAATATTTTTTGCATGTTCTCGATCTTTGCCTCCATTCTTTTTCTGAGGTCCTGGATCATCTTCACTCTCATTATTCTGAATTCTTTCTCTGGAAGGTTGCCTATCTCCACTTCATTTAGTTGTTTTTCTGGGGTTTTATCTTGTTCCTTCATCTGGTACATAGTCCTCTGCCTTTTCATTTTGTCTGTCTTTCTGTTAATGTGGTTTTATTTCCACTGCCTGCAGAATTGTAGTTCTTCTTGCTTCTGCTGTCTGCCCTCTGGTGGATGAGGCTATCTGAGAGGCTTGTGCAAGCTTCCTGATGGGAGGGACTGGTGGTGGGTAGAGCTGGGTGTTGCTGTGGTAGGCAGAGCTCAGTAAAACTTTAATCTGCTTGTCTGCTGATGAGTGGGGCTGGATTCCCTCCTGTTGGTTGTTTGGCCTGAGGCATCCCAGCACTGGAGCCTACCTGGCTCTTTGGTGGTGCCAATGGCAGACTCTGGGAGGGCTCACTCCAAGGAGTACTTCCCAGAACTTCTGCTGCCAGTGTGCCTGTCCCCACAGTGAGCCACAGCCACCCCCCACCAACACCAGCAGGTATGTCTGGCTCAGTCTCCTATGGGGTCACTGCTCCTTCCCATGGATCCCAATGTGCACACTACTTTGAGCATGCCCTCCAAGATTGGAGTCTCTGTTTACCCCAGTCCTGTCAAAGTCCTGCAATCAAATCCTGGTAGCCTTCTAAGTCTGATTCTCTAGCAAATCCTCCTCCCGTTGCTGGACCCCCAGGTTGGAAAGCCTGACGTGGAGCTCAGAACCTTCACTCCAGTGGGTGGACTTCTGTGGTATAAGTGTTCTCCAGTTTGTGAGTCACCCACCCAGCAGTTATGGGATTTGATTTTATTGTGATTGTGCCCCTCCTACCATCTAATTGCAGCTTCTCCTTTGTCTTTGGATGTGGGGTATCTTTTTTGGTGAGTTCCAGTGTCTTCCTGTCAGTGATTGTTCAGCAGTTATTTGTGATCCCGCTGCTCTTGCAAGAGGGAGTGAGCACACGTCCTTCTACTCCACCATCTTGAACCAATCTCCACAAGGTCAATCCTTATGCACAGATGTATTTTCTACCATCGTAAATTCTACCCACATGCCAACTTGTGTATTCCAGCCTCAAATTGTCAACCACTGGCCTAATCAAAGCAGACCTGGATTTTTGTCCACTTTTGTTGCAGTTTCTCTTAATTGGCTACTCAAAAGACGTTTCCAACCTCCTTTTCTTTTACCACCTCCACAAAAGGGGCTGGAAAGCCAAATATTTACTTTCCCAGTATCTTTTCTGTTTTAATAAGTATTTAACCCAGTTCCAGCCTCTGAGAAATAAGCAAAATTCTGCTGATGGGGAGGGTTTAGTTCTCAAAAAAAATTGCTTCCCTTATAAAAAAGCATGTGATGAATTTTCTGCACTTGTCCATTCTTCTTGCCTTCAGAATAGGTGATTTATCCATAGCTGCTACATGCTCATATCACCACGAGGCAAGTGGGGAAAGACCAACAGTCTTAGGATGGCAAAGTAGGAAGACAGAAAGATGGCATGCTTAAGTGCTCAAACAAATGCCAGCAAAACCTCCTCTCAGATTAGGTATGTACACAAAATAACTACTATTATTTAAGCCACTGTAGTCTGGTTTTCTGATTGTTAGAGCTCAATATATGTTTGTGTGATTTAAGGTCTTTTTCAAAGAAATATTTTTAGCATTTTGTTAATGATAAGCATATTTGATTTTACTAACATAAAGCTCCACAGGATATGCTTCTATTTTTTGACAGAATTGTCATTCTGATCACATTAAAAAAGCCTAGGATATCTACAAACACATAGGCATCTCATCTTATATAAACAAAACATTTTAACCAACTGGTACTTCGTCAGAAATCTTGGTGGAGTTTTATATTTCATCTCTATTGTCTCAACATAGCACTTGTTTTATCAACTCTTTAGCCTTATGGTGTGAGTCTGTTTGTCCTCTCTGCATTCCCTGTAGTGGTAATAAAAGGACATTGCATGATTCATGGATTGTGGTACTAAAACAGGCATGTAGAATTTTTTTTAATGTGACTTCATTTTGTCATGCAGTAAATCATTTTAATAATTATATTTTTATGGCTTGGCATTTGATAGGCATCTATACTTACAGTGTCTGCACACGTGGCCAACCCAAATTTTTTCCACTGCTCTTGTGCCAGCTTAATGAAGCACAGCCCAATACAATGAAAAGAACACAAGCGTGAGACACCTGAGTAGGTGGTATGTATTACCTACTAACTCTGTGGCTTCAGATAATTTTATCAACCTCTGCTTAAGCGCTATCCTTTGTGTAACACAGAGATAATCTTGTATATTGCTGTTTCACAATTAAATGAGTCGTAAAAATAATCCATTATAGAACTTAGCACACATTTGACTCAATGTATGTCAGTAACTTTCTATATTTTCCTGATATATTCATTTATTGTTGTTGTTGTTATTAAATGACCCATGCTTATTGAGGTAAAATGTATAAGTCCATTAGTATTGGTAGAAGCAAAAGAATATACCCCAGTCTCTCATGTAGTGATCTGTAGAGCACAAAAGGTAAAATGGAAATAAATTGTGAGTATTTCCTTATTATATAATAATAATGATTGACATGTGGAAAGCTGACCATGTGTTTGACATCTGTTAAGGCTATGAGTGGATTACCAATTTTAAACCTCTCAAAAACCCTGTCATTAAGCTACCATTTTGATCATATCCATTTTGCAAATAAAAAAACTAAAGATTCAGAAAGTGTAAAGAACTTACTCAAAGTCCAATAGCTCATCATTGTTGGAATTTGGTGAACTTAGTATTTGAATGAAATCTCCATGATTCTAGAGTCTACTCTTCAATCCTCCTTTGTACACTGTCTGGAGAGTAGTTGATAATGTATAATTGATTGAATGTCATCAAATGGAGGAATATCTCCCTAGTCTCCAGAAATCCTTAAACATTTTTTAAACTGAAACAACCCATTTTTATATTCTCTTATTTTTTAGAGGAAGGTGATTATATCAAATAATACATCAAATAATGATCTGATTATGATCCATACGGCACATGGTTCAACTCCTTTGTTAAATATTGAAAACACAACTTCTCAGTAGAATGGTGGTTATGAGAGGCCGGGAGGTAAAGGAAAAGGGGAGATGCTGTCAGAGGGTACATATTTTAGTTAGAAGATGAATAAGTTCTAGAGACCTAATGTACAGCATAATTAATTATAATGTACTATATCCTTGAAATATGCTAAGAGAGTAGTTCACAACTGTTCTTACCACGCACACAAAAGATAACTATGTGAAGTGATGGATGTGTTAATTAGCTTGATTGTGGTAACCATTTCATAACGTATATCAAAACATCATGTTGTTCAGCCTAAATACATACAATTTTATTTGTCAATCACACCTCAGTAAAGCTGAGAAAGAAATAAGTAAACAGAAAACTCTACCCTGAAAGAGAAAAGGAAAAAAAACATAGCTTCTCAGATTTTTGATAAATCTGAAAGTCAAGATTCAGTAGCTTTTTTGCTGTGTCAACATGCAGGACCAGATCAAGACACCAAAAGCCAAAATCTAAATTATGTTCTGCCGGCTTCAAATAAATATTTCATTCCCAACACCGAAGGATTTCCATATGTGACAAACAAAAATTTTGAAATAAATAGCTTAGTTTCATTTATTCATATCCTGAGGAGATGACTGTAAGCAGATCTAAAATCTTGCTTAACTTTTAATGCATTTTTTAGAAAAGATGTGAATTGTGAATAGGCTGTTGGAAGCGAGCCTTATAAATCACCTGAACTGTTCCACTATTGGTATGTCTTGGAGTCATTATGTATATTGGTTAATGGTGTATTTATTCTCACGTTATTGGATCAGCTCCAGGGATAATCACTGATGAGTTTCAAAACTCCAGGAGGATTTCTGTGCAGAGGTAAATGAATTAAAAAACAAGATAAAACTAATTACTTTTATTTAAATTCAATTTAGGGGTAATCGTTCTGTCTTGGGGGTCTGGCAGCAGTTTTCAGAAGTGATAAATTTGCTTTAGTTTGCTAACTTGCATTTCCCTAGAGGTGAGAAATTAAATCATTGGTGATGAAAATCAGAAAGGAAGTCATTCAAACTAAAGTTCATAGTAGAATTTCCCACCTTCATGCTCTCTTCTTTTTGATACCTTATCTTATTTAACATGGTCTTTGGAAACTTGATAAATAGGAAAAAAAGAACCATTTTCAGAGACAAAATCAAATGCACATTACTTAAAGGAGTTAGGATTTCCAGAAACTATACAAACACTACAGTAGAAAACAGCTCATGTGTATTTCATTGAGGGTATCTGCCCTGACTGGACACAGAAAATGCTGACAGTATAGTGCTATAATTTTCATGTAAAGCTACTAGATATGGTTAAGTAATACAAATTCAAGACTTTTTACCTCAATGTGCTTCACTGGATTAATTATTTTTTAGCTGGCTGATATGATAGCATTAGAGCTCATTTCCTTTGACATGAGGATATGTATACTATTCAAGTGTAAATATCACTGGAATAGATTTATAAATTATTGCATCGAATGTGTGCTTCATGAGATAAATAGGAGTTCTCCAGACATAATAACTTGAGATAGGGAAAGGGGTGCAGTGAGAAATGAATTTCATAAGGTTTTGGTGAGTATATCATTTAAAATGAGATTCGACTACGTATTAAGGAAGATCTAAATAAAGGTGGTTTGAACAAGAAGTGAGCTCTACCATAAAAATATTCTCGAACTAGGTGTTGCAAGTTGGTGCAAGTACTCGGTTGTCATCAGGGATCAAGGACTCTTCTATTTTTCTGTTCTAATACCCCGCTTTTCCCCTAATTTACTAACCTGTTGAAGCAATGAATGTCACTGATTGAATGGGTAGAGGAGAAGAAAGACAATAGAGAACCAGTACTACAAATTATCATTGCCATTTTTCGACTCTTGGTGTTCAGTAGAAACAAGGGGAAGCCAAACCACCAGAAGTCAGGAAGAACAGCAACAAGAGAGTAAAAGGCTTAGCCTCCCCATGGAACTGAACAGAGATCTGTAGAACCTCAGGCAGCTCTGGGTACCTAGGGGCTTCTGTGTAAATGGAACTCAATTAAACTCTGACTTCTCTTACTTACCATTTCCCCATCACTTTTTACTCATTCTTTAGCCCAACCAAAGGATAAACAACTTGTTGCTCTTATAGTTTGTATAAGCCATAACATTTGGATGACCATTTGGATCATTTATAATTTTACAGAAGCCACATTTTATCATTTGTGTCCGACAGCATGTCATGCGTCCAAATCATAGATGAAAAGATGCCATAAAATTTGAGTTGTATAAAATAGATAAAATGAGATGTCATTACATGAATGATTAATTTAAAGCCCCCTCACTGCTTTTTACGCAAGATGCTGTCATGATATTTCAAATTTCTTCTTGAGGACTAAAAAATCTAGTGGACTAGATACATGGTTTGTGACCTGGATTAAAGATCTTTTGTCCATTTAGCAGTTTGTTGTTATGGGTTCACACAGAAAAGAGGCAGTGAATTTATTCTTGGGGCCCACTATAATAGATGGAATAAAAGAGGCCCTATATAAATGTTTGTTGAATAACTATATAAATAAATTAAAGAATACTCGGGAGGGTCACTATAAGATAAAGGTTTAAATTTCATCGTCATTAGTGTATATGAACTATCTAGTTGCTATGTTCCTTCATATGTACTATAAGCTGATTCTGTCACAGAAAATTACAACAAAACTGCATTCAGCTTTTAAATAACTGTCCTCTTGGAGATCACACCATTGCTGAATAATGAATATCATTTGATTGTTCTTCCCTTCTGTCAAAAAGAGTTAAAGCTAGTGAAGTACATTCTTTAAAAAATGTGTGTACCATATGTGGATGACTTATCATCGTGCCCTCTTTAAAAAGCCCAAGTATGTGAAAATCAGAGATAGTACAGAGGTGCAAGTTCAAGAATGATACAGCTTTTTGAAATCCTATGTAAATTGCTTTCCTCTCTTTATAATTCCAGGAGAGAATAAGAGAGCAAATTTTTGCAAACTTGCCAGTCCTTGGATCTTTAGTTTGTCTTACTCATGGTCCCACTTGGGGTCTAATTAGCCAAGGCTATTATACATAAGCTTATTGTCAGGGACCATGCATTGGATAGTGGCAGAGAAGTGACTCAGAAGTGACTGTTGCAGAAATGCGCAGAAGTTAAAAGACTAAGACCACTCCTATCATGATATATAATAAGGTCATTAGCTACTGAAATCACCACTGCCATTCAAGTCAGTGGGAGGGGAAGGAGTTGGTAAAGAGCAGTCTTACAGCACCATGACTATTTTTGCCTATTGAGATTCATATTCTTTTAATTTCACCTTGGGAAAGAAAAGACCGGAAGAGATAATAGACTACATTTCATCCTGATCTTATCTTTATAGAGATTCTTAAGTTTTAATATAAATAAATATCACTTACAGACCCTGAAAATAGACTCCCACTCCAGTGAGTCTGATTCAGTAGGTCTCTGATGAAGCTCAAAGAGCTGCAGTTGCAATAATACCCCAGGTAATTTTAATATAGATAGGTCCTAGACCACACTTCGGAAAACACTGATTTGTGGGAATGTAAGTATTTCTCCTGATCCAAATATAGAAACTCATTATGTTTGTATTTTAATAGAGAAACAAAATGTATTTTCCCTTTAAAATAAATTATTATGGACATTTTCTTAGATATGTAATTATGTACATTACGATGGGTGATTTCAGGGATATAATACATCCTTCACCTCATCCCACATGACCTGGTAAATCCTATGCAGAAGGGTTTAAATACTAACTTGCTATAATACAGCATTGCTTTTCCAAAAATGCAGTCTTTAAAGGTATTTGTAACAAAGTTTGTAAAAGGAATGTACATTTAAAATATGATTTCACCCCAGGCAGTATAGAAGCACTACTTTTCTGATGGTTTTTCTTGCTGTGATTCCTAAGGAATGTTTGAATAAATTATCGAATGACTGGCTTTTAAAATACCTACAAAACTTACAAGTCTGAAGTAAAGAATATTATTAAAATGTAGAGCATTTAAATCCTTTATTATTTTTGCTTTCCTTATTTAAGGATTTATTATCAGCTTGGAAGAGCTTCAGAAATTTAGTTGCTATTTGCTCTCTATAGGTACCTGTAGAGAAGATTCCTAGAATGGGTTTAGGTTGAAATCCCACATCACTCTCAGGCTTTATCAAAGAGAATTTAATCTCTAGGGCTGGGAACAATCTAGATAAATTACTTCTCATAGGAAGATAACACAACCCTTTACCAGCTCTCAGTTTCTTCACCTGCTGCCACACCCTGAATTCTCCCTTTTACCTAGACCTCTTCCTCTAAAGCAGCTTCTCTGGTTTCCTGACTCCAGCCAACTTACCCATTTTCACTTCTAGAAAAATTTTCCTTCTAACTTCCAAAGTGCATTCTCCAGTCTATCATCTGACAGGGTATTTCCATATCTGAAATACATATACTTTTAAAATTCTAGGCAAAATCTAGAATATGGAAAATCTAACCATATTTCAGATAAAAACTAATTCTTATTGTTTAATGTCTTGGGGACAAGGAATAAGATAGGTTTATGATGAGGCGTGGCAAATAATATGGCACATTCAATCAGTTTAAGCCAGGAAAGTCATCGGGGCATTCCAGTAGTCTCACAAAATCAGAGTCTGGGACTTCTTGTCAAATTAACCCAGGTTTGTGTCCTGGCCCTTCCACACATGATCTTTGACAAATCATTTTACTTCTCTGGATCATAGTTACCTCATTTGTTAAAATATGGTTAATGATATTTATTTGATGGATTATTATAGCAATTAAATTATACTTTGCATGTAAAATCATTGTTAAAGTGAAATTTAGCTTAATGTATATTACTTGCATTTCATGGTTCATCTTTAATTTTTAAATTGTTTTTTGGATGAACCTGCTAGCATTGTCTTTATTACATTTTTTGTTAGGTGTTTGGTATTTTGTCACATATATTGGTGCAAAAATCGATTCAGTTTATTAATGCAAAAATATATTTATTTTTAAATGAATAAATATACATTTTAGATAAATATATATATATTTTTTAATGTCAATTTAAATAAATATAATTTTTAACTAGTAGTGCAGGACCAACTTGGATATTCCAAACTGGACTCAAGGTTGAGAAACTACTTATATGATAAGCTGCCATTATGTATTTTTTTCCTTAATTCTTTACTTTTTTTTCATTCTTGGATGCAGGATGTAAACTGTACAATGTGAGTGATAGAAGGATATTATTATTAATCACTTCATATGGGCAAAAATACACAATGAAGCAACATATGTATTTGTCTTTCAAAGTGCCATTCCTTTCCTGGAGTTCTGTTTCAGATGGTGACATTCACCACAATGCAATGAGACCACATCAAACTGCACACATGGAGTCATGTTAGAAGCACAGATGAAACAGAAATATTTCGTTTTGTCTACTCTCATTAGAGGCATGCACAAAATAATTTGTTTACCATCCCAGGATCAGAGTTGATAATTCACTGATGGCTAATACTGCCTTTCTGTGTACTCTGAGTTAAATGTCTCCTTTTGACAGGAAAGTTAATAGAGGGTAATATTTTTTTAATCAAAAAAAACAATGCTTTTGACTTTCTGATTGTATGTAGACTCAGAGAGGATGTGCAGTGGGGTCAGAGCTTAAAAGCATGCCCTCCAAGATTGGAGTCTCTGTTTACCCCAGTCCTGTCAAAGTCCTGCAATCAAATCCTGGTAGCCTTCTAAGTCTGATTCTCTAGCAATTCCTCCTCCCGTTGCTGGACCCCCAGGTTGGAAAGCCTGACGTGGAGCTCAGAACCTTCACTCCAGTGGGTGGACTTCTGTGGTATAAGTGTTCTCCAGTTTGTGAGTCACCCACCCAGCAGTTATGGGATTTGATTTTATTGTGATTGTACCCCTCCTACCATCTAATTGCAGCTTCTCCTTTGTCTTTGGATGTGGGGTATCTTTTTTGGTGAGTTCCAGTGTCTTCCTGTCAGTGATTGTTCAGCAGTTATTTGTGATTCCGCTGCCTTGCAAGAGGGAGCGAGCACACGTCCTTCTACTCCACCCTCTTGAACCAATCTCCACAAGGTCAATCCTTATGCACAGATGTATTTTCTACCATCGTAAATTCTACCCACATGCCAACTTGTGTATTCCAGCCTCAAATTGTCAACCACTGGCCTAATCAAAGCGGACCTGGATTTTTGTCCACTTTTGTTGCAGTTTCTCTTAATTGGCTACTCAAAAGACGTTTCCAACCTCCTTTTCAGAGCTTAAAAGCATTCTTGTATTCTTGTTTTTAAAATAATGCTTGTAATGTGGGGAAACAAAGTTCAAACTGCAAAAAAATAAGATTAAGAAGACCAAGGTTTGCTTAATAAATTGGCAGGCATGTCCACATGCAAGGGATTAATGTAGCTTCTACAAACTTGGCAGTATATGCACTTAATGTATGTTTCTTACACACACACACACACACAAAACACCCTTATGCACCAGGCCTGAGAAAAGCATTTCAGAAGATGCTGGTCAAAGTTCTACCTACCTGGAAGGTTCCATACTAGTAGTTGTTTTATGGAATCTTCAGAACACCTACTGAATATACTGAGGCATTTTCTCATATGCTCTTGAGAAGCCTTAAGTGGAAAAACAATTCTTATAACATGTCCTGTGAAATGTTTGTAGTCCCAATTAGCAACCACTGGGGTGATTTACAGACCTTGGAAATCTTTGCTTGTCAATGCTTTAAATGAAACATATTATCCAAGGTTTGCCCCAGTCTACCCATAGGAGCTGGAGTTTGTGTCATGTTTGATTCATTCTCCTTGGTTTACTACAACAGAACACTTAACAGGTGGATAGAAAATAAAACAGCTTTTGTCAGAAGAATAAATTATGTCATCGAGACCTGGGCATTATTTAATAGTCACATATTTATATGTGGCCTGTTCTAGCAAAAGCTCTAAAACTAGTTATGGCTCCCAGCAGGGAAGATCAATTTGCAATTCACAAATCACTTATGTTACACTTTTGTTGTAAAAAATGATAATTTGTTGGTTTAAATAAAATCTTTTTTTTTTCCACAAATATTTTTTTTAACTGAAGTATAGTTGATTAACACTATTGTGTTAGTTTCAGGTACAGCAAAGTGACTCAGTTATATATACATACATATATGTTGTTTTTCAGATTCTTTTCCCTTACAGGTTATTACAAAATATTGAGTAGAGTTCCTCGTGCTGTAGAATAGGTCCTTGTTGTTTATCTATTTTTAAATTTAATTTCATTTTATTTAATTTTATTTTATTTTTTTAACATCTTTATTGGGTATAATTGCTTTACAATGGTGTGTTAGTTTCTGCTGTATAACAAAGTGAATTAGCTATACATATACATATATCCCCATATCTCTTCCCTCTTGCGTCTCCCTCCCACCCTCCCTATCCCACCCCTCTAGGTGGTCACAAAGCACCGAGCTGATCTCCCTGTGCTAGGCAGCTGCTTTCCACTAGCTATCTATTTTACAATTGGTAGTATATATAACTCCATGCAACTCTCTCACTTCGTCCTAGCTTACCCTTCCCCCTCCCTGTGTCCTCAAGTCCATTCTCTACATCTGCGCCTTTATTCTTGTCCTGCCCCTAGGTTCTTCATAATCATTTTTTTTTTTTAGTTTCCATATATATGTGTTAGTATATGGTATTTGTTTTTTCTCTTTCTGACTTACTTTACTCTGTATGACAGACTCTAGGTCCATCCACCTCACTGCAAATAACTCAATTTCGTTTCATTTTATGGCTGAGTAATATTCCATTGTATATATGTGCCACATCTTCTTTATCCATTCATCTGTCGATGGACACTTAGGTTGCTTCCATGTCCTGGCTATTGTAAATAGAGCTGCAATGAACATTTTGGTACATGACTCTTTTTGAATTATGGTTTTCTCAGGGCATACACCCAGTAGTGGGATTGCTGGGTCATAAGGTAGTTCTATTTTTAGTTTTTTAAGGAACCTCCATGCTGTTCTCCATAGTGGCTGTACAAATATGGAACGCTTCACAAATTTGCGTGTCATCCTTGTGCAGGGACCATGCTAATCTCCTATCGTTCCAATTTTAGTATATGTGCTGCCAAAGCAAGCACTAAATAAAATCTTTAATCTCAAGTATGGATGCTGGTGTTTGAGAGTATCAGTGCTCTTAGCCACTGACAGAACATACAGAGTATAAGATGTTGAAGTTTTATGAAATGTTCTTGCATTAGCACTATTTTATAAAACTGGATTCTATGATTTAAATAAAAAGGAATGTGTGGATTTTATATTATATCCTAAAGAGGGTGCTAAGCTGTTAATACACCAGTTAGTCTTCCTTCATGAAACATTAGCCAGTATTGAATGCTCATCTGTGGCTTACTGTCTGCATCCTTTTTTTGTCAGAGTCAGAGATACATTTGTGGGAATGCCTTGACATGACTTTAAAGGTAACCTGCCTAGGTTGTTTTTTTTCCAGCCAAAATAATACCTTTACTTTATTATTTTTCCTATTGAAGTGGAGTTGATTTACAATGTTGTGTCAATCTCTGTTGTACAACAAAGTGACTCAGTTATACACACATATATACATGTTCTTTTTATATTTTTTTCCATTATAGTTTATCCCAGGAGATTGGATATAGTTCCCCATGCTATCCAGTAGGACGTTGTTTATCCATTCTAGATGTGTTTAATAAGTTAGAAGGCAGTGTAGAGAGCTCAGGATTTGGAGTAGGAGTTCTGTACCCATGCTGCCGTTCTTTTTCCACTCTTTACCTTACAAGTGGCTGTGAGATTTCAAGGAAATAATTTATATAAAATAGCTCCAATGACATCTGGAACAGAGGATGGCTCTGTATCCATAGATCTGATTCCATTTTTGAAAATAATGGCTGGTGTGTATGCTCTCACTCTGCTAAGTGAGATTAAAATTTTTCCCTTTTTAATTTTCTCAGAAAATGTTCCCTGATGTTTGTGTATGTGGATACCACAAATGCACATGGGTGGACACACACACATGTGACTCATTTTGTTGAAATTATAAACTCTCTAGAGTTCTGTTTCCTAACCTAATCTGATCACTGATTGGGTTGTATTGCATTGTCTCTAAAGTTCCTCCATAGCTCTTTGATCGTTATTTTATGTGTTAACTTGACTGGGCTGAGAAATGCCCAGATAGCTGGTAAAATGTTATTTCTGGGTGTATCTGTGAGGATGTTTCTGGAAAAAGATTAACATTTGAATCGTAGACAGTAAAGAGATCCATTTCACCAATGCAGGTGGGCATCATCCAATCCAATGAGGGCCTGAATAGAACAAAAATGTGGAGGAAGGGAAAATTCGCTGTCTCTGTTTGAGTTGGGACATCCAGCTTCTCTTGCCCTCAGATATCAGTGTTCCTGGTTTTGGAGCCTTTGGACTCAAACTGGGACTTACAACATTAGACCCCCTGGTTCCTATTAAGCCTTCGGGTTTGAACTAGAAGTACAACACCAGCATACCAGGGCCTCCAGTTTGCAGATAGATCATGGGACTTCTCAGCCTCCGTAAATAAGTCAATTTCTTATAATCTCTCTCTCCTCCTCTCCTCTCTCTCTCTCTCCCCAAATAAATAAATAAATAAATAAATAAATATATATATATATATATATATATATATATATATATATATATACACACACACACATATGGCACATATCATTGGTTCTGGTTTCTCGAGAACCTTGACTTACCACAAGCTATAAAAGTCTATTATGATTCTAAAAGAAAATCTCTGTGAATGTGTTTAAAAAAAACAGAAAGAAAGTTATTTCAGGATAGGTGGTGTGAAGGAGGTAGGAGGTGGAGGGCTAAGAGTAGGTAAGTTAAATCAGCTTTACAGGAGCTGGTATAGTATCTATCTTGTTAACTTTTCATTAATAATATCTAGCACATATTATGCACTTGAAGTTTGTTGAATGCATCCATTCATGCCTAAGTGGATGAACGAATTGGTAGATGGAAATATGACAAAATTCAGTTTAAGGAGACACAGATCAGTTGAAACAAGATTGTGAGAGTAGTGACTGAGAACACGACCTATGATGTTATTAAGGCCTGGGTTCGAATCTTAACTTTGATAATTATCAGCTATGGGATTCTGGACAAGTAACCAACTCCTGGAGCCAAATTTCCTCCTTATAATAATTCTAGGTAGTGGGTTTTACTATCTTTTCCCATGATGAGGACAATGAGACAGGTAAAACACTCTGTACCTGTCTCAAAGTAAGTGGTGATGATGATGATGATGGTGAAGATTATGGCTTAAGAGCAATATAATATGTATGATTTATATAGTGTCTATTCTTCAGTTATTACTTTCAGCCTATTATAGAAATTCGCCCAACAAACTTGTATTTCTCTCATGGATCACCTAAACGAAAGGCAATGTGACCATGTGACAGACTCATTTTGATCTCCAACTTGGTTATAGTAGTTTGCTTGCCAGTTTATGTAGTTTAAAGCTTACTACTTATGTAAGTACATTAGTTATCTTTTTCTGCTACTAATACCTCCGAAACGTAGTGGCTTAAGACAAAAAAACTTTACTATCTCCGGATTCTGTGTATCCTCTGGGCAATTCTTTTGGTCTGGGCTAAGTCATGCCATCTTTCTGGGCAGACAGTAATTGGGCTTGTTAGTCTAGCATGTTCTCTTTCACAGGTGAGAAGTTGGCATGATGTCACCTTGGACCACAGCATTGACTTGCCTATGTGTCTTCCATTATCCAGCAAGCTATCTTGGGCTCATTTCCATGGTCGTGTTTACAGAGTTCAAAGAGAGAGCAAATCCCAATGTAGAAGCACTTTCAAGTTCTACTTTTGCTATTTTTTCTAATGACTTCTTGCACAAAGCAAGTCACATGGCCAAGTCCAGATTTAGAGAGTAGAAAAATACATAAGCTTCACCATTAGCTTGGAGGAGTTGAAAGATCAAGGGTATTATCCATACAGGTGTTGGAGGAATTTGTAGTCATTGTAACCATTGTAGTACTGCAATCTACCACATTCAATTGAATGTGGTACTCACTATTCACTGCTAAAACTGACCATAATCCCCTTCAAAATCGACTGTTCTATGCCTTCAGCATCCATGAATACAGTGGCTTGCTCATGGTAGTTGTTGATTACTTTTAACTGAGAAAGGAAGAATCTAAGCTTCATCTAGTCATTCTTCCTTTATAATTCAGTTTTAATTAAAAAACTTAAACTTTATTAACTTTAAGGTACAAAATATGAGTCTTATTTAAGTACATAGAAAGACTGTTGCATAGAAAAAGGCATTACTTTTATTTTAAAAGGCTTGACATTTGCTCTCTAACAAGTCATTTAAACTCACTGCATCTGGTTGCAAAATAAAAATGGAAACTAATTTGATTTTTCTCACCTGTGAGACAAATGAGACCATATATGCGAGAACTGCAGCATCAGTTATAATGTGAGACAAAATATCTTAATAATATATAACCAAACAAGCAATGTCTTTGAATTTAATTGTTTGAAAAATGAAACCTTGTTTATCTAGTTTTCTATCTCCATGTGCATTTAAAGGCTTGTAATAAAAGCCAGTTACCTTTTGATTAATTGCATTATAAATATGGAGCCAGTATGTATCAGGCACAGTTTAGGTACATACTCAACAGTTTTAATAGCATGAATTTTCCTTGAGTCTTCTAATTTTTTTGTTCTCCGGGGACTTAAAAGAAGCATCAATGTAACATTGATTCTTAACTAGGATGAATTTGCCCCTCAGGGTACATTTGACAATGACTAGAAACATTTTTGGTTATTGTAACTTGGAGAGGTTGAGTGCTGGCAACTAGTGAGTGAGGTCAGAGATGCTGCTGAACATCCTGCAGTGCACAGAGCAGTGCCTCCGACTCCCCAGCGAAGAGTTACTCAGCCCAATATGTCAGTAGTGCCAAGGCTGAGGAACCCTGCTTAGCTGAGTGAAGAATTTACTGTGAGGTCATCATTTTATAGAGAAAGCAGTTGATGTTGAGCATGATGATGGCAGTGCTACAGAGGACGAGATGGAGAGGGGCTTCTTTTCTACTCCTTTTCTCCAGAAGTGGCTACCCTTCCGCAAAGGACAGGATGGTAAGGGGCAATCTCAAATCTTTTTACCCATCGAGTGAACACCTGCCCTTCTGGTGTTTCCCAGGGCTCACTTGTCATCTCAGTGGTCTCCTCCCTGTCCAGCTTTACACTAGCATTTTCTTACTGTTGTTTTCTTGAAGCATTATCTGAGCGACTGACTGGGTCTTTAAAATTGATGAGGTACCATCAGCAATTTCCATTTTTATGAAGGGAGCAGAGGCGAGGGGGAGTTGAGTTCTGGAGTGTGTTTGGGAGGTGTTTGTTTTGACTGTCTGTGGCTGCATACCAGCCTGAGGGAGTCACAAATGTCACTGTTGTGCAATGGTATAATTTTCCTGCCGCTCCAAAGAGTCTTCTGTGTTAATCTCCTGGCGTGTCTGGCGACTTTCAAAATAGAAGTTAAAGGCAATTCCATGGAGCAGTGAAAAAAGATTCAAGGTCCCCATTCGTATTTGTGAGGACAGAGAAAATTGCTCTGTGCAGTTGGCCCTTTTCATTATTGAGAACATAGAGCAGCTCGGCTTTCACCAGGGCTAATTGATTTTCACAGCTGGTGCAAGAAAGTCTAAGGATGGTATGAAACTTAAAAAGTCCCTTTGTCCAGACACTGAAGCTCATGGGTTCTGCACGGACTTAAAATTTGGGCTTCAAGAAGAGATGCTGAAATCTTCCGAAATAACCTTGGGCACCAACCGGAAAAGAGTTACTTGTTCATAGAATGCATGGTGCGAGTGGGTTATGGCCTGCCATATGGCATCCCTTCAAATTCATTATTTTTCCCTTTACATTAATTATGTTATGTGGCACAAACCTGATTTCACCCCTGGTACCAAATAATTCCCCCATTTAATATGACATGTTAGATGATGTTATGCCTGCCTTTGCCTTATGGATGACAGAAGACACTACCTACTGACTAGAGGTCAGTATCATAGGTGTCTCCATCATAGGCTTTTTGTTTTCTAACTGAATTTCTCTACTTTATGGGCTAATTGGTTTATGTACTCCTTATTATGAAAAGATGGAAAGGCAGTGGGAATCTGAGGCAGGGCTTCTATACAGAAGCAACAAAACAAGGATGTAGTTACTAGAAATGGGATAAAAGGGGAGGATTTGATCACACGGAATGTCAGTGTCCTAATGGCCTGAGCATCTTAGGAGAGGTAGCACAGTGCAGTAAAAAGCATGGGCATCAGGTCAGACCATTCTGGCTTCCATTCTGAATTTGGCCACTGAGAAGCCAAGGGATCTCAGATGAGTTCCGTTAGTTAGGGTTGTGAGATATAAAATGAATGTAAAAGGGCCAGGGATGTCATAGCACTCAGCAGGCTCTCTTCTTCCTCTTCCAATTGCCTCCTTGGAAGTTAGGTTCAAAGTCTGAGTCTTGCTGATCAAAGCCTGAGTCTTGCTGATCAAAGCCTACTTGACGTTGAGTCTTGAACCATGATGTAGACCTTCTTGTATTTTCGGCAACAACAGAATTGGTCTTATATTTTGGGATGTAACTGGAGAGTGTCTATAAAACACAAGAAGTTGTGGAAAAATACATCACCAAATCCAGTAAAGACTATTACCTGAAGCAGCAGTCAACAAACATTTGACCAGGGTCCACTTATACAGAGGCAGAGAACCAGTTGCCTTTCTTCAACATATTTTCACCTTCTCTTTGAAAAAAAATAAAGTGATGACATGTAGTTTAAAAGGAAAAAAGTAAACTGTTTCTCGTGGCACATGAGCATTGCATACTATTTACTTCATAAACTGAAGAAAACGTTTAGTTATGTACTGTTATGCTAGATGACAATGTTCATAAAATTACCTACACATTAGACTTGACTCCATATTAAAGTTATTTAAAATCACATTTTTTTTAGCAAGGTATCCCCAACAAAGTATAAACTCATAAGCACCCTGGGTGTTGACAGGTAGTAAATTTATATCTACTTTGATATACAAACATATATAAGGAATAATAGTGGGGGATATTTGCAGTGCATACTGTCTTAAAGTCTAGTTATTGGAAAAACAGTGATCAAAAATAGTGATGACAAATATTTATCAGTACACAATTTAGTGTTATCTATGGACTCACAATAAGCAAAATAAATAGTGATAACACTGAAGGAAGATTATTTTTAAATTAAAAGGAAAAATATCAATAATTGAACTCCACGCATTGCTAATGTGTATTGACAGGAAACATTCTTATTGAAAATTGCCAACTTTTAAAACTTTATGGATATGCTTGCATAGTAGGAACTTTATAGCATTGTGCAGCAGACAGAATTAATAGTAAAATACTAGTTGTAGTTGCTATTAAACTGCACTGATGTGCAGCTATGCCTATTTTGCAGTGAGACCCAAAATGCTTCCTTATTTGGTATCCCTGTTAAGTAACTATGATATCCTCTCATTTTCCTTTAAAATACTTTAATACTTCAGATAAAATTACATATTAAAGTTGTATAACTTCCTATAGTTAATTGTCAGGTGAAAGTCTTAAAAACAGTAGAATCTGCACAGAATTGTAACAATTACATTTTTAGCTATTATGATTCAGATATTTTTGTTATACTTTTGTGCTATCCACTTTGTTTCATTCATTTACAATTAAACTCATAACTTAAGAATTATTGACATGTTTATATAAATACTTTAAAAACGGAAACTGCTTAATTTAGTCAAAATGTAAATTTGACATTTCTAACTACAAACTCAGAGCATATTGTTCAGATGTTCTCAGTTCCATTTCAGTTCCATTTGGCTTTAAAAAGAAAGAGAACTCACACCTGATAAACAAGCAGTGAAATCCAGACATATTCAACTTGTATAATTAGACTCTATAATCTAAATAGGCAATGTCTAAATTGATACATTAATGTAATTTATCACTATAAGTATTTGTTGAATTGCATAGAAATCTATCCTTGAGGGGCTGCTAATTGTACCTGTTCCATTATGGAAATATATTCTGATATTTTTATTTGATTTCATAGGTTAATCCACTTTCTCCATTTTTTAAAGGATTTTATATATTTTAAGTAGGAAATATTTGAAGATAATATCATATTCTTGACTTTTTTCATTAAAGAAATGCCTAGCCCCTTGTGTTCAGAATGAATCCATATGTTAGATATGTTTTCTGAGTCTGGGGTATATTTGTGCTCTGTGGCTCCTTATCCTTTGAGAACAGGGAACAAAATGTTTTCTGAATATGAACAGGATTGCAGCCACCCTAATGTAACTGAGACTTTATCTTGAATCTCAGCTCAAATCCTTCCCATTGGTAATGGGCACTTCTGGAGGCTTCTGTAAATGTCCTATTAATAAACCAAATGTCTCTTAAAAAATTGCAGACTTTGCTCTTTACAAGTCCCTGCATGTACTCCTTACTGAAAATCCTGGCAGTATTCATTCACAATATTTACCAACAGACATCAAAAATAAAAGAAGAAGTGAATTAAATTATCACTCTGTTCCAACTCTTACACTCTTGCCACAATTGATACAATTTACAGTGGATACTTTCTTTCGGGCTTTTCTAGATTCGGATCTAGACGGTAGACTTGAATTTGAAGAGGCTGCCACAGCAGAATCACCTTTGTTTGTTTTAACTTTATCTGTCCTCTCTTGAGTTTTTGTCTTGAAACAATGTTGTAAGAAATAGTAACTAAACAACGGTGGGAGAGGACACTATTTTTTCCCACTGACATTTACTTTCTGTCTTTTTAGTCATGTATTCATTTATTCAATAAACATGTGTTGAGTATCAGCTATGTTCTAGGCACTTTGGATACATGCATGAACAGTTGCCTTCATAGAACTTACTTTCTAAAGGGTCCTGACAGACAAAAGGTATCAAACATCATACGTAAGTAAATTAAATAACTTGTACAGTGATCATACTGCAGGAAAAGAGAAAGTAGAGCAGAGTAAAGGACAAGAGTGTTGGACAGGTGAAGGAGGGGTAGGTTACACCATTAAATAATACATGGTCAGAGCAGGGATTAAAAAATAACTTAATGGAGATGAGGCAATTTGCTAAGCAAATAACTGGCAGACATGGGACTTAGGATAAGAGAGTAGCAAGTGCAAAATCCCGACGGTTAAATCTGCCTTTTACTTTCATTAACTTCCACTGATTTACTCCATAAGTATTCATTGCCCAACTAAGAGATTGCAACTCTGTAAAACTGACCTCAAGAAAAGGAGAAACACTGTACACATAGAGGATAAAATATTTAATTTCAGATAGAACAAAATTAAAATAACTTGGAGAAGGCAGCATGGCACTGAGGAAATTATGTCCATAATATCACTGTTCACTGCTACATCCACCAGTTCCTAAGACAGTTCTTGGTACTTAGAAGTACTTAATAAATATTTGTGAAATTAAATATTAAATGATCTGTTATGTAAGATCCTTCATGATCCGGCCCCAACCCCAATTTTATTTTTTCTGTAAAATGCCCTAGATCCCATTTTTTTTTTTTTAATTTCCTTCTTTATTTCCACTTTAGGCAGTAAATTTAAACTTCTACTTTCTTTTTCTCTTCTGTAAGATAAAGATGATGTTAATAATATTATATATCTCGAAGAGTTCTCATAAAATTGAAATAATTTACTACATCTTTGGTACTTAAAATTTTCCTGGCCCGTAAGTAATGCTACATAAGCTTTGACTCTCATTACTCTTTGTTTCCCCTTGTAGAACTTAAAGTTATGTAAGTATTTGACTGTGGTATTTCTGTCTCCTTCATAGCTTGTTGTTTACAGTTTGAGGGCAGGTTCTAGATCAGAATTTAGGTCATAACTCAACTATGTATTCAACATAGTATCTTGAAAGTACTAGTGATTCAGTACAGGAAGAAGGCTTATAGTATACATGTGTACATCCATCAGAACACCCACTGAAATATTACTTCACTAGAGCCTCGTCTGTAAAAGTCCTGTTTATCCATTCACTCATTCAGCAAAGGTACAGGCAATGGGAGTTGTTTGCCGTATTCATTAGTAGAACTGTCTTCATTGTGTTATTCTACAGTATTGTGAGTCTATGTTTGAAACTTTAAAATGTCTTATCCCATCCTCTCGCTATGATTCACCTGGCTAATAAATAATCAGTCCTGGTGAAGAAAGCATAAGAAATTGTGTGGGAAAGGGGTTGAGCATTCAAAGTGCAGGAATTCAGTTGGCCACATTCCATCTTTAAGACAGAGCTCTACAGGGAAGAAGCAGAGGTACCCTCCCATTCTAGTTCTTGTAAAACTATCCCAGCTGTGGAAATCTGAGGGCAGAACAATTCTTTCACAAAAGAGAGGCCTATATTTGGAAATAATTTCTTTCCTAACTATACGTAGCAAAACACCAACAATCATAAAACCTACTACTTAGTGAAAAACATTGGGTTTATGACTAATCAATCAGTCAACACTGATTTATTGAAAACTCACTGCATGTTCAGTCTTATAGATGCTCGATGGGAGAGAAAAACAATGTGTTTATTATTTTCCTTATTTATGGATGCCACATTTCATTTTAAAGTGTAATATGAGGCAGCCTGTGAGAGTACTAGTTTTAAATAAATGCAATGAGCATAAAAATAAGACTAAAACAGTAGGTAAGAGTAATAAAATTACATGCAATATAATTCTGGACAGATGCTAGTCATGGGCTATTAATTTGATTTTCTAGCAGCCAGAACAAAGAATAAACAGCCAGAGAAAAGAAGACTTAGAAATGTCGTGGTAGCCATGCTTTTGAAGACAAAACTTAAAGAAAACCCATGAGAACAAGTGTTTTATTCAATTCTGTAGTCTCTGTACAAAACACCACATTTATTGAGCACAAGTAGGCATTCCATAAATAAAGTTAGTAGGGGGTTTATTTTTAAATTTGACATTAAATTGCATGTATTACACCTTTAAACAAATAACCTATATAAGAAGATGAAATAGCATGAAATCAGAACTGTCTCAAAAAATCCACTACATATTGTCAGTATTATTGCTTCCTTCAGAAAACTTAATGCACTTAAGTGAGATGAGATCGACAAAATAGTATTCACTGAATTTTAGCGGCTTCGATTTCTTATTTATAATATTTTAAAGAAATATTCCACTTCAAAGCCCAGACATAGGGTCTTAACCCATCTTATGAGCAGTATTTTAAAGTAAATAACTAACTCCTTTTTATTTTCCTAATAGATAAACTCTGCTCCTCCATTTCTTCTAAGACGTATCACAATTTAAAGTTTTATGAATGCTAATGAAGAGCCAAGGATAAATCTAATTAAATTTTGTGCCAGTGTAGCTTTCTAATAATTGCCTTTAATTTGAAAATTAAAAAAAAAAAATTCTCTCTTTCTCTCTTTGATGAACCAAATCACAGCACAGTAACTTATCTGCCAACACTCAATATCAGGAATAACTGAATTTTCTGGAGCTTACCATTTCACTCTCCTTTTATCCTGGAGATGACTGGATAAATATATCCTGCTGGCTTAATAATTTATATTAAAACTCAGAAAGGGATTCTGAAATGGCCAAATCACACTACCACAACAAAGGTAAGGTTACAAAAACTCAACATCCAAATCCCTTGCCAGTGGACCTCTGATAAGGGGCCTTTCATTCTAAATAGGGTTAAGTGAGCATTGCTGTGTTTTTTAAAACTTTCTCTTTCGGATGACTAGAGGAATGCCACCTGGAATACATTATAAAGGTTAACATAAAAAGCATCCAGAGACAGGGAAAGAGGCCTTCTGCCTCACCTCCTTTCCTGCTTTCCCTGACCAAACAGCTGAGAATGTTGATCTTCTGAAAAAAAAAAATCTGATCAAAACCTATTCCCTAAAATTGATAAAATGCTCCATTACCTCAGGATCAAAGAGAAGTCAAGAATAAATTACACCGAAGGGGACCTGGAGAGCCCATTGAAACCCATCAACAGGCAGGCGATTGACAGACCAGGAAGCAATTGTAGAGCCATCAGCCTAACTGCCTGTGAAATCTACCCTGGACCCATGCTCTGCCACCCGGAGAATATCATCTCTCGATGAGAGCACCTGGGACCTGTCAGTCATCCAGGCCCAGAGAATTAAGACTTACATTATAATTGTCTCCACTTCATAGCCTTAGTTGTCAATGAACTGGAAAAGTACTAGACTCAAAAACAATTTGCGTTTTAAAGGACTCCAGGAAACAAAAAATTATGTGATTTCTTATGGTTGTTAAGACAGACATGCAGAACAAGTTGTATTGAAACTTACTAACAATGATATATTTTGTTTTTAATGGTCATTCCTAAAATACTATCCAAATTATGACCCTCAATATTGCTAGGTAACTATACCGTAGGGACATTTTCTATATACACAAATGGTTTTTACCATCATTTTTCTGATTTAACAACATATTTTGCTTAAATCACAAACCAAAAATTCATTAACTTTTGAATGAATCTTAAAGAAGTTATACAATTTATTGATAAAGACACAAGTCCATTAGCAAAACAGTTCATTTTGTTTTATTGGTATTACATTTTTCTACTGTAGTTTGTTCATTTCTTTTAAATGCTGTCCATTTTAGGGTCTTTATTCTAACAGTGATGTAATGTTAAACCCTAATGACTAATTTTGAAAAGAGTACAACCTATTGTTAAATTAACGGCTTCACCAAACCTTCTTTTAATAAAAATGAACGCTATCCCCCAGAATAGTTAGAGGCCTAAGTGACTGAGTTTTGAATGTGATAGCACATGGCTGGTTTGCAACCATGGGTTTGAAGTTGCCCTTTATAGTTGAGTTGACTTTTGGAAACATCTGTGGATGTATTTGATTATTGATGAATCATAGCTTACAATTTCATAGCACTTTATAATTTAGAAAATGTTTTCACATATGCCGTACCATTGAATCTTCATAATAACTCTATGAGACAGATAATCATGCTGTTATTTTCTTCATATGTGGCCCTTTCTTTATATGCAAACTGTAGCTCATGGAAATCAGAGATAGTAACTGTTCCTGAACACAACCACACTCCTGGTCAGTGGTAAACCTGGAGCTTGTGTCAGGGCCTTTATGTTCAAAAGCCTCTGTTCTTTCTACTCTGTTTTGCAGACCTTACCAAGTAAAGCAGATGTACCACTGTTGTCAAAATGTAGGCAATTGTCTATTTGCCTAATGTGCTTGAATAGCTTAATCATCTAACGCCTACCTATTGCTACTATTTATTAGTTTCATATAGCTATGTAAAATATTTTAAATTGTGGTTTGGTCAATCTTAACCATGTTCAAAAGCTGCCTATATCTCAGCCTCATTAGAACTGCACATGATATTTCAAGATCAATGAAAGTTTTATGGTACCTGTTATTGTTTTTCTCCCCATTCTCTATTTGTTCAGCAGAAAAACAAATACTATGTATGTGTCATATTTTTCCAGTAGCATGCAGTCTAATCCTGTTAATGACAAGAACTTGCTCGTTAAATCAATTTAAAGTACACTTTTGACACAGATGTAGTTTTTCTTCAAGGATTTGCCATCTTTTTTTCTTTGTGTCTTAGCCAAAATTTGGTATTAGCAGTTTGTCTTTCTTATCTTCCTTTCAGGAATAACCATCTCCTTATACCTATAATAACCTTGCCTTTGCCAAAATTCCAGAACGATTATGCCACTGGTGTTAAAAAAAATACCATCTATTGAATTTCTCCTGGGTTCAGCCAGCTGGGTTCAGACAGAATTCCCTGACTCAAATCATACCCAAACAGATTTAACTGTCCTGTGTTTCACTTCCTCACATCCTGTTGTCCCAACCCTGCTACTCAGGTTATTCTCAACCTGGAGCAACATTTCTTAAGCAGTATTTCTATAGCTGCACTTTGCATTCTCTTTCCTCTCAATTCATATTTACCATGTTTTTGTGATTTATGATATGAAAGGATTTGTTAGTTTTTTATATTACCCAGCAACTTCATATAGAAAAATTTTGGCTGCAAAATTGTATCCTTTCCTCCTAAAAATACTTTCACTTTGCAATTTTTTTGCAAATAATTTATTTTTATACTTAATCTAACTTCAGAATTTTAAATACTATACAATACAAAATGACAATAGGAGAGAGGATTTTGTTTGGCTGGACTCAAATATTGAGATTTTCCTGTTTAGAAAGAGTGTGGTCCAGTTGCTTGAATGGAAACACCATATTTGAAACTATGGATGAAGCCATTGACATTTCCCCACAGAATGGCTTTCAGTGATTGTTATGGTTCAGTCAGTGACAAAAGCCATTTTATGTATTTCAGCAGAATTATGTAGTCCCAGGTCAGATGGTTTAAACAGTAAGATTTTTAAATGGAAGCTAAATAGAATTTTTCTTCCAGAGCTAGAGAACTTTGGAAAGTTTATACTAAGGGAAAGTCCATATTGGAAAGGTGTTTCTTCATATAAGGTGTAATTGATGAGAATAAACAGATATTGGATGGGATCTCTGGAGACAGGCAGTATTCCTACCCAATAAAAGAAATATTGCTGATACTGGGTGGCATTTAACCTCTGTTTTACTTCACCACAATCAGAAGCTCCCTGCTTCATTGTTGAACAATTCCCTGTTGAGCCCAATTGGACCGCCTTCAACATCTCAACCTGTAATCCCACTTCTGTCAAATGGAGTAACAGATAATGAATTGATTCCTTCCTCCACCAAAAACGTCTTTACAGTGAGCAGAAGTATTGGTTCTCAGCCACCTAACCCCATTCCCCCCACCCCATATTATTTTTTCTTTGGTCAATACAGTTTAACAGTCTTCCAAGTAAAAATGTTCTGGGTGTCCTGAAACCACCCAAGGAATTGAAGTTAAAAATCCATTATTTAAAAGGAAGAAGGAAGCTGAAGAGAAAGTAATGTGGAACTTTCTAGTAGGTGGCATTAAATATGAGGAGCTGTGTTGGAGCATAGTGGAATTTTATTGCTCCTTACATCACAAGAGCGATAGATGCTTTCTCAGCCTGCTCATAAAGGTAGTCTCACACAAAATGCTAATTTTCCATGGGTTCTCCCATACTAGGAATGCCAGTAATGCTTGATCAGCTAATTTAGGGCCAAGTGTATTTCAATCAAGAGAATAGTGATGGAATATCGGGAAAAAAAAATTTTTTTTCTTCCTTCTTTCTCCATAACATTGTTGGCTTTATCCACAAAGCACATTAAAATTACTCACTGAATCTTGAGAAATAAGCAAATCAGGCATAAGTAATGCTTTTTGGGTGGTAGGAGGAGGGGAGAGAGGAAGGGAAGGCTGAGAACACTGAAACCCTACCCCTCCAAATAATAAATGAAGGACTTCCTCTCTTCCGCAGAACCATGGCTTTCTCTCACGCCCCATTTCCTTGCAGCTAGTAAACCCTAATGAGATAGCAGTGCTTGTGCACTTTTGTGTTATACAGCTGTCCTTTTTCACTTTGACTCCTCCAGTGACTAATTTGTCACTCTCATTACATGCACTCACTCCTTCCCCTCCTCCCCCTTTTCATTTTGTCATTCATTCTCATTCCTGTGATCCCATTATTGATCTCTCTCTCTCTCTCTCTCTCTCTCTCTCTCTCTCTCACCCCGGATAAAGAAAGCAGAACATTTGCCCTCCATTATCATCACCTGAGAGAGGCTGCTACTTGAGTGACAGAAAAAAAAAAGGGTAAGGGGATGTCATAATGCTTCTTGGGTTTGAAAAGTCAATCCAACAAGTTAATAGCAGGCGTACACCATGGAACCTATTGAATGATAATAGTGGTATTCTAATTGTAGGATTTCCCTTTTTCTACCTCCATCCCAAATTAGTTGGTGTGACAGTAACTGCAGTTGGTGTAACTAATGATGTTTTTTAGAGGTGCTCACTTTCAACATCTATACGCAGATTCAACATGACTGTGCCAGACTCATAGAGATTTCTGGCAGCTTTTTTGGAAGAAAAAATAAAATAAGAAGGCAGTGCTATGTGAAACTTCTCCAATCAAAAGTCAGAAGAGTGACTTCTGGTCTCTTATGTGAAATGCTTGATAAAGAACAGAAAGAAATTTAATATCGGCACATAACTTGCAACCACTTATTTTCACTTTAAGATTCAAAACAGTGGGAAGTAGACTGCTACCTAAGTTTTAAAACTCATGAGTAGTTTATTAGAAATTTAATCCATCTGTTTATGATTCATTGACACTGTGCTCATCAAAATAGTGTTTGCTCAGGGTGATAGTGGATTGAAGAAGACTTCAAAGATGTTTTTAATTTTTTTTTACTAGGAATTTAAGGGTTGCCAAGAGTAAAAACAACCTACACTATGCAAATTCTTAGTTTGCTCCCAGCTACAACATTGAAAGTAACTCTGCTCTAAGAATGTCAGACCCGATGCATTTACTCAGGCTTCTTTCTTCCTTGTGCGGTTGATAGGATTGTTTATGTGAACTAGAAAACTTTCCATTCCCTTCCATAACTATGACCCAAAAGGGGTAAAATGCTATTTCATCACTTGAACATTTTGAAGATGGAATTAGGTCTGGCCTTTCTTAGTGGCCAGAATTTATTTTGTTCTCTCTTCAAAGAAAGCATTTGGCAGGAACTAATGTACAGAAAAGACAAAAAAGACAGACATTAAACACTACAAGATGTGAATTGAATGGTTAGAGGGTAATTTGCAGATCTTGCTGACAAGAGATACACGTGATAGTGGGAAACAGCAGAGAGGTTTAGATTAGCTGTGTGATGAAGGTGATGCCTGAGAGGGTGAAAGTAGAGGCTTTGCAAACTTTTCCTTTTGTCTTTTCAAGGACACGTTGAAATTGGGGTTCTTGGGCAGTGGTTCTCACAGTTTAGGGATATCCTATTGTTCTGTAATGCAAGAACACCCAATCTTAATAAAACTGAAGGAAATAATTGCTTTGAATGAGACAGAAATTAGGAATAGGAGAATAAATTCATATTTTAAAAATATCACATTATCATTAAAAAAGTACCAATGATAAATAGACCAGTTTATTTTGTTATCTCTGATACTTTCATAGACAGTGATTTGAAGATCATCTGTCCTTTGAGAATTTGCTTCCTAATCTCAAATAAGCCCCAACTCAGTGGCAGTAGGAATTTCTGTCCCATTGAAGATAATTGTCCCTGGTGGACTAGAATGCTTTAGAATGACGCAGTGTTGAAGCCTTGCTTTTCATATTGTTTTCCCCCAAAGCTGTAGTGATATTTGCAGAACCACAAGAACTGAGATTGGTTTTGTCTAAATCACCATCTTCACTTGCTGACCTATATGGTTAGCCACCTAACATGAAAGATCTGACATCAGATCTTGCTCTCATAAAATCAAATTTTACATGGTAATCAGAGGGATCTTTTTCCTATTTGTATCAGCTTTACTGAGATATAACTCACATACCATAAAAGCCACTCCTTTAAAGTTACATTTTAGTGTTTTTAGTGTATTAGCAGAGTTATGCAACAATAACCTTTCGTCCTCAAAACGTCTCATGCATTTACTGCTTTTGGACTTTTTACATAAATGGAATCATACAATATGTGGTCTTTTATGATTGGCTTCTTTTTTTTAGCATAACGTTTTCAAGATTCACTCATGCTGTAGCTTGTATTAGTATTTCATTCCTTTCTATTGCTGAATAATATTCCATATTTGCTTATCCATTCATTAGTTGATGGACTTTTGGGTTGTTTTCACTCTTTGGCTTTTATGAATAATGCTGCTATAAACATTTATATAAAAGATTTGTTTGGATATTTGTTTTCATGTCTCTTGAGTAGATATTTAGGAGTACACTTGCTGGGTAATATGGTAACACTATGTTTAGTACATTGAGGAACTGCCAAACTATTTTCCAAAGAGATTGCATCACTTTATATTTCTATCAGTAATATGAGGGTTCTGATATCTCCACATCCATGCAGCACTTGTTAGTGTCCCACTTTTTAATTATAGCCATACAAGTGGATGTGAAGTGGTATTTTATTGTAGTTTGAATTTCCCTAATGACTAATGGTGTTGAGCATCTCTTTATGTGCTCATTGACATTTGTACATACTCTTCGGAGAAGAGTATTCAAATCCTTTTCTATTTTTAAAAGTTGGATATTTGTTTTTTATTGTTGTTGTAAGAGTTTTAAAAAATATTTTCTGGATAATAGCCCCTTCTCAGATAGATGATTTGCAAATATTTTCTCCTATCCTGTGAGTTCTTTTCACTTTTTAAAATAGTGTCATTTGGAACACAAAAATTTTTAATTTTGATGAAGACCAAATTGCCTTTTTTTTTCTCTTTTATTTCTATGATTTGGGTCACATCAAGGAAACCATTGCCTAAATAAAGATCATGAATCTTTACTCTTATGTTTACTTTTAATAGTTATATACTTTCAACTCTTACATATAGGGTTTTGAACAATTTTGAATTAATTTTTATCTAGGTAAGGGTCCAACTTTATTCTTTTTCCTGTGGATATTCAGTTGCACAGAACTATTTGTTGCTAAGACTATGCTTTAGACACTCATGTCTGAAATCAATTGACCAAAAATGAGAAGCTTTATCTCTGTACTCTCATTCCTATTCCATTGATCTATATCTCTGTATTTATGACAGTATCATATTGTCTTTATTGTAGCTTTGTAGTGAGTTTTCAAATTGCGAA
This sequence comes from Balaenoptera physalus, assembly GCF_965194825.1. Classification (NCBI taxonomy): domain Eukaryota; kingdom Metazoa; phylum Chordata; class Mammalia; order Artiodactyla; family Balaenopteridae; genus Balaenoptera; species Balaenoptera physalus. Next base: position 18,958,329 of record NC_138883.1, read on the forward strand.
GTATAAGTCCTACAACTTTGCTTTTTGTTCTTCTTCCAGATTGTGTCAGCTATTCCGGATTCCTTGCACTTCTATGTAAAGTTTAGGATCAACTAAAAAGGCAGCATGGATTTTGAGAGGGGATTATTGTTGAATTTGTAGATCAATTTTTTTAGAGTATTGCCATCTTAACAATATTAAATTTTCTACTTCATGAATACAGAATGCCTATCTATTTAACTAGGTCACCTTGAGTTTCTTGCAGTGATGTTTTAGAGTTTCCTGTGTATGAACCTTTTACTTCTTTTGTTAAGTTTATTCCTAAGAATTGTATTATTTTCGATACTATTGTAAATGTTTTTTTTTCTTAATTTTATTTTCACATTATCATTGCTAATGTAGAGAAATACAGTTTACTTTGCATATTAACCTTATATCATGCAAACATGCTGAACAGTTTAGTGGCTATAATAGTTTTTTTTGAATTCCTTAAGATTTTCTACATCCAATACTATGCTATATGTGAAGAGGAAAAATTTTATATGTTCTTTATTTTCCATTTTAGATGGCTTTCATTTCTGTTTCTTGCCTGATTCTCTTGGCTAAAACTTCCAGTGCAGTTTTGCAAAGTGGTGAGAATGGACATCTCTGTCTTATTCTTGAGCGTGGGAAGACAGCTGTCAATCTTTCACCATTATGATGCAAGCTGTGAGTTTTTCATAGATTGCTTTTATCAGAGAGGTTCCTTTCTATTTCTAGATATTTTTAGTGTTTTTTTATCATGAAAGGTCATTATTGTTTGTAAGATGATTTTCTGCATCTATTATCATGTGGTTTTGCCATTTATTATATAAACATAGTGTTTTATATTGATTGGTTTTATATGCTGAACCGACTTGCATTCCTGGGATAAATCTCAGTTGGTCATGCTATGATCTTTTTTATATATTGCTGGATTTAGTTTGCTAGTATTTTGTTGAGGAATTTATGTCTATAAGAGATATTGGTTTCTTTTTCTGTCTTTGCTTTGATATCAAAATAATATTGGCCCCATGGAATGCAATGGGAAGTGTTTCTTCCTCTTCTAGTGTTTGAAATGGCTTGTGAAGAACTGATGTTAATTTTTCCTTAAATGGTTGTTGTAATTTGCCTTAGAAGCTATTTGAGCCTGGGCTTTTCTTTGAGGGAAATTTATTGAATGTTAATTCAGTCTTTATAGTTGTTATATGTCTATGCTTATTTTAAAATTATTCTTGAATGAGTTGTGGTCCTTTGTGTCTTTTTAAGAATGAATCAATTTCATCTAATTTATCTAATTTTTGGCACATGTTTGTTCATAATATTTTCTTATAATCTTCTATATTTCTCTAAAGTCTGTAGTAATGTATCCTCATTCATTCTTAATTTTATTAATTTGTTCAATCTCCCTTTTTTCATGGTTAGTCAATCTAAAATTTTATCAACTTTGTTGATCCTGTCAAAGAGCAAATTTTTAGTTTTCTTGATTACTCTCTATCATTTTTCTGTTATCTACTTCATGTATTTCCATTATGATCTTTATTATTTTCTTGTTTATACCTTTCTGGGATTAGTGTCATATTCCCAGCTTCTTGAATATTCAAATGGATATTCAAATGGATATCATTCAAATGGATCTCTATAGGGAACTTTTAAAGGATAATCATGAAGATGAATAAAGAATGAATGTGTAGAAATCTCACTGTCAACTCTGTTTGCACCAATTCTTTTTACAATAATGCTGGATAGCATGGAAAGTTAACCATACCGTAGTCAGCAATTAAAATGGAAAGAGCTAAAGATCATGAGTTTTTGGTAGATGGAATACTGTGAAGATTTTTAAAGAATTAGGTCTTATAGCGTCTGTTGTTTTTTTTTTTTTTGACTAGAAATATGTACTCTGAAAAGACCTATGTATTTTGGATATCTTACTTAAACTAAGCATCTTCCTTGATGCTTCCTGATCCCCACTGTGCCCCTCTCAGCATCAGACATATTCCAGATCCAGATTTTCTCTTAATGGCCTCCCCTCACTTTGTTTCTAGGGTCTGCTAAAGGGAAGCCCAAGTCAGAGCAATGCCTATTATAGAAAGAAAAAGAAAAAGAAGCAAATCGATCCAACATAGGAAAGAAATTCCCTAGAGATTTTAAGGTTCAGAGGAATTTGTCACTGGATCTTTGACTGATGGTCAATGCTAAGAAATGTGCAGGTGTTTGAACATATTTGTAATTTCTATTTAAAAAACCCCTGAAATTCTCTGAAGATGATTTTCCATTAGGCTATCCAGTGTCCATTAAAAATTTGAGAATAAAATGGTCTTGTAAACAAACTTTGCTTTAACAGGACACATTGGATTTTAAAAATAGCAAAACATTTAAAAAAGCAAAGCCAAATAATCATGAATATATTACTGTTTGGCTCAAAAGAATACCTAGAACAGAGGAGTTATTGATCCATTTTTTAAATAAATGAGTATATAAGAGGATGTATATATATGCATGCATCTACATGTATAAATATATAAATTAATTAATACATGAATGACATGATATATAAGTGGTCAAATGGTAAATTGAGTTGAATAATAGTTTGATTCCTTTTTCCCTGAATCATTTATATGGCAATGCTTACAAACATACATAAAAGCCATTTCACATAGATTCTCTAAAAATATGTATCCTATCATATGTGAAAATAGAGCAAGTGATTTTTGAAATGTTATAAAACAAACATCATAAACTATATTGTAATAGGCTCTTGAAATACTATTTTCCTTAACTATAAAATGTTGTATGGTAGTGTTATAAATACCTTGTAATTTAATACCTCTTGGAACTGATCATCAAAATGAGGGTATAAATGGCTCTGAAGAAGAAGCTATGTGGAAGCAGGACTGTGGAGCACTGGCTTTATTCTGGCTGGAGAGACAGCCAAAGGGAATATGTCATTCTCTTATAGAAATACTAGGAATGGGGATGTGCCATTAAGGGGAAGACTTTCTGTAAGTAGAATGAAAGGGCACAGTGATGGTATTCTTGATAAATAAATTTGATGAACAGTATTAGATAATAGAGCAATGTAGCATTGGATGTCAGAGGGTTAAAGAAGGAGCTAATATCAAACCATATCATCTTACACCAGTCAGAATGGCCATGATCAAAAAATCCACAAACAGTAAATGCTGGAGAGGGTGTAGAGAGAAGGGAACCCTTCTACACTGTTGGTGGGAATGTAAACTCATACAGCCACTATGGAGAATAGTATGAAGGTTCCTTAAAAAACTAAAAATAGAGCTACCATATGATCCTGCAATCCGACTCCTGGGCATATATCCAGAGAAAAACATAGTCCAAAAGGATACATGCACCCCAATGTTCATTGCAGCACTGTTTACAATAGCCAAGACATGGAAGCAGCCTAAATGTTCATCAACAGAGGAATGGATAAAGAAGATGTGGTAATATATATAATGGAATATTACTCAGCCATTAAAAAGGGTGAAATAATGCCATTTACAGCAACATGATTGGACCTAGAGATTGTCTTACTGAGTGAAGTAAGTCAGACAGAGAAAGAGAAATATGATATCACTTATATGTAGAATCTAAAAAAAATGTAACAAATGAACTTATTTATAAAACAGAAACAGACTCACAGACTTAGAGAATGAATTTACGGTTACTAGGGTGAAATGGTAGGGGGGAGGGATAGTTGGGGAGTTTGGGATTGACATGTACACACTGCTATATTTGGGATGGATGGCCAACAGGGACCTAGTGTGTAGCACAGGGAACTCTGCTCAATATTATGTGGCAACCTAGATGGGAGGGGAGTTTGAGAAGGAAGGAATGCATGTATGTGTGTGGCTGAATCACTTTGCTGTACACCTGAGGCTAGCACAGCATTGTTAATCAACTATACTCCAATATAAAATAAAAAGCTAATAAATAAATAAAAAGTTTTAAAAACCCTGTAATTTATTTTATCCTGTAAACATAAGACTTCATTATTTATATGTGAATTATTAGAACAAGCCCATCACTTATACTAATGGGACGAGTTCTACTTTTCTGAAAGTAATATGTGCTCTGACTGTTTGAAGTTTCAACCTGCTTTACTACTGGGCAAACAATCTTTTAAATCATGTACTTTTTTTTTTTAAAGGATCACAGTTTGAGAGGATCCAGAGGGAATATATGGGAAATCTCAGGCTTGGACTTTCGAAGATGATAGCATTTTAAAGAAAAACAAACTAAAATACAAAGCAAAAACAAAATCCAAAAGTTGAGTCTTTAGTTGATAGTAAATTCATTACTGTGGACAGGTTTCATCAGTCACAAAAGTCACAAAATGTAGCTTAAAGCATGAGTAGATTTTTTTTACAATTCCCTTTTTTTGCCTTTTTGCTCTCCCCTTCTATCTCCCAATGCCCCCTTCCTTCTTCTTCTTCCCTTTCCCTTTCTTTTCTTTACTGCTCTCTCTCTCTGTCTCTCTCTCCCCGACCCCTGTTTGCTCTTTAAAAATGTTATTATTTGGTGCAAAAGGTACAACTTTTTTCTTGGGTGACCATGGTATTTTGATGCCCATTACCATATTTGTGACTTCTCATGCTCTAAACTTCATTTTAAATCTCCAAATTGAGGAGTATGATAGAGCTGCACCCTGTAAGCGGCAGCGAGCTTCAGGACACTGTCATCAACATTTTATTCATTTTTTTGGTGCAAGAAATGTTATCTCTATTTTCAAACAATTTTATAAGTTTAGTGAGTGTTCTGGGATAAAGTTATTATTGTCTAACAGAATAAAAACAATTAACAGGTAGAGAATTGTGTTAAAGTTTTCACTGAGAAATAGAACAGAATTTTTTCCTTTCACAAATTAGTTGCTAGGAATAAAATTTGGAGATGTAATAGAATTGGATACAGCCAATCTCCCATCTCAAACTGGATACGCTTGTACAGAACTAATTGGATTTTAAGCCTCAGTGATAAAGTCAAATGGAAAATTCTGAGGTTTTTGGAATTCTAATCCTAGGTAATCATATACATAGTTACTTGTATATGAATGTGTGTTGAATGCATGAGTGAACTACTTAACAGTTGATTATTCTTCTAAAATAAATGACAATGTACATGGCCAACTCTTTTTTTCCCTTTTTGGGAAATTCTTTTACTTACCTATAAACTTAGCAATACATGAAAGCATTATTAGTAGACATTTATCTAGCATCTATGGTTTTGAGTTGGGAGTGTTTCAAATATTACCTATTAAGATTTAGAAGAGCACCATGTAATCTTTAACAGTTTCAAATACCCCACATGCTTCTGTGGGCCAACAGGAGCTTCATAATTATCTAATATTTAGAATGCATCTTTCACTCAACTAACTAAATAATTCAACTTACTCAATTATTTTCTTTATTATACAATTTTTTTCACATCAAAAAGCATAGGGATTAATGCCAAGAAGTTACATACTAAATTTTTTTAAGGATAAACTTCCAGATAATTTTTTGAAACATATGTTTGAATATGGGTAAGCTTGAAAGTTTTACACTAGTTTTGGCTTTGCCCTAGTCAGGTATGAAGGTAAAATGCACACACACACACATACATACACACACAAACTACAAATCACGTAGGAAAAGACCTATATTATTTGCATTTCATGAGCAGTGAAAAGCACTTAAATTTTTAAAAATACTTTTTATTATATGAAACTGAGGGTTCATTCTTAAATGAAGCTCTCCTTACAAAGATTTCATTAAAGGATTAAGTAACAAACATTGAAGACTACCCTGCTGCATTCCTGGATTTTAGAGGTTGAGCCATCTCATTTAGCGATGTGATCTGGGAAACAGGAAACAGGGGCACTTTTCACAGCTCCTTGCTTCCTTCTGATGTTTGAGATTTAGAGGTTTAGGACTTCTAGATAGCCTTTGAACGTGGCCACATCAGAGAATCTAAGAACGGTGGGAGTGAACTTTGCTAACCGTTATAGTTCCAAATGTCTTTGAAACAGAAAAAATACACTCTAATTCAGGAACCAAGTCTATAGTTGGATACCCAAATTTAACATGGTAGGATTCCAAGTGTGATGAGTTTTAGGTGTAATCTAGCCCAACATGTTCATGTTCTTTTTGAAGAAACTGATGTCTAGAGTGGATTCATGATTGACCTTTAGCCACAAGTCAAGTAACTAGCAGTACTTGTCAATGTCTGGCTGGCCCCCTTTGCCAAGAAACTACACTTTAATAATAAAAAGTGTCCTGGAGGAGAGAAGACCTGAGAGTTATATATTCATCCTTACCAGGCTGTTTCATTTCACATTATAAGCAATTGATTAAGTGGCCTTAAGTCCATTTGGCCGTGAGTGTGATACAATTATAAATAAAGGATGGGACAATGAAAGCCAGAAGCTAGATAAGGAGAGCTGGATGGCTTCCAACAATGTCCATTACAGTAGTGAAATGTAGTTGCTCTGTGGAGTCTTGAAATATACCATTACTCTTTCCCCCCAAAACAAAGCAAGCAATAAATAAATAATACAAACAAAATCAAAAAACAATTTTTCTACTTTCAGAGTGTTTTATAAAAAAATACTGTTTGCCTTTATATTAAAATATAAAATTGCTGCTACAGAAATATGTCATTTTAGCAACCACCCAGGGCCAGTGATACAGAGTAAGCCATAGGCAGAGTGTGGCGCATAGAACCCTGTGGTGACTGCCTTCATGCACATGAAAAGGCTGTACACATTCATTGTCATGGTCGATTACCAGCTGTGTTGTTACTCAAAAAGACTTTATTTTCTTATCCAGGGCAAACCAAGGACTTTTGTGGGCTCTTTGGCTCCTGGCCTACATTTTACAGGATTCTAGGGTTGTGTTGAGAATTCAAAATGTGTAAGAGGCTCTCACTCAGGCAGCCAAATCACCAGGTAGAAAAGCTATAACTAGATGACGTTAGTATTTTCTCCAACAGCTGACAGACAGAGCAGCCGACTTTCAAAGAGTTGTTTTCATTAACTTACCTCCCACCCAGTGAAACTCAATTTGGGAACAATTCCTCCACTTGCCTAGTATCAAATCTTCTTCCCTGAGGTCTTAGTAAATGGGGCCTCGTAAAAACTACACCAGAGGGATTCCCTTATTGCAGACCAGTTTGTTCCTTTAATGAGGCTGAGCAAATCTTGGTGCTAATTTAGCAAATTCACATATTGCATAGTGGTATTCTTCCATTGTTAATGGCCCCAAGATATACTGCTTATTCCTCCATAGATCATACTCTCTGCTCCTGTTTTCAGAATTAGTCCTGTTCTCCCCTCAGGTTTGCAAAACCTGTAGTAAATGTGTCAAAGTTGAGCTGGGGAATGTGTTTAGATGGAGAGGTGTGAGGCACTTCCACATATTAAGGACAAGCAACATATTCATTGGCCAGGATTCCATCTTCTACTCCCGAGATGGAATCTCTGGCTGTATTGGAACAGGGCCTCAGGGCCTCTTCCTGCAGTGTCTCTTTATCACGACATCTATGTGAACTGAGTTTTCATGTATCACTGACACATTTGGGCCAGAAATGAGAAAGTAAACACTAACACATTAAATACACATCTGAAAGAGTGAAAAGAGTAGAAAGATATCAGTTCAGGAGAGAAGGGAGGCGTGCCTTATAGCAATATTCAATCTTGATGGAAGTTAATCTGAGCCAGTAGGTTAGGAGATCTAAAACGGTTTCTTAAGGAAAAAAAATATAAGAAAACAAAAGAGGCAGGCTCCTTGGAGAGTGTCAACGTACAGAGAATGGAAAACAAAAAGCATAGTATCTAGATGTGAACAAGAAACAAGAAAATGACATTATGACTCTCCATTGGATTCAAGGTGATTTTGAGAATAGATCAGCAGTTGAACCTGAAGTATAGATCCAGCACTGAACTACTTCGGGGATGGCATGGAACTGGGTAAAACACAATCAGTGTTCTTGAAAACAAGACAGTCTCCTTTATTTGTTATTCTTTAATTCTAGCTCATTTTGTCATCTATGGTGTTCCATTTGACATTTTATTTAATGTGGATGTTATCAAATAACTGGGGGAAAGGTCACAAACATCTTAGGTGAAAGCAATTCCTTGAGTCCATATTGGACCTTTGGATTCTGATGTGTCCTCCAAATCCAACAGAGTATATATACTCAGATTTTTTTTTTTTAAATTATTTATTTATTTTATTTTTGGCTGTGTTGGGTCTTCGTTTCTGTGCAAGGGCTTTCTCTAGTTGCGGCAAGCGGGGGCCACTCTTCATCACGGTGCGCGGGCCTCTCACTATCGCGGCCTCTCTTGTTGCGGAGCACAGGCTCCAGACGTGCAGGCTCAGTAGTTGTGGCTCACGGGCCCAGTTGCTCCGCGGCATGTGGGATCTTCCCAGACCAGGGCTTGAACCCGTGTCCCCTGCATTGGCAGGCAGATTCTCAACCGCTGCGCCACTAGGGAAGCCCCGTATACTCAGATTTTAAAAGTCCTGTGTATATCATCCTAAGAAGAGGTCAGCCCCAAATTAGATTGCACGTGTGCTGAGATGTGGCAGCTAAGTCAAATAGTTAAGAAACGAATTTTGTTTATACAAAAAATTGTTTTGCCTTAATTTTTCTTCTTAAGTATCTTATAGAGATGCATGGTGATGATGTCAAATTTCAGTCATCAATAGCGACATTTTACCCAGTGTGGTGTGGCCCTCTGACACGACAAGGTGCTCATTGTCCAGGAGTTAGGATGGTGTCACGGAGCTAGAACTTTTAGATAGTTTTAGCTTTCCAGAGGGACAGTACAAACTCATGCTCATTCCTAATTTGTTAGAAACAATTGCCATTTCTAACCAGTGCATACTTGGTACAGGCAAAATCACATCCCATTTGTCTTTTCCTTTACATCATCTCCCCTTACTCCCTCTTTTTTCTTTGCTTCTATGCCAAACAGATTTTGTTTTAACTCCTTGTTTTTATTTTTATTTTTTGTAACCCATCACTAACTTCATAACCCTCGAGACCCAAGAAGTTAATGTGTGGCATACAGATTTTGTCATATGCTTGTTCTTCCCAATTGTTATTCAAATTGCCAAATGGGATTTGATGGCTAACCACCAACCCAGAAAACAAGCTGGGCAACAGGCCAATGGCAAACCAGAAGGACCAGTACCAGGATAAAAATTGATCCACAGACTTGCAATTTGTAGTCAAGAAGGGAGTTAAATGATGCCCCTATTAAGATTCAGAAAATCAGTGCTTTGTGGTAGGATAGCCAATTAGAATAGCTCCAAAAGTTTAGAAAAAATTTCCCACCACTACCACTGTGGCAACACTATTAACAAATAAAAATAACAGAATTGTTTTCCCTTGGTTGTTAAAAAATTAAAATTTCTCAATTTGTGGCTGGCTGCAATCTAGATCCACCTTTTTCTTTGAAAGACAGTGTTTTATAAAATGCTTTATTGTATGTGCCAAGACCAGAAGCAGATTCTCAGAGGACCCAAAAAAGTTTGAGCCAAATTTCTCCCCAAGAGAGAAGAAGGGAGATGGATTGTGAACAGTAGGAATAATAAACTAACTCTGAAGGCCATTGGAAGATACTCATCTAAACATGTAAATGTACAATATAGTAAGCATTTAAGAGGCCCAAGCCAAGGATGAATGGTCCTGGCAGTAAATCTTAATGTGAGAATATGGGGTACACAGAGGCAGATCATGTCAAATGTAAATGACATGATCAATGACTAATATTGATTTTAAAGTACAATGTATAATTTAAGACTTCCTAATTGAATAAACATATGTTGTGTTTTGTTTTCTATTAAAATGGCTTTTTTTTTTTTAATGAAAATAAGGATCCTAGCTCTGTCATGTTACTGTTGGTGAATTACTTACATTCTCTGCAACTCTATTCATTTAAACTGTAAAGTGAAATGAATAATGATTACTTTTAAGATTATAAACCAGGCTAAGCCATGAATCCAACCATGCTAACAGAAATACCATAATTTCATAATTCATTCCTAGTGAGTGCTCCAGAGACAGTCTCTTGACTTAATGTACCCTAATCAAAAGATCTTTTTCAAGATATCTCTGCTGGAACGTTTGGTGATGGGGACCATTGATTCTTTTCTCTCTGTTGTATATGTCAACAATTTCTCTTCACAGCTACCTGGGTCCTAGGCTCTTCCTTCAATGTCAGGAGGCATCACAACAGTTGTATCTGTTAGGATACTTTGGGTAGCAAGACACAGAAATCCAAACAAATTAACTCTAAAAATAAGGGAATGGACTGATTCATATGACTAAAAAAATCAAATGATATAATGGACTTCAGGTATAGTCTTCAGGTAGGTAATTTGGGATATGATGCTATTGCTTTGAAATTTTGTCACCTCTCATCTACAATTTAAGTTTCATCCATTGGTCATTTTTTCTCACAGTGTCAAAGTTATTTCAACAATATTGAAGGGTCTCCTGCAAGGTATACATAGAAGCCTTCAGGTCATTCAGACTCAAGTTAGGAATTTGAATCCCTGACCTCATGCTGTTCTTTCACCTCTTTGTCCAGTGACATAAGAGCAACAAGCCAACCTTAATATATTCACATTAGTTTTCCAAAAATGTTCAAAAGTATCATATATACAGCAATCCAGCTCCTTGTTTCTTTTTTTTTTTTGAATTTTTGAATTTTATTTTATTTATTGTTTTTATACAGCAGGTTCTTATTAGTAGCTTCTTGTTTCTTAGAAGTGGTTTATTAGGAGTATCCAGTGAAAGTATTTTGTATATCTCTATTGCCAGATCACACCATGAACTATCTACTACTAGAAATAGAGTCATTAGCATCTTTAAATCTAATCACATGAAAAAGCCAATTTCAGAGACTCCAGAAACAAATTAGGAAACTCATCCTTAAGATTCTTTTCCTCTAGAATCATTCCTGGTAGTAAAATCTGTATTAGTGAGGGTTCTCAAGAGAAATAGAACCAATAGGATAGATAGATAGATAGATAGATAGATAGGTAGATAGATAGATAGATATGTATATATATAAAATATATATTTCTCATAGAGAGAGATATAGATATATGTAGATATATAGGTAATGTATATACATGTCTATATAGGTATACCAATGTATAGATATATATGTACATATATCTGTATATAATGTGCATATAATGTACAGTAGTATATAAAATACTAGTATTCCCCTAGTATTTCATTTTTACTGTATTTTACAAAAGTACTTATCTGTGAAGGACTCAAAAATAATAAAAAGAGAAAAAGAAACCTGCTCTTTAACCAGAGATATTTTTGGGAATCACTTGTATAGAACATTTTCTTTCACTGGACAGAATTAGCCACATACTCAAACGTGATATTATGTGTGCCTAAAAGTAAAATGTAATGACCTTTAATGGCATTGATATGCTGGATTTTTGAATAAGGAGAAAATTATAACCAGGAACCATGAGAAATATTAATCAATAGAAATAGGCTCAGAAGTACAGAAATGACAAAGTTAGCATATAAGAACTTTAAGACAACTATTATAAATCTGGTTAAGAAAGTTATGGAGGGCTTCCCCGGGTGGCACAGTGGTTGAGAGTCTGCCTGCTAATGCAGGGGACACGGGTTCGAGCCCTGGTCTGGGAGGATCCCACATGCTGCGGAGCAACTGGGCCCGTGAGCCACAGCTACTGAGCCTGCACGTCTGGAGCCTGTGCTCCGCAACAAGAGAGGCCATGATAGTGAGAGGCCCGTGCACCGCGATGAAGAGTGGCCCCCGCTTGCCACAACTAGAGAAAGCCCTTGCACAGAAACGAAGACCCAACACAGCCAGCAATAAAAATAAAAATAAAAATAAAAATAAAAAATTCTTTCACTTTAAAAAAAAAAAAAAAAAAAGAAAGTTATGGAAAGCATAAGTATAATGAGAGGAGAAATAGAAAAAAAAGAACTATAAAAAAAGAACCGAGTGGAATTTCTATAGTGAATACTAGAATATCTAAAATGGAAAATTCACTATTTTGGTTTAAGAGCTTATGAGACACTGAAGAAAAGATAAGTGAAAATGAAAGAAAAATAGAATGCATCCAAATAAAAGGGAGAAAAAATGGTTTGGAGAAAAATGAAAAGTCCTCAGTTACTTGAAGGGCAATATGAAGTGGTCTAACATATGCATAATTGGAATTACAAAAAGAAAGACAAAAATACTTATAAAATGTAAAATGTGTTTTCTAAATACAATGAAAACAATAATTGTTCAGATCAAGTAAGCGCCATGAACCCTACTGAAAAGCAGCGGAAAGAAAATACCACCAAAGGTCATAAAAGTAAAATTGATGGAAACCGAAAAAAAAATCTTAAAATAAGCCAGAGGAAAAATAGAAAATTAAAATTATATATGGAAGACAAATATAAGAATAACTGATGACTTGTATAAAGAAGCAATGCATGACAGAGACAACAGAACAACAATTTGTAGGTCAACCCATTCAAACCACACAAATAAAAAGGTAAACATGTAAAGCCAAATACATGTAAGAGAATTATTCTACCACACTTGCACTACAACTGCTATAAACGGAAGTTCTTTATTCTGAAAGGAGATGGAACTACATGCGAACCTGAAATTAAACAAAATGCGCCTACAGAGACATTGTGTTACACATGAGATTTTTTGCTTGTTTGCTTATTTCAATTTTTCTAAAAAGAATGGACTATTTAAAGCAAAACTAATAACGATATATTGTTGAGGTCTTAAAATATATAAAAATAAACTGAATATTGATAATATAAAGAAGGATGGGAATATAAAACTATGTTGGAGTGACACTGAAGTGGTACAATATTTTTGGGGATTATACTGTGATAAGGTAAAAATGTGTCTTATAAACCTGTGAGGAACCACATACACACACAAAGTTAAAAGAGAAGTGAAATGGAATGAAAAGTTACTAAAATAATTCAAAATAATGCAGGAAAAAATATAAAGGAGAAAATGCATGGTACCACTATCAAGATGGTAGAATTAAACCCAAACATATTTATAATTATAATGTATTTAAATAAGCTAAAACATATAGCAAAAATTGTCAGAATGGATAAAATGCAGGACTACACTATATGCTGTCTACAAGCAATGAAGTATATGAAATATTTATATTTTAAATAAAAAATAGCCATATAGATTAGAAGTAAAATGACGAAACAGATATGTCATGGAAAATGTAATCATTAAATTGATGAAGCAGCTATATTTATGTCAAATAAAGTTGGCCTTAGAGCAAAGAATTTTACCAGAGATAAAGAGCATGCACATTGTATTGATAAAATGGTCAATTTATGAAGAAACAATACTAAATATGTGTGCATCAAATAAGAACAATTTGAAAGATAAACCAAAAATTATGGAACACAAAAGAAAAATATTCCATTTTAGTTGGAGATTTTGAGAATTATGAAAATACATAGAAAGTGTGAATTTCGAAGGTCTGAACAACACTGTTGTCCAACTTGACATCAAATTTTTATAGTGCACCACACCAAACAACTGAAGAATATACATATTGTTCATGTGCATGTAAAACAGTCTGGACTGTATTCTGGACCATAGAGCAAGTCTCAATAAATTTCAAATAATTGAAATTACTTGGTATTAAATTAAAAATCAATAGTAGAACATCTGAAAACAAATGGAACAAATATATAGAAAGTAAACAACACTATTTCATATAACTCTTGGGAAAAAAGAAATCACAAATAAAATTATAAAATGCTTTGAAATGTTAGATAATAAAAACTACAAAATGCAAAATTTGCAGGATACAAGTAAAACATTGCTTGCAGAGATATTAATTATTTTATGTTTATATTAGAAAAGAAAGTTTTGAAATCAGGCATCAAAGCTCTACTTTAAGCTAGGAAAAGAAGAGCATATCAAACCCAAAGGAAGTAGAAGGGAGAAAACAAAAATAAAAAACAGAAGAATAGAAACCTGAAATAAAGAAATTGGGCAAATAATAAAAATCAATGAAACCAAAACCTGGTTGTTTTTAAGGACCAATAAAATGATCAAGAAAAAGTGAGATCTATGCAAATTATGAATATCAGGCTGGGCATTAAACTGTAGGCAATACTATAGATTCTACAAATGGACATTATAAAGACAATAAGCCTATATTATGGACAATTCATAGCAACATATTTGACCACTTGGATGAAGTGGACGTATTTCTTGAAAGACACACATTATGAAAATTGACAGAAGAAGAAATAATCTGAGTAGTCCAGCATAATTTCAATAATTAAAGTTTAATTATTAATAATTAAACACTTTCTGACAAATTCTAAGCCCAGAGAGTTTTACTGGTTAATTCTATCAAATATTTAAGAAAGCTCTTTGAGAAAATAGAAGAGCAGGGATCATTTTCAATTCATTTATGAGTTCAGGATTACAGACAAAGGCATTAAAACAATGAAACAATACAGTTTTCTTCAAAAAAAGAGAAGGGCAGTTTTCTTCTGCCCTCATGAGTACAGATACAAAAACTTTTACAGAATATCAGCAAACAGAATCCAGCAAATGGTAAAAGCAAGTAATTTGTCTCTATCCACTGCCTCCTCTGCTTCTGACCTGGTTCACAGCTTGAGCATGGAAAAGATTGATGTAATATGTTGGACCTCCTCAACTTAGAAAGAAAAAAAAGAAACAAAGAAAGAAGGAAAGAAGAAAGGAAGGGAAGGAAGGAGGGAAGGAATGAAAAGAGAGCTATAAGAATACAGGGTGTGGTAAAGGATAGGAGGAAGGACAAAGGAAATGGATAAACTGAAAATTTTATGATGATTTCAGAAATATAACCACAAGAATCTTTCAATACCATTTTTATTTGGGAAGTTGTGTTTTAGTCTAGGCCCTCTATTAAAGTGACTGAAATGTAACTCATACAGGCTTAAGTGAAACACTTTCCCCCCTCCAACACACACACACACACACACACACACACAAATAGGTTTATTTAAATCTGTAAAGTTTGAGATATTCTGAAATTCTCATCAGGATTAAGTCTCTCTATCACTTTAAACAATTTTTATTTATATTGGCTGGATTCTCAAACAAGCTTGCCAGGTTACTATGAAAAAGCCTCCAGAATCTCCAGAGTCACAAGGTTCTTAGCACCAGCAATCCCAGAAGTAAAGAGAAACTCATTACCAACATCAATAGTGAATGCTGCAAAAGGGCTCTGACTTGCTGTGTGTTTAGGTCATGCACCCATTTCTGGAACTTTGATAAATGTTATCCAGGGACATATCTTTCATTGGCCCTCTGGAACATCTGTCCTCTTCAAAATGGTCAGGGCCATGTTTCGATGATGCCATCTGGAGAAGGGGAAGCTTCCAGTAGGGAAAAAAAAAAGTCTCAAAGGTAAAAGTAAATGTCAGAGTTTATTTCATTCTTGTGTTTCTTTGTTAAGAATCTATGGAGGGCTTCCCTGGTGGCGCTGTGGTTGAGAGTCTGCCTGCCAATGCAGGGGACACGGGTTTGAGCCCTGGTCTGGGAGGATCCCACATGCCGCGGAGCAACTAGGCCCGTGAGCCACAACTACTGAGCCTGCGCGTTTGGAGCCTGTGCTCCGCAACAAGAGAGGCCGCGACAGTGAGAGGCGCGCACACTGTGATGAAGGGTGGTCCCCGCTTGCCGCAACTAGAGAAAGCCCTCGCACAGGAACCCAACTCTAACAGAAGACCCAACACAGCCAAAAATAAATAAATAAATTCATATTTAAAAAAAAAAATATGGAAAAAAACATTGCGAATGGAGTTAGAAGACCTCAGATATAATTCTGGCTAAACAACAGGCCAAAAAGTACATGCTATGTGCCTACGTTTTTCCTCATCTCTCAAAAGAGATAAATGCAAAACAGTCACAATAACAACAACTACATTTATAGAATGCTTACTTGACAGGCAGTTTTAATATACTCACCCAATGAATAGGATCAACTCTCTAGATATAATTATGAGGATCAAGTGAGATAAACTAGGTAAACTGTGTATCATAGCACCAGGCACTTAGGAAGCACTCAGTGCATCTTAGATATCATCATCATTACTGCTCCAGCTGACGGTATTAAAATTTCAATAAGAAAATATGTTATTTGCTAGCAGCTAATACAGCCTCAATAAATGTTAGTTAAATTTGAATGTTTTAAATAGTATGTTGACAAATATTTTTCAGTGACAAACTACACTATTGCATAGTATTATAATGAACTAAACTAATGGTATTTGTAAAGACTGTAACAGACTAGTACAATAAATGATAGTGATATTCTAAATTTTCTTTTCATTTCCTCAAAACTTTTTGTCAAATCAACAAATCCTATTTTAGAATAGTCTTTTTTAAAAAGTAGTTTCTATTTATTTGAGTGTGCCAATAGTATTAGAACAGTACAGCTAAAATTTAGATGATCTCTTTATGTAACAAAAGATATCAATTCAAGAACAAGGGCAACTTACAAATGACATTAACGAGAATAAAGTGGAAATAATGGCAAATGAAATTATGTTGGCTTTGGATTAATGTTTAACAAGAGGAAATTCATTTTATTCCTCAAATACAATTATAATTCTATTAATCCCTGTTTGATGATCAAAAAATGGTCCCAGTATGACTGGAACATAGAGGGCAAAAAATAGGATTGCATTATATTGAGATTGAAAGTAGGCATAGATTAAGTGGTGCCACATAAATTAGTCTGACATTTTTAGAATATATCTCAAGGGCAGTGGGAAAACTTTGGAACATTTGACATGATCAGATTTACATTTTCAGTAAGTTTATATTCAACAGTGTGAAGAATGATTGGAAGAAGTCAATGCTGAAGGCGATCATTTCCAAATATCAGTTGCTGCTGTCAATGAATAAAATGATCTTAGCATGGACGAAGGTGGTTCGAAGCTCTGAACAAACTTGCTAAATACTGTTAAAAAAATTCACAGACACGTACATTTCAGATCTAGTTGGCTTTATTTAGTGAATCATGAATAGGGAAATATCCACTCTAAAAAAATAGAGAGGAGCTTTGAAGAGTTGTACAAAGGGAGAGGGTTTTATTGACCAAAGTGAGGAGGAATGAAGAAGTTATCCTGGGCAAATGCTGATTGGTTAGCAGGGTTACTTTACTTATATGGGGCAAAACGAAGTTTCCAAGCTAGGTTATGATAAACTAAAGCTGTGCAGGCATATTCTGACTGGCTGGCTTTACGTTTTGATTTCTTAACCTTGAGGCATTTACAGGCCTTTAGTTTGGGTTTGCTTACATAAGCTGCTAAGGTATAGGAACCATTTGAGTCTATTGGCTTCCCTGTTTAATTTAACAACACTTAGAAAAATTGTGAATTACGATATGTTGGATATGTCGATAAGGGAGAAAGAGTGTCCAGAATCACTCTCAGCCTTCTAACTTGTTTAACTGGGTATATTGATAATGTGATTTCCTGAGACAGAGAACAGATAAGGCAGATGAGGCAGATAAGGCTTGCTGCATATTAATGAAAACATGAGCTTTACATGTGTTTTGTTTGAAGTCGATTAAAATAAAAAGGTTAATTAAGCAATTGAACATATAATTCTAGAATTTTGGAGATGGATGTGAAAGGCAGATATGGAAAAACACCATGACAGTGGATGAGATCTCCTGGAGAGAAAGTACAGCTTGATAAGAGACACGAACTTAGGACAGAATTTCAAGGATTTCTACCACTTAATATTATACAGACAATGTTTTTGATTATGAAGCACTAGAAAAAGCTCTAGAGTATAAAACAACATTCCAGGATCATGATCTCATTTGTTTTTTCTTTTTTTTGTTACCAACTTTTGTAGAAACTGGGGCTAATCTGTTAACTTTTCTGGGTCTTAGTTTCATTATTTGTAAAATGAAAATTAAATTATATCAGTGCTTCTGCTCAGTTATTATTATTATTTTTTTAGTCAGACTGTATGACCATTTCTGATCAAATGATTTGCGATCTCTGCAAGATAGGCCCCAAAATCTGTAGTTTCAAGAAACACCCTGACTGGGAACATGTGTGTTGCCTAATTCCTATAGATCCTCTTTCATTTAAAGTTCTGTGATTCTATAAGAATATGCAAAAAGCCATGGACAATATAAAGTAAAAGAAACAATAAAGATGGTAAATTCATTGCAAAAAATGATTTGAATTTAAACATCTTTTGTTCATTTTTTATTCAAATTGAATGCCTCACCTTTAGATTTGCATCAAAACTTGAAACCATATGTCTTAAAGCTGAATGGCTTTAGTGTCTTAAATGGTTTGCTCCCTGTGGCAACTAAATTTATAATTGGTGACTGATTGACTTGCTTAAATCCTTGATTATAGGAATTTCCTCTATAGCATGTTTACTAGTTGACATTCATGGATTTTCTTTTGCTTTTCTTAGAATGTTTTCTTAATAGGATATATTTATTACCAATTTATCTGAAATAAAATAAAGTTTTAGCTCCTTACCCTGTTAAGCCAAGCAATCCTTAAGAGCAAACAATGAGTGGAGGTTCAAAAAAAAAAAAATAAAACAAGCCATCATTATGGTTTTGGGAAGTTAATTAGAGCACAAATTACAAATGGTTCCTATAATGGTGGCCAAATGTTGAATTGTTCCCAGAAGTCAAAGAAACTAATCCTGATGTGAGTTTCCCAGGTTTCTTAGGGTTAAATTGTTAGATGTAGCAAAGCAGTATTCATATTCAGGATAGGACCAGTAGGCCAAGGAAGACCAACTTCAGTAACTTGCAGACTGAAGCATAAAAGCATGGCAATTTCATCTGGGACAACTCTGGACCAATGATGATTATGTTTGACATATTGAAGTGAGAGCATTTGAGTATTTCTACTCACTTTAGATAAAATAGGTAAGTTTAAGTCTTTAATGATGGTTGAAAAAATTAAACAGTTTTCTCAAGACTCCCAGACTCATACACATTTAGACTGATAGTGTCTCTGGATGGTTGATATTCTTTATCAAGAGCATTGATTTTAATATAAATACTTCTTTACATATTTTTATGCATGTCACTCTCCCATAAATAATTCCATAAATAAATAGTATACAAACTTGAACTTCAGACCTTGTCTTAACTGATTTTTTGAAGCAGCAGCTATCCTTCTGGTGAGAAGCTCTGGCTTTTTTCTTATAATAGTCCATAAGTATTTTTTAATTAATTTATTCAACAAACATACACCGAGGGCCAACTCTATGTCAGGCATAATGTTAGGCAGTGAGAATAGCAAGAAAAAGGCAGACACTTTTATAAGTTTATGAAAACTTATGAAGTTTATGAAATTAATGTCAAGATACTTGTATCACGCTGTATTGAAAGTAAATGCTGAGACTTCATGGTCCAGCTATGTTAGAGTCATCATTATTGAACTAACCCATGTGCCATGAATAATGAGAAAACTAGACGAGATTTTCAGGCACTATACAACAAGCAGAATAAGACTGTGATCCCTGGAAGAAGGAAAACCAAAGATTGTGATCTCTACAATCACCTTGGCTTTCTGCCTGGAAGCACTTCTCAGTCTACACTAAAGGGAAAGAAATTCCAAGGTGAGTATATCAGTCATACTTACAGAAATGGGAGGTCAGGGAAGCAGAGGTGGCTAGAATTTGCAAACCCAAATATTACAGAAGATGGAGCTACTCAGAGAAAGAGCTTCAAAAATCTGCATAGGAGTCCCCTTGAGTGGCTACATGCACATAAAGATATGTGCAGAGGTGGAAAGGAAAAGTTAAACATTCCCAGAGCTCACACAGAGTTGGGAAAATATTTGATTTCCATCTTGTTTTTTAATTTAATTAATTAATTAATTATTAATTTTGGCTGTGTTGGATGTTAGTTGCTGTGTGTGGGCTTTCTCTAATTGTGGCGAGTGGGGGCTACTCTTTGTTGCAGTGCTCTGGCTTCTCATTGCAGGGGCTTCTCTCATTGCAGAGCAAGGGCTCTAGACATGCGGGCTTCAGTAGTTGTGGCACGTGGGCTCAGTAGTTGTGGCTCATGGGCTCTAGAGCGCAGGCTCAGTAGTTGTGGCACACGGGCTTAGTTGCTCCTCAGCCTGTGGGATCTTCCCAGACTAGGGCCCAAATCCATGTCCCCTGCATTGGCAGGCGTATTCTTAAACACTGCACCACAAGGGAAGCCCAGGGAGACCTTGTTGATCAATTGGAGCTATTAGTAGATGCCCCCAAAAGATCACCTTTAAAAAGGGGCTATTTAGCCCTGGAGTAAATACTACTTAATGCCACTATAATTAGGCTTAATAATAAATCTTGAAAGGATCACATTGATCTACAAGAAACATAAAGGCCTTATAAAAACAAACTTCAACTCTTTATAAAAGCAGGCATCAAAATCCAAACACTGAACAATGTAACATTCACAGTACCCTTCATTCAAAACAATGTCACAAATAAAGAAGCAGCAAATGGTAACCGTAACCAGAAGAAAAATCCATCAACTGAAGCAGACCCAGACATGACAAAGATAATGGAATCAGCAGAAAAAAATCTTTAAAAATCTATTATAAATACGCACAAGGATTTAAAGGAGGATATGAACATAATAGAAGGATAATAAAAGATATAAAAAACAAAATGGAACTTTTAGAGAAAAAAAAAAAAAACAGAAAAGAAAAATCTATTGAATGGGACTAATGCCCATTGGATACAGCAGAAAAATTAATCAGTGCACTTGAAGACATAACAATAGAAAAATATCCAAAGTGAAGAATAGAGAGAGAAATATTAAAACATAATGAACATCTCAGTGGATCTGTGGTAGAAATTCAAGGGGTCTAACATGGAGATAATTAGAGTCACAGAAGGAGAGAAGAGTGAGGGAGGACAGAGAAAAATATTTGAAGAAATAGTGGCTGAAAGTTTTCCAATTTAATGTAAAATATAAACTCACTTGATCAAGAAACTTCAAAAATCCCAAATAGGATAGACATATAGAAAACACCCCAAGACATCAAAATGAAATTGTTGAAAACCAGTGTTAAAAAGAAAATCTGGAAAGCAGACTAGGGGAAAAGGTACATTACATAAAGAAAAACAGAGTAATTTTCACCAGAAACTATGTATTGTAAGTCAGACATAAATAAAACGTCTTTAAAGTGCTAAAAGTTTTTTGTTGCCAGTGATTTTTAGTGTCAAATCTAGTTTCCCCTATGATCTTTTCTAGCAGTTTTATAGTTTCATGTCTTATGTATGTCTTTAATCCATTTGAATTGATTTTTTTGTATAGTGTAAGATAAGGGTTCACTTTCTCTTTTTTGCATATGATTATTCAGTTTTCTCAACACTATTTATTGAAGAGACTGCCCTTTCCCTATTGTGTGTTCTTGGAATCCTTGTCAAAGATCACTTGACCATATATGCATGGATTTATTTATGGGCTCTCTATTCTGTCTCATTGGTCTCTTTGTTTGTCTTTATGCAAGTACCATACTCTTTCGACTACTGTAGCTTTGTAACATGTTTTGAAGTGAGCAAGTGTAAGGCCCACAGCTTTGTTCTTCTTTCTCAGGGTTGTTTTTGCTCTTTGAGGTCCTTTGTGGTTCCATATAAATTTTAGGATTTTTTTCTATTTCTATAAAAATGCCATTGAGATATTGATAGGAATTGCATTGAATCTATAGATTGCTTTGGGTAAAATGAACATTTTAAGAATACTAAGTCTTCCAATCCATGAACACGGGATATATTCCCATTTGATTGTGTCATCTTTAATTCTTTTCAGAAATATTTTTTAGTGTATAAGCAGAAAAATAATCAACAAAGTAAAAAGGCAATGTATGGAATGGGAGGAAATATTTAAAGACCATATATCTGATCAGGGGCTAATATCCAAGATATATTAGGAACTCCTACAACTCATAACAAAAACAAGCCAAACAATCCAATTAAAAATAGGCAAAGTACTTGAATAGACATTTTTCCAAAGAAGACATACAAATGACCAACAGCTATATTAAAAGATGTTCAACATCACTATTTATCGAGAAAATGCAAATAAAAATCACAATGATGTATCACTTCACACCTGTTAGGATGGTCACTATCAAGTACACCATAAAACAACGAATGCTAACAGGAATGTGGAGATTAGAACCCTGTGCATTGTTGGTAAAGATGTAAACTGTTGCAGCTATCATGAAAAACATCATGGCGATTCCTCAAAAAATTTTAAAGAAAGAACTACTATATAAATATTTAATGAAAAAAACCTAAGGAAATTATTTGCCTGCCTGCCCACAGGAATCAAAATGTTAATGGAAATTAAAAGGGAATAAGGTACCAAAAGGAATCTTGTGTCTATACAAAGAAATGAAGAATGCCAGAAATGGTAAATGCATGCATAAATCAAAAATAGATTTATATCTTATTTTTTAATTTCTTTGAAAGATAGCTGTTGAATGCAGGAGTAATAACAGTGTATTGTGGGCTTTATAATATATGTATAAGTCAAATGAATGACAATAACATATGAACTGGGAAAGTAGAATTAAAGGTCTACTGTGAAATTTCTATATTAATCATGAAGGTATATAGCATTATTTTAAAATAGAATGTAATAAGTGAAAGATGCAAATAGTAAACCATGCATCTACTACTAGAATGTAAAACAAAGAGACGAATATAACAATTAATGGTGATAATAAAGTAGAATACCAAAAATTCAATTTAAAAAAGTATTAAAAGAGAAAGGAAGGAGCAAAAGACAGATAATATGACTAGGAAATATATCTAAGAAGGTAGACATTAAATGTAAATGATGTGAATAAAGCAATAAAAAGGCAGGGATTGTTACACCATGGGGAAAAATAAGCAAGTTGTTGTACACAATGAACATACTCTCTAAATAAAGACAGATTGGTAAAAAAGTAAAAGGATGGAAAAAGATGCAGCTGATGTTCATCAATAGGTGAATAGAAAATAAAATTATGGTATGTCCATACAACAAAATATCACTGTGTAATTAAAGGGACAAATTAAGGATACATACAAAAACATGAATAAATCTGAGAAATATTAATTTGAGTGAAAGAAGTCAGATAGAAAAAGAGTACCTGCTATATTATTTCATTTATATGAAATTCTAAAGTAGGCAAAGCTATACTACATTGTGGAAAGCATTTGGAGCTTTCCTAAGGCCTTGGGTGAGTGTGTGTGTGTGTGTGTGTGTGCATGTGTGTGTGTGTGTTTGGAGTATGAGATATAGATTGCAAAGAGCATAAGGGAATTTTTCATGTTCATAAACGTTTTCTATTTTCTAATTTTGGTGGTTATACAGATGTATATATTTATCAAAATAATGAATTGTACCTTTAAAGTAGGTGCATTTTATTCAATGTAAATTGTACTTCAATAAATTGTTTCAAAAATATATATTTTCCTGAAGAATTACTAAAATGGTGGTAGCTAACACTTATTAATGCATACCATGCCTGGGATTTGCTAATCACTTTACTCATATTACTGTATTTAATCCTCATATCAACTATGAGTCAAATCAAATATTTTTTTCCATTTTACTTACGAGAAAACTATTAAGTAACTTGCCCATTGTGATTCAACTAGTATCACACAGGATTTTGCTCATGAAGGCAGGTAAACTCCATCACTACACTCTTCTACCTGTCAATGGTTTTATGAGAAGGATGAATGGAACTGACTCTATGTCTGCAATGGCTAAAGCAACTTTGATGTGACCCTATTCAAAGCAAGGACATACCCTCTTTCTCTCAGTCTCCCTCCAAATCTGGGCTACTCTAGTGCCATTATTTTCAAATTATTTTAAAGTTTTCTGTTTCTACTGTTTACCTTATTTCATCCATATTTAACACATATTACCTATTCCCAGTATGAGGTTTACTCATGTATTTTTAACTATATATGTTTTAAGGTTTATTGTTTACATTGTTTCCTGTCCACTTCATTTTCCCCTAAAACAGAAGTTTCTCTTATAGTTTAGTTTGTTTATTATATACTTCCAGCATTTTCCTCCGATAGGTTAAATGGCTGATACAGTAATTTTTTGACCATATTAACTTATCTCCTCCTGAACAGATGAATGATATTGGTTGGTAATAGAATTCTTAGGTAGAGTCATTTTGTCTCAGTAGTACTTTGATGTTATTCTGCCATTTTATTACAACCAGTGTTGCAGATGCTGGATAGTGTGATGCTAGTATTATTTACTTTCCCTCTGTAATAATTTTTTCCTTAGCCTAGAAATTTGTTTTAAAAATTCACTTTATCCAGGCAATTCAGAATTATTACCAAGACTTTTATCTTCCCATATGGAAATGGATGGGAATTGATTCTTATAAGTGAATGTATAATTCTCTGGAAGTAAAATAAATTGCATCTTCATTTAGAATGTGGAGACTATTTTTACTTAAATTTGAAGTAATTCATAACTTTAACATGAATGAGATTCCTTTCCTATAACATTGCTGAGTGGAATCCAGGGTTGAATATGAGCCCTGGGTGATAATGACTTTATGCTATTTGGAAAGTGCCTAGAGTGGTGGATGTAGAAATTTCAGAAACTAAAACAGACACACACACACACACACACACACACACACACACACACACACACACATACTCCTAGGTTATCTCTGTAGATCAGTTGCAAAAATTATCCCAGTTCTCCACTCTGCTATACATCTGCCTTTTGCAGTGTCACTTTGTATCTTCTGCCATTAAAGAAGTCCGTTTTCTTTCTCATTGAAGCTGGGGTGGCCTTGTTTTGTCACATGGAATGCAGAGTAAGGGATACTGTGCCAATTCTGAGTCTAGTTCCAAAGAGAATGTGAGAATGTGTGCATTTCTTCTCTCTCTCCCCCCCACCTCCCCTTTTTCTTTCTCTCTATAAGTAGCTGGCCACTATGAGAATCGACATAGATTAGCCTGCTGGAGGTGGACAGACAGTGCAGAAAAAAACCATGTTATTCTAGCCAAAGCCCCTGACCTGTGATAGAACCAGTTAACATCAGCAAAGCCACCCAAGCTACCAACAGCTGTCCACAGGGGCATGAATTAGCACACCTGAGAGCAGAATAACTACCCAGCCATTTTGCAGACTTGTGAACCACACAAATTCCTCTTGTTTTAAATCACTAGGATTTGTGGCTTGTTCCTTGTTTGGCTGTTTATTCCCAGCATTATGGTAACCGAGGACAGAAAGAGCATCTAAATTAAATGTATTTCAGAGATAAACTGAGACTAGAGTACAATTCAGTGCTACTTACTTTATACTCAGTTATATCTGTTCATATTAGCCCCATTTCATTTATCCAACTTCTGGGCTTATCTAGATAGTTTTATGAAGCAAACAGAAAGAGTTCTCAATTCTTC
The DNA here is from genome assembly GCF_965194825.1 of Balaenoptera physalus. NCBI lineage: Eukaryota > Metazoa > Chordata > Mammalia > Artiodactyla > Balaenopteridae > Balaenoptera > Balaenoptera physalus. Next base: position 18,983,806 of record NC_138883.1, read on the forward strand.
TTTCATGTGTTATGTTTATATGATTTTCATTAGACTTGAAATATATGCAAACACATCATAATTGCAACTGCACTGAAATACGTGAAAAGGCTTTCTCTGATCATGATGTTAAAGTAAGATCTCTAAGGTGCCAACAACCTGAGATACCACCTTGACTCATGTCAAATTTGAGCCAGTTTAAACATATTCTCATTTGGGGCCATTTGTGTAATGTTTTCTTTAATTATTTGAATAGATAATTGCAGAGTTAATCAACTCTCACTTCTCATAAGACATTTGTCTTATTAGCCACCCACCCACCTCTCTTATGTGCACCCCTCAACTCCTGGTCATTTCTCCCAAGACATGTATTTTATTTCAGTGAAACATCTTTTGGTTTCAAATGAGAAGACTGAAATTATAAATAGTCAATTCAAAAAAAGTAACTTTCTTAAAGAAATTTAGTGGTTCATGAAACTGGCAAGGATATGAGTAGATTTGGCCTCACGCACGTATGACTGGATCCCATGAGCTGAATGATATTATTTGTATATAATTCCGTTTCCCCATCTTGACTCCCATTCTGCAGATGAACTGGCCTAATTACACCAGACTTCTCCTAGTTGTTGACATGGCTACTGGAAGCTCTCAACCCAGAGGAAAGAAAGGAGCCCCCCTCTCATCTTCAGTAAGGAAAATTCCAAAGCAGGACTCAGATTATCTTGCTTGTTTACATGACTATTCCTGTTTCCACTTCTTGTGATTTAGAGGATATTGTTTTACAGTTGGCTTGGGTCATCTGCTCAAAGCTATGTCAGTAGGATATTGTGATAGATGACTGCAGAAGAACCATGTGAACGCAGAAGGGAGAATATTTTGCCAAAAATGTGGGATGTTATTACTAAAATAAGAAGTCGGTGATGGTAAGACCTAAATGACAGATGTTCACAGAGTCCCACTAGATTATGTCTCTTTGATAGGATTGTGACAACACAATTTCATTAATTTTTATTAGAGAGGGTTTTCCAGCTGCAAGGCATTTGTTACAATAGGCTGGTAATATTACTGTTATCAGTTGTATAATAATAGTTTATAAAACTGAAAATAATTCAGTTTAAATTTATTCTGAAAATGGAGGGAAACTTTTAAAATCACCATTTAAAAAACTTAATCCTGTTCTATACACATTTCCTGGTGTATTTTGCTACAATAAGACGTGAATGGAAATCGCATAATGGTGAAAGGCTTTTTATTCCTGATTCTAATCATATCCTAATTTTATGCCTGGTTATGGAAGAGTATATATTTAAAAAGTAAAGCAAATGAAATTTTGGTGACGCATGGGATCCATGCAGAGGTTTAAATAATAAAACATTTAATAAAAGTGATATTATGTTCTATGGTATGATATACAATCAACTTTTTAAATAGTGATTGCAGTCTTTTTTTTTTAAGATCTGTGGCACACAACAAGACAATAAAAATTCAAGCAGTTTCACAATTCATGAATATTGATGCCATCAAAGCTATAAATAAAGGATATTTATAGTTATGAGTATTTATCCCACTATTCAGATAAATAACTTTTCATCAAATTCTATTTTTATATATATATTTTAAAATTTATAATCTAGACAATATCATTACTTTTATCAATATGTATCCATATACTGGATAAAGAATTTTCTTGTGAAAACTACATATGAATGCCAGTGATTAAAAAAACATGATTTAGACAAACTCCTTTGATTTATATTTATTCGTTATGCCTTGCTAGTACTCAAGCCATGGATATTTAACATTTTCATAAATTTACTGAAATAAAGTGATTGCACAGATTTTTATTTTCCTATAAAAAAAGAGTACATCACCAAGCTCAGGTATTATCAGAGCACTCTGGCAATCACAAGGAAGACCAAACAAGATACTAGGGGACTAAGAAACTATTAAATGTAACAATTTATGCATCCAATCATAAAATATGGAAGTAGAATACACCAGATAGAATAAAAATCATAAGAAATAATTAAAAGAGTACTCTCAAGGAAGAAAAACCAGGAAGATTATTTTAGAAATCGAAGTTTACTGAAAAAATGAAGGAGTGAATGAATGAGTGTTCTGTTATTTGAGCATTAATTGTTTATCAGAGCACTGTGAGGGTGCAAAAATGAATATCTCATTACCTGACTTCAAGACTATTGTTATCTATTACAAGTAGAAACATACAAGGAACTATATATAATAAAATTATAGAAGTATTCTTGTAGGCAGGCTATAGCAAATTGAGAGAGAAAAGAAGAAAGAAATTCTCAGTGTAATTAAACCTGAAATGATTTCACCATCAGGGGTATGAAGATATTAAAAGGAAATACACCTTAACTTCTGTAAATATTTGTACTAAAATGAGTGTTACTTTTGAAGAACACTCTCAGAAATGAAAGAAATCCCACTCTCTAGAGCCTTTAAGCTATTCAAATGCTTTATAAATTAAATGACTTGACCTGAATAGAAAAATGAGTTATATAGTTTGTCAGAACATTCGGGGAAGAGAGGTAGGCATACAAACAAGAGTTCTCACTCTCCTCTTATGAAGACATGTGAGTGGAGACTAGCAATCTTGAGACCGCAAGAATAGTTAGCAAACTGGGGTTTAGTAAGGCTGGAGTGGAGGATAAGAGGAACAGAGCAGAGCAGTGAGTCACATAAAGAACTAAGACAAAGGCCCAGAGAGGTTGAGGCAGGTCATACATGTCATTTGTATTCTTTCTTCGTACCTTATTCTATAAGCAACATAAGGTTGCCAACGTGTGTTTTAAGCAAGTCAGTGACATGACTTGATGTGCATTTCAGAAAATTATTCTTTCAGAAGTTTGGAACAGTATTTGTCAAACAGGTTTTTTTTTTTTTTTCTTTCTTATTTTGTGACAAAATTGATCCCATAAAATATTATCAATGTTTTTTAAAAAACTATATGAAAAAGAGACGGCAGTCTTGGTGTCAAATGAATTTGAGAATCTTTTTATTGAATAAAGATGTATCACAATATCACAACTTCAGTTATGACTCTCTTAAGGAGAATGAAATACCCTGCCTATTGTAGATTAATTTGTTAAAGGAATGTTTCCTTCCAGAAAATCTGTGAACCTTAGTTTGGGAAATGCTGTTGTAGAAGCTGGAATGGAATGTACCAGTCTGGAGATGGGCATAACTCTTAGGAAACGTTGAAATATTTGAAGCAAATGTTAATGGGGATTAAAAGGGAAATGATAGCATGGTTAGGTAGACCGAAATAGATTCTGAGGTGGTAGAGTAGACAAAACCTACTGTTGGATATGATTGGTCAAGGAAATGGTGAAGTCACATTATTCTTTGATTATGTTGTTTATTGGTGTTATCTATTGCTGCATAACAATTTACTCTAAAATATATTGGCTTAAACAGCACACATTTATTATCTCACAGTTACTGTGGTCCAAGAATCCAGGCACAATGTAGCTGGGTTCACTGCCTTTGGGTCTCTCACAAGTCTGCAGTCAAGGTGACAGCTTAGGCTACCATTTCATCTGAAGGCTCCACTGGGGAAGGATCTACTTTCAAGCTGGTTTACCTGTTTGTTGGCAGAATTCATTTCCTCTTAGGCTGTTGGAATGAGAGCTTAAGTTTCTCCCTGGCTATTGTCCAGAGGTCACTCTCAGTACCTTGCCACATGGCCCTCCCCATATGGCAGCATGCTTCATCAGAGTGAATGAACAGAGGGAGTGTAAGCAAAAGAAAGATTGCTAGCAAGAAAGAAGTCCCTGGATTTTATAGCCTAATCTTGGAAGCGATACCCAATTACATTGGCCATTTTCAATTTCTTTAAAGCAAGCTACTAGGCCCAGCCTGCACTTAACTGGAGGGAATTAGACAAGGGCATGAATAATAGAAGACATGAATCATTGTGAACCATTTTAGAAAGCTGCCTGCCACATTATCTAATGGTTGATATGAAAATAAATCTGCAGGGGCTTTTTCCATAGACAGAGAGATGACGATTAAAGCAAAAATAAGAAAGAACAAAAACACAAAAAAACCCCACAAACCCTTCTCTACCTTTAAAGTGAATTAAACTTTATTTCTTTTAAAAGAGCTAAAGATTGTTGGGCAGCTGCCCTTTTAAACTACATGATGCACTAAAGCATTTTTGTGATTTATGGAGTCCATGAGCTGAATCTGATAAGTATTTGTGCACTCAACTGTGAATATTTTACAATGTGTTTAACACACATACAAGCAGAGATAAACACAGTTAGTAATTAGAAAGTTTGTACCAAGAACAGCTTTTATTTTTACTAAGAGCATTCTTGAAACAAATTTTTTTACTTTTGCATTGTAACACAACACCATCATTCTCTTTTTTTCTATATCCTTTTAATGTTTTACACATGGTGTGAGAAACCATGTGTTCCTGGTTAAAGACTTATTGTTTGCTAAATTGTTGTGGCCTTTTAAATTCTTCACACCCCTTTATCTTCTCACCCCCACCTCTCAATATTATAAATACCCATATACATGCATTTTTCAACTAATGGGATACTCAGTCCCCTGGGTGATCACACTCAAGGCAGTTTAAAAGAATGTAAACATTAGTATGAAGAATTTGGTCTGTGTTTCAACTTTCTAACTCTAGCTCCAGTCAGCGTAGGTGGGATTAATGATTTAACCCAACCATTTCAGAGTTACCTACCTTAAGTCTGAAAAGAGTGGTGTCTGGAAATCATAATTACTGATCACGTTCTGGTCAAAGGTCGAACATTTCTCATTTACAGAGACGTAGAGATCCATTGCCCCAGTGCTTTCCTAGATAAAGTAGACTGGCCTAAATCTAGTCAACATTAAGTAAAAGACAGACTATTTGTGGTGTGTGTGTGTGTGTGTGTGCGCGCACGAGTGAATTTTGTGTGATCTACTTTGGAATGTCAGTATAGCAAATTTCAATGATAATGATCTGGGGGCACAAACAGAACTGAGACTTAACTGTTCACCTTAGACAATTCACTTAACTAATCTGAACCATGATTTTGTCGTATATACAAGTACAGTAGTGATAATATTTATCTTGAAATTATTGAGAATTTTAAACAATATGCTGTGAAATAGTAGTAACTATTAGAAGATCAAAAAGCAGAGGGATAGGGTAGTCTAAGTGAAGGAAGAGGCTGGTTTACTCTGTATGCTCAGAAAAGGTCTCTGTGAGGGAGCAATATTACAGCTTATAGCTGAATGGGAAAAGAAGCCAGACTGGCAAGGATATGAGAGAGGAGTCTTCCAGGCTGAGAATATCTGGAAAGTGCAAAGGAGCTAAGGCAGGAACAAAATTGGTATGTTTGGCTAAAAGAAAAACACCCATGTGTCTGCACTGTACCAAGTTGATGATGAGGAAAATTGGAAGAGGACAAAAAGCCAGGCCAGGCACCTTATAGGTCATTTAGGAGGTTTAAACTTTATTCTGTGTGTAATTGGAAGCAATTGAGAGTTTTCAGTAGGGAAGTGATATGGCATAATTTACATTCTAAACAAGAAGATTACTCTGGATGGTCTGCATGAAATAGATTGGACAGGAGGTAAAGATGAATTAAAAAGTTCTGAGATGTTTTAAGTAGTTCAGGCTACAGAAGATGAGGTTTTGGAAGGTGGAAGACAAAGGAGATGGAAAGATATGGAAAGTTAAGAGGGAAAATGGAAGTGTATGGTGTCTCTAAATGCAAGAGAATGTGATTGAAGAAATAGAAAGTGGGCATCTACATCAAATGCTGCTGAGAGGAAAAAGAAGACAAGGATAAAGAATTGTTTTTTAGACGTGGTGGCATACAGGTTAATAAGAATCTGTTAGTGCAGTTTCAGCATGTTGGATATGGAAATCTGGTTGGATCAAGAGGAGGGGAAACAGGAAGGACAAGTAGTAGAGCAGCAATAATAGTTAATGCTTTTAAGAGGTTTTATTGGGAAGCGGATCACAGACATAATGGACTTGAAGGATATAGAAAGAGAGTTGTGTTGTCAGTTTTTAAAATGGTAAATCTTAGAGCACGTTTATATGCCACTGGCAATGAATCAGTAGAAATGGAGAAAATCATGATTTAGGTGAGAGAGGAAATAACAGTAATAAAACTCTGAGAAAACCAGAAGGAATGGAATCCAGAGTCCAGTGAAAAGTTTGGACATTGACCAACTTGTCAAAATGTCATCTTTTGAAGCGGAAAGAGAGCCAGAGAGTGTGAGATGAGATGCAAGTAAGATTGTGGAGTAGGAGTAAAGTAAAATAGATTCCTTCCAATTGCTTTGAATTGGTGGGAGAAGGGATGTGGTGTTTTAGATTTTAGGAGAAAGAGGAAGATATAAAATAATTATTACAGTAGATGCAAAATAAACTTTAGAAGGGGATGGAACGAGATTGTCTATTTGGTATTTGAGGTGCTGAGTTTAAATTGTGATTGGTAAACTTAGTTTTACATTATCTCTAGCCATATGTCTTTGCTTGAGTACAGATCCAGAAAGGTAGGTGCTTAGGTAGATTTAGTGTTTTCAGGCAAAAACAACAGAAGCAGAAAGGGTCAAAGGACTTGAGGATATTTTCAAGGAATGTTTATAATGATGTACCATAGAATCTAAGCTGAGTAAAGAAGAAATTAATGACCTTGAGAGGATGACTGGTAGAAAGACTAGGGCAGACCAGTGGAGAAGACTTCTCGATAAGACAAAAGGATTGTTACAAGAGAGAAGAGTAGGCCACCTGAAGAAGTGTAGATGGCATGAGAAATTTCAATATTAGACTTGAAATTTCAGAAGTAAGGTAGTGATGATAAAATCGATGCCATGACCCTGATAATGGTCAAATTAAGATGAAGTAATAGACCACTGGACATGAGCAGGCCAAGGAAATTTAAGCCTTGGTGTTGTATGGATTATTCAGGGCATCCAATATATTGAAATCACCAAGAATGATGATAAGAGCAAAGATGGAGAAAGTTGAGTATGAGCCAAGTGGTGAAATCTCCAGCAAGAAGGTATATCGAGGAGGTCAAAGAATTAGAGCAACAAAGAAGGACAGTGGTTGCTCTTATTGTGTGATATACAATTCAAAAGAGCTGGAGGTTTTGAGGGAGGAAAAGAAAATGTGATACTGAAGTGTGGAAGGGAGGAAGAAGGATATCTATCCCATCTCCAGGCCCTGAGGTATGTAAGGAGTGAGAGAAATAAATTGGTCTCCACTATGAAGAGCTGGGGGCTGTGTTTATCAAGGGACAGTTTTCTATTAATCCATAAAGGTGAAGAGAACATTTGGAGGAGAGGCTTTGGAAATAGGAATTTTCAACACTGTACAAGGCAGAAGACAAACTCTGAGTTTAGAGCTGTATCAAAAAGATGCCTTTTTTTTTTTTTTATCTCATCTCTGATGGTTTAGTTTAAAATAGGGATGCATAGGAACTTACAATATATTACAATAATTGATTTGCCAGGGAGTAAGCTAGTAGGAATATCTAACCTAGTTACTGAATGAAGGCAGGGATTCACTTAAATGCAGAGATACAACCTCAGTAATAATTAGTAGGAGACAATTTTACAGAGATTCTTGGATGGAAGGAGCTGCTTAGAGCTTGTGTTCCTCTTTTTTTCATTCCTAATATAGCCATCCCTTTGTATTAACTGGGGATTGGTTATCCATGGATGTGCAATGCCCTTTTATAAAATGGCATAAAAATTGCATATAACCTATGCAAATCCTCCCGTACACTTTAAGTCATCTATAGATTGCTTATAATAACTAATACAATGTAAATTCCACATACGTGGTTGCTAGTGTGGCAAATTTATGGAATTTTCTGTAATTTTTAGAAACTACTTTCATCTAAGTTTGGTTGAATTCAAGAAAGCCGAGCCTGCGGATATGGAGGACCGACTGTGTTGTTTGTTCATCTGTATTTTTTGAGCAATCATGTCAGGTGTTTATTTATTTATTTTTACTTTTTTAGTCTTTGCAAAGATTTATCTTTTGTCTTTTTGGATTTTCTCTGTTGTGTCTCTGGTTTTATATCCCATTGATTTTTCTTTGCTTTATTGTCGTTAATTCTGCTTGTTTTGGTAGTTATCGTTGACTGTTGCGTAATTACTTATGTATGACACATTGCTCATTAATTAACAGATTTACTTCTTGTTTAGGCTGAAGGGTATCCCTTCCAAATTCATATGCTGAAACCCTAACCCACAGTTCTTCAAACTGTGACTATGTTCGGAAATAGGGCCTTTAAAGTGGTGATTAAGTTAAAATGAGGCCATTAGGGTGGGCCCTAATCCAATCTGAATGGTATCCTTATAAGGAGAGGATTTTGTACTCACAGAAGAGACACATACAAGTGAGGACAGGACAAGAAGGTGGCCATCTGAAAGCCAAGGAAAGAGGCTTCAGGACAAAGCAAGCCTGCTGACACCTTTCTCAAGATGAGAAAGTAAATTTCTTTTGTTTAAGCCACCAGTCTGTGGTACTTTGCTATGGCAGCTCTAGCTACTAATCCACTTCTTTTCTACTGAAAGCATGTAAATACCATACATTTTCCTCTAAGTGCCATTTGAATTGTATCACATACTTTCATAGGAAGTGTTTTTATGATATTTCAGTCCCAAATATTTTCAATTTTTCAGTATGATTTCTTCTATGATACATGAATTATTCAGAACAATGTCTATATATTTTCCAACATAAGTTTTTTTTCATGTATTTTGGTTATTGATTTCCAATTCAAGGGCAGTATGATACAGCAAACATACTCTATATGATTCTAACTCTTAACTGTATTGAGGACTTGCGACCTCAGATAACACCAACTTTTGTAAACACTGCATGTATGCTCTGAAAAATATGGATACTGTCTTTCTTGGGCGCATGGTTGTCTGTATATCTGTTAAACTGAGCTTCTAATTTAGTTGTTTAAATTTCCTATAATCTTATAAAAATGTAGTCTTTTGTCCTATAAATTATCAATAAAAATCTGTTTAAATATCCCACCCCAATAGTGGATTTACCAATATCTATATTCTAACATTTTGTTTGTGTGTGTGAGGTTATTTATTAGGCTCATTTAAAGACGTATTTATTATAACATATTGCCTACTTGAAATTTTTATCTCCAATAATGTGTATTTATCTTCAAGTCCATTTTGTTTGAAATCATCACAGCACATCAGCTTTCTTTTCTATAGCATATGGCTGGTTTATGTTTGCCATCTTTTTTGTTGTTGCTGTTTGTTCACGTTCGATTTTGCTCCTCTAATTGATGTAAATACATTTTACATCTTGTATGCCAATCCCAAAGTTGAATGACATATTCTTGATTATGAAAGACATGTTAGTAAAAAAATGGAAAATGAGAGAGGAAAAGCTATTAAATATAACTCCAGCCCTGCACCAGCAATTTTATTCCCCATCCTCACCCCCATTGACAATCTGATTTCCTTCTCATGGTAACGTCAGTCTCTTACCCAGCAGGACTGTCCAGAGCTTGCTTGATCAAACAATTTTCTCTTTGTCCAAGAAAAAATTTTGCCTTAACTTTGGCAGGGAGGATACTGAAATGCTTGTTCTCTGTGTACCAGTGTGCTCTATTGCGTGTATAAACACATCTACAACATTAGCAGCCATCTGCCCAGTAACTGAAACTTTAGATAAAGTTATGGCATTGAATTGGTGAGCCATATGATGCCACATAGTTCTGAGTTTTTGACACTCCAGCATCATTTGTTTTCAAAGTGCTGTGATTCTGCAGTTGAAACCAAACAAGACTCTTTCTTAAATTAAGAAAACAGATTATATTTGTGCTTTATGAGTTAGAGGAAGAGAGTGACTAAACTATATTAAAAAAGAACAATGCAGAACAACTCTGGAGATATATTTAGAAAAATTGAAAAAGTCATTGGCTAGTTTCCTGAAATGGTATAGATGGATTTGTCAGTAGAGACCTTCTGTGAATCATCATGACAGGCTGTTCATGGCAGGCTGCATATGGGTACCACCTTGCAGGATGAGCTAGGCAGATAGTAGACCTCTTCATTTCTTTGGGATTTATTTCTCTATTTTTTATGATTTTGCTAAATCCAAAGATGGATAATTTGTACATTTATTATAAAAATTTTCTGGAAGATAGAATATTTATTCTTTTAAATCAGTACATTAGGACTCTTTTCAACAGAAGAAAATAAAATGTCTTGTTCTATTGGGAGATTATATTTTGTTTTGCTTCTATTTGCCAAAAAAGGCATGTGTTGGGTACTATAATGCCATTGAAAATCTACCACATTTTAAAAAATATTTAAAATAATTTAAAATTTAAAACCATTTTCTGACTGACGTGTCTGTTGATGAGCATCTAAAACCTCTACCTGAATTAGTACATTGGCTGTATATGACATTTCACATTGCAGTCATATGGTCTACCATTTGTTTCATGTGCTGGAATGATATTGTCAAGCTCCTAATTTAAATCTACAGTTACTTTTGTCATAATATGAATTGGTAAGTAGAAAATAATTTTCATTTACAATTAATAAGTCACAAAGTGAGTGTAGTAATAAATTAGAAATTAATACATAAAGATCCACTAATTATATTATTGCAAGCATTTATTTGATGAAATAGAAATTTCATGAGTACAGATTTAATTCCTATAACAATTTTTCAGTGAGGTAGATCATTTTTAAAATTTTTACAAATTCTGTGTTATGTTACTTTGCTGTATAGCATTCCTTCACTATTTAAAGAAATACATCTTCAAAGAATTATCAACAAAAAATAAAAAGCGATTAGAGATGAAAATAAAATCCAATTATCTGGATAAGTGAATAAAGTTTTTGAAAGAATGGGTGAAATGCCAGAAAACAGGAAATGACTTCAGGGCTACTAATTTGGCCATTATATGGTGGAAGATACTTCACTAACAGGACAGGATATATCTATACTTTCTACCTACATGTCGGTCATCATGGATGAATTTCAGGAAAAACAGGAAGAGAGACTATCCTAAAGACTCCATTAAAATAAATATGCTATTTCTGATGCAGATAAAATGACATGAAATTTGAAATTTCAGTATTAAATTATTGGTCATTTTTATTGAAAACCATCCATTTCAATCACAATCTTTTAATTGTCTGAAAGATGGTATACATAAGAAGTTTTTAGACATATATAACACATTTTTCTTGCATATGTTGAAAAAGTGATCAGATCCTAGTTACTTGTTCTGCCTCCAATTATTTTTGTTAAATTTTATTGAATTGCAAATATTTTAGAGGTGGAAAATAGTTGATTAAAGAATTAGAGTGGGTGTAAAGATTAACAGTTTTATCACATATTCATTGTAACAGGAATTTAAAATGTGCATTTTCAATAGATTGAAGTATAATAAATTGAAATATGGTTTTTAAAAATACTAACAACTGCCTTTCTGCATAACAAAATTATATGGAAATGAGAGAAAAATGCTGTTTTTGAATGCATAATCTATATGGTTCTGTTTTTGGCGAAGCCATGTCTAGCACTGAGATGATCATTCCAGAAATAATGTGAGCGTGGGAATTTTCTTCACTTGGCAGAAACCAGAATCAAATTTGATAACATTCTGGCAGAATTTTTTGCAGAATACAAACATTGATACCAGAAAATATTTCACATTGTTTTAGGCATTGATATACAAAATCAAATGATCAAAATAAGAACAGATGCAATGACATAAATCACACTGAATTAAGAAATGCTAAATATTACTGAATTATTACAATCCCTTGATATAAGTTATACAGAGGAGGTAATTATTTTGCACATTTTATGAATAAATATATTTGGGGAAATGTTCATTACTTGATTGGAGAAAACATATACAAATTGTTAGTATGTCATTTAGACAAGTAATACAATGCAAAAATAAATTTAAATGAATGCTCCCCAACTCATTTTACGAGGCTCATAAAATTTTATTATCCAGTCAAAGACCCTATGAGAAAGGAAAAATGGTAGGCCACCACATTCACGAGATCACAGATATCCCAAACAAAATATTGGCTAAAAAAATCCAGAACAAAAAATCTGATACAATGTATTGAAAAGAAGTTAGTTTTGTGGTTTTTCTCCATTGTACTTATGACTGTAATATACGACTTATTTAATTTTAAATATTTTTTTGTAGTCAGTGTGAACTCTGTTAAGGAATGTCCGTTCTGTTCACTGATAAGCTCCCACACCCAGACCAGGACCTTATATATAGTAAGTTGTCAATAATTGTATGTTAAAGGAGTCAACCCCAGAAATGAATGTAAATGAACGTTAGAAAAAAATGTATGAATATAATTCACCAAATTAAGTGATTAAACTACATGACCATGAGTCTCAATATATGCAAATATATCAGTCATAAAATTCTACACTTTTTTTTTTTAAAAGAAACAGTACAAACATAGGGAACTTTCTTAACCAGATTAAGGATATCTACCAAAACTCAGACATCATACATAGTGGTGAAATAACAGACTTTTCTCTTAAAATCAGGAATAAGAAAAATAAGCTCACTGTTCTTCTTATTCAAAATTTTCACTCAACATTAGAAATATTGCAGAAAGTATAACTGCCTACACAAAACCCAGTAAAGATCTACACATAATTGTATTCAGAATTAATAATGGAGTTTATTAAATTTCTATACACCAGCAACAAATAGGAAACCTAATTTCAGAAATTACTTTTAGCAAAATAAATACATGAATAGAATCACCTTTCATAAACAGATCTATATGAAAAACATACAAAAATATTATTGGAAGTTATACAAGAATATATATGTGTATGCATATGGGTTTATGAATGCATATTTACATATATATAAGTAAATAGAAAACGATACCATGCTTATGGAAAGAATCAAAATGCAAAAGATGGCAATTCTACCAAGTTGATCTATAGAGTCCGTGAATTTTCAATACATATTGCAATGGAATTCTTCACAGAACTTGACCAAGTAGATTCTAACGTATATAAAGAGGAGTAAATGTGCCCATAAGAGCCAATACACTCTTTAAAACAAACAGAGAGGACTTGGACAATTAATTTTCAAAGTATCTTATAAAACCATAATAATATAGTGTTTATTGACACAGGCACAAAGCAGGTTGACCAATTAAATAGAAAAGAGGTCCAGAAACAGACCCTCACATGTATGGAAATTCATAACGACATCAGTAGCTCTGTAAAACTGGCGTTAAACACCACTTCATAGCGGTTGGCTAACTGGTGCTTGATGGAGGAAATTGTACTGTATGCTATTCCGACAAAAAAAAAATTAAACAGTAAATGATTACAGCTAAGCTTTATAGAGCATTTGCCATGAGCCAGGAGTTCTGCTAAGCCCCTTATCTCTTTCCATTTCCAGACTTACCCTTTGATTTAGCTACTATTTTAGCTCCCATTTTAAAAATTCAAACAGTACCCACAGTTGGAAAGCTCAGGAGTGTCAGAGCCAGGATCTAAACACTGCTCTCCTCTCCCAAATCCATGCACTCATTTTATATATTTCTCCTTGAGAAACGTTAATGATAAAAACCAAACCAAACAAACAAACAATAATTTATTTCAAAATAAATACAAACTACAATGTCAGCATGTTCAGAATTTCAATTAAATACAAACACTAAAGAATCATAAGTTGAAGTAATATGGGAAACCAATGAGATAAGGGATATTTCATAAAAATACTAATTTTTAAGGATCTTGTAAACACCTAAGTTGCATTAAAAGGGAATTTAATAATATCTCATTATATGCCTTCCTTTTATTGATGCCTATAGTGTTGCTTATAAATAGAGGCCTAATATCAAAAAGCACATATTCTAATAATGTGAAACTTGCAAAGGAAAACCAACAATATGAAAACAACCAAAAAAAGAATCACATTTTATTGCAATGGAAAATTGGCTAAATTTTGACTTTTTATCTTATAAACAAACTTTTCTTAGAGGAACTTTATAAAGCTTGTTTGTGGTGAGAGACCTTTAATAGCAAAACCTGGAAAATGTTACCTATTATTAGCTTAAACTATTGTATTTACCTGTTATCCTTATAACACTGCCAGGATAAAGAGTCTGTCAGTGTTTCCATTTCATTTCGGAATCAACCATGACACTTTGCTCTGGGCTAAAACCTGGCATGTGAGTCTAAAGTCAGTTTTATTTTTCCTTAAATAAATGTTGAAATACTTTTTAGCTAAGCCATTTTGGTTAGAATAGAACATAAATAAATGTAACTGACTCCAGATGCTTTTGGTGCCCACTGAGAAACAACAGAAAGGATATATATTTTCTTAAAAAGTAAAACATAAACATAAAGCAATGACCAATGTGCACATTCACTTCATACAAACCGTGTGTCTTACTTTAAATTTGTGCTTGCTTTTAAATTATTCTAAGACTACATGAAATTCAGCTTTCCCAATGTATTTATAGTAACTCACAAAATTTAGATCCTTTAGGTAACATTTATTTAATTCTAGATTTTAAATAAAATGCATATATCAGTAATTCTTGAATTAGAGTAATGCAGCATTATACATGCAAAAAATTGAAAGACCTTAAGGACACCCTTGCCTAATAAATCTGGTAAAGATAACCCCTATCCTGTAAGCTTTCAAATATATCATATAACCATTGCTGTGTGTTGACTCAGCCTTGGAGAAAGACACCCAGCAGGTTGGCAGGATAAAAGCTTTCCTGTTTATTCAACAATGTGCCTCCGTAGGGGGTACAGTGGCAATCAGACTGGCAGGTCTTAACATGGTGCATAAATATTTCCAAATCCACCGAGCATACTTGGCAAAATGGAAAAAGTGAGACAGACCACCAGCAGGCGTCAGATTCACCTTGAAAAGTCCTAGACATAACTGAGACAGTCTGCTCAGGCATCACCCAGCACCTTCCTTTGTATGTTTTGCTGGCACCATTGCAGCCCTCATTACTTCCTACCTAAGCACCTAAGTGTGTCACAGCATTTAGTAGTTGGATATACACAGGTGAACTCCCCCATATTTCATCAGTTTGGGGGTATACGTTTGGCATGAGATCCAAGCTTGCTAGGAACAGCTATCTTTAATCGCTTGTTCAGAATTCTGTAGTAGTCATCGACAGAACCAACATGGCATTGGATTCTCAGAGTACTGACTCAGGTTCCTAAACACATTATTTTCAGGTTCAGAGAGAGATCTTCACTAAGGAAAGAGGGGTAAAGGAGAGTAAATAAAGAGTTAAATGCCAAACTAGACCTATAAAAACATTGATTTTAAATAATCAATTTAAGGTTTGGTGACATGTTAGGATTGGATAAAATAAGCATATTCTTCCTCCTTCCCTTTCTTCAGCAAGCTCTTCACCTCCTAAACTCAACTTCCCCAGCTGTAGAAGATGAATAACAAGAATTATTTCTTCCAGTGTAGAATTATGAACTTCTAGTAAGGTACTGTAGCTTAAATATTCATGGAATTATAAGAACCACACAAGCAAAAGTTTAAAAAAAAAATAAAAGAGAAAGTAGCATTTTTTTAGTTAATATATATTAGGGAAACCTCTAATATTATTGATATTGAATTGATAAAGTATGGTAATATAGTGGAGCAAGTAGGTGCTATTACTGTCCCTACCATGAACTATCTGTGTGATCCTAGAACAGACACAACCTCCATGAGTCTCAAATTTATCATCTGGAAAAGTGGATTTGTCACTTAATCCAGTAGGGATGTTGTGAGAAATAAATGAGATAGTGCTCAGAGAATTTGAAGACTTTATTGGGAATAATGTCATGACTCATTTATTGACTTTAATAACATATTTATCAGTTAGGACTGAATTCAGCAATCTGAAGCTTAACCAAGTAGACATTATATTTCCTCACACAATAAGAAATCCAAAGGTAGGCTCACCATAGCTGAGATGGTGGCTCATGATGCCATTGGGGTAGCAGATTTCTTCAGTTTTTCCCTCCCCATCCTCTTGGCCTGTGGCTTTCGTTCTCCTTGTCACAAGATGGTTGTTCCATTTTCAGGTATTGCATCCACATTTCAGGCAGGGAGAAGATAAACAGCAAATGGCCAAACGCTGCTGCCAACTGAATCTATTCATTTTCATCATTGAAGCAATGGCTTTTTCGACGCCCATACGGGATATGCTTGTTTACATTTCAATGCTACAAATCAGCCAAATGGGTACTCTCAGTTTCTAGGTACTCTGAAAAGGTGGCTATTCCAACAGGGCATGTTACAGTACAGAATAAAAGTATGGTTCTTTCATAAAGAGGTTGTTTATGGAGTAGACCGCCATTAGTCAGCCGCATGCTGAGAAGTTAGGGTAATGCCTATGTTATTTTGAATTTTCAGCTTTATGTATCTCAGGCTTCCTAAATAAGTTATAGAGTCTCCGAAGACAGGCTCCAGCTTTATTACTTCTCTTGAAAGTGTCACAACATGCTACACAGGTTTGTGTATATTACAGAAACAAAATAAATATTATTTTTAACAGTCTGGGTTAAAATGATAGACTGTCTATAAATATAACCCTTGGTGAGTCATCCACCTTCAAAACTATTTCTTTTTCTTTTTGTCTCCTCAACTCCATGAATATCCTCCATAGATTGTTAAACTATTCTCAGGGATATTACTCAAAGACAAGGCATGGCACGCATAATTTATTGAGGACATCTGTGTGGAAAGATTCTGTGACTGAATAATTCTCCAAACAGGAAATGGTATTTCAGTGGCACTTCTATAACTATAGGCCTTCTATGCACCAAAGCGTTCCTTTACAGCTCCCCAAAGTATAATTATTGTGGATTTATTCTTGGCCTTTATGAATGTCTAAGAGAACATAGCTCTATTAAACTTCTTTCCTTCCTTCAGAATTTTAGCCCAATGGACTAGAAATATACCTGACCTAGAGTATTATTTATTAAGAATGCCCTCTCTTCTAGATTGTTCCTATGATGGGTGACATTTATGTGATATACAGGTAAAAGGATCATAAAGAAGATGTTTATAATGGGCTTTCCAATTGTTAAGAGACTAGGAAGTAGGAAGGTATTGGAGCAAGGCTTATTAATTGAATTGTTTACAAATGAGGTCCTTAAGTAGGAATTTGTATAGTATATGTAGGACATGCTCATATAATTTATGTCTAACGAATGAATATTTTATGTCTAATAATCTCCACTTCCTTTGTCAAGTGACACTCATATAAACAGCTTCTTAGAAAGGGTCAAAGGGTTAAGTCTCTTTCTCCTCTTGAATTTTTTAGAAAAGAATCTATTTTATGAAATGACTTGGCATTTTCAGTCTTTTGGTATAAACGCTTACATCTAGGGAAATTATTAGAGCTAAGATTTTCAGCATGCTGTTTTTTGGATGAAGCAGAGAACAGCTTCCAACTGTTATTGTTCACACACACACACACACACACACACACACACACACACACACGCG
Organism: Balaenoptera physalus; assembly: GCF_965194825.1. Classification (NCBI taxonomy): domain Eukaryota; kingdom Metazoa; phylum Chordata; class Mammalia; order Artiodactyla; family Balaenopteridae; genus Balaenoptera; species Balaenoptera physalus. The sequence goes on from NC_138883.1 coordinate 19,001,322, forward strand.
TGCATGCGCACGCTTGCACAAGAGATTCTGTAATTCAGGCCCTGGAGGTTTTACCTCATCTGAGGCCAATTTTACATCTTTAACATGATTCTTTTAATTCAGGGATTAGCCACCCACCCCACCCATTACCACTACAGGTTTCAAACTCATTTAGCAATAATTTCCACCCTTAGTAAAATGTATTCATGAGGTGTACATGACATCTTGGCTTATTATACAGCCAGATTGATTAAATAGGTTCACGGAATGAGACGACTGAAGGAGAGAACATTATAATTACAGATCATCATGGCTTGATACCCAACTCTAAGGTTACTTTGCAGATTAATTCATTTAGCCTCTTATCATCCCCCAGAATAGCATGTAACACTTCTTTTCCAATAATTTAATAAGGTAGTCTCATGCTGGTTTTATGTAATCACATCCGATTCATGCATTTCATTTGTATGTCAAGTGACTTCAAAATTTACATCTCGATCCATGATATCACATTTGAATCACATTCATAAATGCCCTAAACCATGCTCTCAAGCTCTCCGAATTGTCTCCATCTCTTTGAATTCCCTATGAGGCCTAGCTTGAACCCATTCACTTGTATCCATCTCAATGTTACCCTGTATATGAGGCCTCCATCAGCATCTTTTGGACCACTATGATAGTCTCCAAACTGGGCTCCCTACTCTATTATTCTCCCCTCTAAAACATTTCCTACATGGAAACCAGAATAATCTTTAAAAAACATGAGTTAAAAAGAGCTCAGTAATCTCAGGGGTTTTTTGGAGGAATGGGAGAAAGTGACAAGCCAATTCTAAAATTAATACAGAATATAAAAAGCCATCTTTACAAAGAAGAACAGAGTTGGACAATTTACAGACCCGAGTTCAAGACTTATTATAAACCAAGGTCAACAGGTAGATTAATGAAACAGAAAAATAGTCCAGAGAGAGAGATTCACTCTTATATAGTCATTTGATTGTTCTGAACTTTTCAAGACAATTGTCTCCTCCTCTAGCTGTATTTAAAATATTTATTTATTCTCTAGGGTTTCAGGGTTTCATGCTATCTCTAGCTGTGGCATCCTTTTTATTTATCTTGTTTGTAATAGTGACACAGTTTATAAATTATGGGTTAGTCCTTTCTTCCTTCCTTCCTCCCTCCCTTCCTCCCATTCTTCCTTCCTTCTTTCTTTCCTCCATTCCTCCTTCCCTACCTTCCTTTGTTTCTTCCTCCCTTCCTCCTGCCCTCCTTTCCTACCTTCATCCCTCCCTCCTTCCCTTTCTTCCTTCCTTCCTCCCTCCCTCCCTTCCTTCTTTCCTTCCTCCCTTCTTCCTTTCCTACCTTTTTCCCTCCTCCCTCTCTCCCTCCTTTCCTTCCTTCCTTCCTTCCTCCCTCCCTCCCTTTCTTCCTTCCTTCTTTCTTTCCTTCCTCCCTCCCTCCCTTCCTTCTTCCCTTCCTTCCTTCCTCCCTTCCTACCTCCCTCCCTTCCTTCCTTCTTTCCTATCTTCCTTCTTCCGTTCTATTTTTCTTTCTTCTTTGTGGATAACAATAGCTGCCATAGCTGGCTTCTGTTAGCTCTTTCCTACAACTTCGATATAGAAGAATCTGGCCAAATTCCCTCTTACCTAGCAACTTTTATTAGGAAACAGGCATAGAAACAATCATGCAAGTATTCTGTAAGGTTAAGTCATCTCTAAGTCTATATTATGTGAGTTATTCCACCCACCTTGCACTAGAGGTTCCTTTGAGATAAACCAATCATTTCTAGAGAGAAGATTTAGTCAATCTTATAATCCGCATTAGAATCTTTCAAATTCCTGACTGAATACAAAACTCTTTAAGAGATCACCTCTTAGGCACTATTCTGAAAGGTGAAGAGTGAGGGCTCAATAAATTCTAATTGTCTGTTTAGGCTAAACTTTCCTAAAATATAGGTCAAACATATTTTGTAAAACTCCAGTATCTGAAGTAAACAAGTCATAAAATTACAGGAATTTTAAAATAAAACATCAAGCACCAAGATTTTCATGTCAATTGATGTAATAAAGGAAAACTTTAGTACTGATTAGCTACCTTTAGAAATATACTGCAAATCCAGTCTGTGAGAGGAAAAGCATATTAAGGAATATACAAATTATATGATCAAAAATTAGACATCTGAAAAAGAGTATATCAGAGTTTAGCAAGGAAACAGAAATTACTTGAGCATTTAAATCAGGACTGGAATACAGGCAATTGGTTAACCGGGTGATAAAATAGGATGATGAGATGACAGCAGGAAGTTATCACCACCCCTCCACTGGTGGGACAGAGTGAGGAGAAAGCATCACCAGAACTGGAAGTTGAGGCCACGCCCTGGCTTGTCCACTGGGAGCTGGAAACTTGGAGGAGATGCAGCCACTGCCAGAGGAGCTACCTGAGAAGGACAGGAAGGGGAGAGAGAGTCTGGTGTTTCCTCCTCTCACTCACCTCCCTCCACCTCTAAGCTCCTGCCTCAGCCTCCCCTTGGCAATTATGCAGGTAGCAGCCTGCAGGGAAGGATGAGGGCACCTGGACTAGAAATTCTCATTCCTTCACCCCACCTCCCCACCCCTACTCCAAAAACAAAAACAAAACAAAACAAAAATGGAGAGCTGTTTTTTTGCGAGATAAGCTTTAGGATGCAAAGTTGTTTTTTTGTTTTATTCTTTCTGTTTTTGTTCATTTTTTAAAATTTTCCTGAAAACAGTAGGAATTGTAACAAGCAACAATTGAGAAATTTCTTCAGCCTCTAATTTCTATCTGATTCATGCTCCTGTCAATTTTAGCACTAGTACGATAAACAGATTCAAACCTTTCTGATTGGTTAGATTGGTATAACATGTCCACCCTTGCCCACCAATTTTAACAGTAACAAAACAGAATTGATCTTCCTTTGAAAAAAAGTTAAATCTTCTTAAAAACATTCTGTTTGTACATTTTCCCTAAAACTAAATTCACATTGGTTGAGAGTCTGGGATGATTTAACTCTCTCTTAATTAAAAAAAAAAAAAAAAAAAAATTCAGTTCATAAAAATATGAAGGTTTCTAAATTGGAATTTGCATATGTTAATTAGGGTGCTCAAGAGCAACATTTGGTACTTATGAAATGCTTAACTCTGTGCTGAAAAGAACTTGGAATAACACTTAAATACAGAAGAGACAAATTTTCCAAGCTCTCAAATCACTTATTAAAATTGAAATCATGTACTTGTCATCACATGGAAATCAGTAGAAACACATAAATAAGCTAAGAGTCTACAATTTAGCTTTAAAGGTTCATTTTTCTCTAAAACTACTAGTTTCAGCTTCAAAAATCAGATATTTAGTAAAAGAATTGAAAATAGAAGAAAATTACTGGTTGGTTCTATCTAGATTTACAGTAATTCTGACAAGTTTGTATTACTGAACTCAATTTCAATGTCATAGAAACGATTTTCCATATCACAGAAAGAGGAATTTATAACTAAGGACACAAACATAATCCTTAGCCACTGCAAAAGTGTCATTTGCTGATTTACATGATAAATTGAGATGAATTCAGATTCTTTATACTGGAGTCTTAAAGCACGTATAAAAACAACATAATTGGACTAATTGGGACTTTTATATTAAGAAAATATTGTACCTTAGTGATATTCTTATTGCTAAACAACTCACTAGGTTTTGGATAGTAAATGAGTCAGTCTAGAAAAATATCTTGGAGATTTTGCCATTCATGATAGGTAGTTGCTGAATATTTTTATTTTGTCTTTAGGGAGATAAGGAGGTATGTTATCCTTAACTAAGTTACCTCTAAAATGACCAAAGGGATCCTTATCATTTGTGGCTGGGTTGATTTTACCGTTGGTTGTTATAATTACTTTAAACTGCTTAGAAGTTATTATCAAGATATACAATAAGTCCTATGCAATCTATCTGTAGATGATACTGTATAGATTACTGTTACATTCATTTATGCAATGAATTAAAATTTGGCTCTTGTAGAATTGGCTTTATTTTCTATACCTCTGCCATTTTATTCAATGAGTCCCAATTTATGAGGATGTTTAGATACATAAGGAATCCAAGTTCAAATAAAGCAGGAAAAAATGAAGAAAAAGTAAACATTATTAAGGAAGCAGTCAGGAAAGCAAGAATTGAGACTCTGGGTGGTCTTTTAGGACCCATCAAATATTTTCAGTACAGAAGACCACACAGAGGATGAGAAAAACAAGTATTTTATTATATTGTTAACAGTCCTTTCCAACAAAATTTTTCCAGTTGTTAAAATTTAATTTCCTTATGTGTGTGTGTATATCTTAGAACTGTGTCAGGAAGTTACTGGGAATTCTTATCAACAGAAAAAATAAAACCATAAAAAACTACACTCTTTGGAAAATTTGAGGATAGAAATGATAATCTCATCTACATCTATTCTTCCTAGTTTTCTATGTTTTTTAGGTACCCTCGTTTAGGCAAAAAGCTCATTTCCCTTTCTTGATCTCTCTCTACCTTAAGACACTGCACTCGGCTGTCTTCTTCACAATATCTGTTCCACTTACCTTTCCATTTCCACTTCTGTGCATTCTTTCCTAAGTCAGTTGAAAGTTAATTTAATAAAGTTTATTTTGCCAGTGATCACTAGCTTATTTCCTTTTAACACAATTCAAAAACCGTCAGAAATTTGTATTCAAACTTTCAGTAATATAGCCCCAATATACATTTCTAAATGTTCTTCTGTCATTTTCTTAGTCATCTCACATATGTGAACACAACTGGTCTCCATTTCCTGCTCTGCTTCCCCACTGGGAAATGTCTTCCTTCCAGTATGGCATTGTACTTGTATTAAGCAATTGAACAATATTTTACAGTCTAAATTGTGATTTTTCACGTAACATAGCTAATTTAGTTCTCACAGCAAGTCTGTATACAATAATAATACAGTTGTAATAATATAGTTGTAAATATTTTACATTTTGAACACACACACACACACACAAACTTGGGCTCAGTAAGAATGAGTGGGATGCCAAAGATTTACCTATTGATAGAAATATAAAATATATATTTAAAATTTTCTGCAGGGACCTGGAAGCTTTGTGGGGTCAGAGTCAGATGTATGCATATCTCAGTGCAAACTGTACACAGCAAATCATTCTACTACTGGAAGGACTCAAAGATCATGATCTTTAATTGCTGCCTCCCCCCAGATGTTTAATGTAAGTATGTATGTTTTACAGGGCACTTAATAAATGATTATGAAATGAAAAAAAAAAAGCAACAAAAAATCTCTAACTAAAATGATTCAATCCACTGACACTGAAAAACAAACAAATAAACAAAATGTCAAACATTTTAATACATTAGCTCATTTTAGAGTATATTTTATTCTAATTTTATCTTCTCACATAATTACAGAACTCAGAAAACCGTGATTGAGGGTTATTTTCTTTCTTTCTGACCACCTGTTTTGGTCTTCATTGCATTATGTGACATACATGTTTTTCCTTAGGTATTACCCAGTGATCAGAAAGGTTGCTAATGAAATATGGCAGAAGCTGCCTCAGGCCTGCTTCTCGTCTGGAACATGCTGCATTGCAGCCTCTTATTTATCCTGATGAATTGACAGTGGAACTCTAGAGACTTAGTTCAATTTCCTGCCTTAGACAGGCACTGTGAATATTAACCCCCCGAAATTGTCTCCCTAAAAGATGGTACATATCATGGCTTTCCAGGATAAATATAGCCATTCTCCCCCCTTTTCGGGTGTTTTTTTTTTTTTTTAATTTTACAGTGAAAACAGTTATATTTTAATCTGTCTTTCTCTTTGCACTCATAAAGAGGCCATGCTTTAAGAACAAAGTGCTGCACAGCAGTTTTTGTCATCCAGACATGATAGTAATCCACACAGAGCTTTAGGAGGACCTAGGTTGCAGAATGACTATGGATGTATGTTATCATATTCTTTATAAATTACCAACAGGGAAAGTTCCTTGACAGAGTAGCTGCAATTACAATTTTAATATGCTGCTTTAGGGTCTCCTATTGACCCCCGAAACACATCGAGACTCCGCGTTGATAGCCAATGAAGACACTCACTCAAGCCGGGGTCAGCGGGGGGGGGGGGGGGGGCACATTCAGTACTCCTCACCATGCACTACAGACGGCTGTTGATGAAATTTGATTCCCAGCTCATCGTTTGTACAGTAGAAACTTTATGCACTGCAGAGGGAGATTATAACACAGCAATAAATGCTGATTGCATTTTCTTTACAGGTCCCCAGACCTTAATCCAATTGGGTTAGTATGCCATTCTAGAAAATGCCACAGGCCTAAAAAGATAAAGAGGATGAGCTGATTGCTTATGAAAGGTTATCCAGAAGCCAGGTTCTTACTTTCACCAGCCCTTTCAAAACATTCATTATTCCTGTATTGTGTTCCGTTATAGAAGAAGAAAAAAAAAATTGAAAACTTTTCATGTCCAAATATTCATGGTAATTTGGGCTGAGATGAAACATAAAGACACATTGAACAAGTTAATAATTGAGTGTCATGGGAAAGCTAACAATGTATCCATATTTCAAAATTATATTAACTATTTGGTTAACATTTCTTTAGAGGTGCAACTGAGTCTTGTGTGGGAGATTTACTGAGCGTAATAGGGCAGAGCTTACTGTATTGTGTCAGGTTCAATTCTTGCCCTCAAATTATCTGTTTGTTACTAGGAACTATCCTTTCTAGGCCTTCTCTGGCATAAACTTTGGAAATCTTATCTTTCTTTCAAGTGATTTATCAGTATTTTCTTCCTAAATGCATAAAATTCCCCTCCTATGACCCCTGGTAAATACAATTTTCTCATTTTTATTTATTATTTTTCCATTGATCTTTTCATACCAAAGTGATAGAAGTGATATTTCTTTTATATAGTGGGACCTGGGAAGGAAATTGATACCACCATCACAACCTCCACCACTGCCACCAAAACCACCACCGTTACGACATTACCACTGGGCTACCACCATCTTTGCCATCACTATCACCATCAAAATTACTGGCATTCTAGCACCATATGTATCTATAAAACAAGTTACACACAAAATTGTTTATACCGGTTCAGTGCTTCTCAAACTTAAATGAACATATGATCAATGGAGGATCTTATCAATATACAAGTTTTGATTTATTAGGTCTTGAGTGTGGCCTGTGATTCTGCATTTTTAAGGAGCTTCTAGGAAATGCTGCAACTGCTGCTTTATGACCAGCCATCGAGACAGAAGCTTTTGCTTGATCCTATGCAGAGATAATTATAAGACCCGGATCGGATCTCTACCTATGAAAAGCTTACAACCACATTAGAAATCTCTTTTAAACACACCCACTATGTATAAATCTGAATTTACATACAAGATAAATTTGGGGTAACTAATGCTACAAAAGAATTCCCTATGATATCCCATTAAAGAACAACTCAATTAATGTTTTAAATTTGAGCCTCATAAAAATGGGATTAGCATAAAACCACTCATTGGCACAGCTTTTTATTTAAGGTGGTATACTTAAATAAAACAAACAAATGTCCCAATAAAGACAAACATGTATAAAAGAAAGTTAGCATAGGAATAATATAAAAATATTAAATAGATATAGGAGTGTATCATAAGACAAATATACTAAAGAAATGGGTAGAAAATAAGCACATATGGTTTGCAAAGATCTCAGGAAGACTAGCTTGAGATCTCCACTGGTCTATTGCTAGTTCTATGGCCTTTGAATTTCAAATTCCTAATCATTTTTTTTATCTTCTCTTTGAAGCAGATGGTTTTTACCTAGAAGTTAGTCTAGGAGAGAGCAGAAAATAGAATGGAGGTTTTGCTTCTGCATCTCTAAGATGCAGCTTTATTCTATACTATTGTATTTTCTCCTACTCTTTCGACATGCAGAATTCAGGAGTATTCCTCACTGAATTTACAGGTCAAAGGTTCTATATATTCCATTGATATAATTGTGATATGGACGATAGGCAGATGTTAATTCTCTCTGCTCAGAGTAGGACATCTTATTCTGATTTGCCTGCTAAAGTCTGTATTCATTTTTACCTCCATGTCGTGGCTGTCTGTAATTTTCTTTTACCTCATTCATTTCATTTATGCACCTACTTTGAAAGCTCATGTATGCAAATATGGAACTATATTATCTCTCTTCCTGTTTCTAGCTATTGTTTCCAAATAGACACCTTTCAGATTTAGTGACTAAGCCTTTAGATTTCTGTTTCACATATTCTTCTGTATTTGCAGCATGAACCTGAATTACAATTTCTGAATGGTGTGTAGCCTTCACTTCCTAGCTGCAGACAGAAAAAATTTGCCTGTTTCTCAAAGGGATAATCAGAATTTATCCTCCTCCTGGGACAAAAGCAAATCAAGCCAGCTTATTTAGTTCTGTTTTCAGTACCAGTGAGCTGGTTTAGAGGAGTGAAGAATGCTGCAAGGTCCCTATCTAATTCTTCTAACAGATGTGTTCAATCCTAGTATGTTTCAGCACATTGAGATGTAAAAATAGGGACTGAGTTTTTTTTTACGTAAACTGTGCCTTGTATTCCATGAATAACTATTCGAACACAATTGTACATTTCAAGTGGTTTGTGTGTTTTTAATAAAGAAAGAACACAAAGATCGTATCATTCAAATGGAAATTATTTTTTCATCTAATCTTATCTAATGTGATGGTGACAATCTTACAGCAAAAGAATACTTGTCAAAGCTAATAAGCAAGGTTGCAAGAATGTTTGCATCTTCCCTGGCATCTTCATAAATATGACAGCTGCCTCAATTATTAAATGAGAGGGTACTCTGGCATCAGTAATTATTGCTGTGCCTGAGGTAGAAGATTAATAAAAAGTGAGTTTATCATAATTGCACAGCAAAAATAAGGTGGGCCCTTTGTATTCTCTTGATATACACTGTTATCTTATTATGAGAATTATGCCCCTCATATTCAAGTTAAATAAGTGAAAAAAACTACCCCTGATATTAAGGTGTTATTTTGATTAAATTGTTGTGTATGAACATAGATGGGATTATATTTGTAATCAGTTTCTGTATCTTGAATATAAGAAAAATTCTCCATCCCTTTGGATGGTTTATATAATTCTTATGTAATTTTTATGACCTTGCTAATTATAAAAACACTGAGTTTCAGGTGCTCCTTAAGTAACAAGAAGAAAGATTTGAACACGTAGGGCATATTCTAAAACATAACAAGCAAACAATAAGACCATTTTTTCAGTTCTGTTCTGAACTGCACATTTATCTAGCTACTGCAACCAGATGCTGCATGGCATTTCTGTGGTAAAGATTATGTCAGGATTTGGGAATGGAAAAGTCACAAATCCAAGTCACGAATCCAAATGAACAAAAATCGCACTTTTATTGACTTATTTAGTTTTGTAGCTGAAACTAAAAAACTGGCTGGCTTTCCTTTCCCTAGCTCTAACTGATAAGATGTTCAAATCCAAGTGTTAATATCTTTTTTGCTATGTACTAGTCATTACTATGTATCATACCTATGTTCTCAAATTTATCTGGATTTATTTATTTATTTTTTCTAGTCTTGCAGAAAGTAGCAGAACTGGGTTTTCCAGCCCAGACTCAACTGCTTGGAATTTATACTTCTACCTTTCTCTTTGGCACTGTTTAGATTTTTGAATGGAGTTAGTCTAGGCTCCAATGGCAATTAATCTCTGCAGGACTCGTCATTCCCCCACTTCCCAAGCACACCAAGTAGATGTAAAGTGCTTTAAGTTATAAGAGAAGAAAACATCCTTCAAATCCAATTAAACACCTATATGTGCTAAAATGATATCGAATGTAAAAGTGGATAACTGTTAGTGCTCAAATTCCCCCTGGAGTATACTCATATAAAATCACGTACTTTATGAGTACAGTGGGGAAATGTTTAAATAACTAGTGCTATATTCTTAGGAATTGGATGTGTTTGACAGAAGCTATTGGAGGGAGGGTAGGTTCTTTAGGCATCTGTAAAATGATTAGCTTATGATTATCAATTGAGGGTGGTGAAAATTCCAAGTAGATTGCAAAGTGTGATACTTAAGGTCTCTAATATACTTCTTTATAGTAGGAGCTTGGTTATACTTAATATTAATTATGTAGTTTTAACATTTACTTGAGTCTCTATTGATATCTATACTATATCTGTATGTATATCTTTCTCTGCATCTATATATTCTAAGTGTTGTTTACTTCTACCCTTTCCTTCTGGATTACATATAGCCCCTAATAAATATAAACAAAATACTAGCGTTGACAACTGTATTGACAAAGCCTAGTAACCCCAATATGTTTAATAAAAGCCAAGTCTTTGTAATGTCTGAATAAGAAAAGGTGAAATGTATACAGTTGAAAATTTTAAAAAACACTTTGTAGTTGATAATAATAATTTTTGTACTACACTGTTCTAAATTTTAAAATATAAAATGTAGGAAATATTTCTTGCTCACAAATCAACCTCAAGTGTATGTTCTTGACCGAGGGGCAGATTTTAACTTTTCAGTGATTTGGATGCCCAGGTCCTTTGTATTTTGTGGCTCCACGGCCCTCTCATCCTAGTGTGCCTCCAGCCAGCAGAAGCATAAGAGAGGCTGGAAAGTTAATCTAACAATGTGTCCAAGATGAAGAGGGATAGTATCTTTGGTGATCAGATAGCATGGTTTTATTCTCCTGAAATTAACCCATTTCAATAGACACCAATGACCTATTCATCTTCAATATTATACACCCCTTGTTTTTCTGAACAAATGCACGGCTTCTCTTGATTTGAAATTTGCCTGGTTTTTTTTATTATTATTATTTTGTATTTACCTGTTTTCTGAAAATACACTTTGCTTCTTTTCCAGTCCTATTTTCCATAGCTCTGTACGATACACCTTATCCTCCTCTCAACCACTGTTTCCCCCCTGCAGAACATTTATTATTATTATAAGCATTTACCAACAGCTTTTACAATATTACATATTCATTTGTGGACTTTGTCCACCATGTTTATTACATTTTAACCAGGGCACATATCGGGACTTGATTATTTATTTAAAGGATACCTGGCTACATTATATTTTTATTCCTTCTTTCAACAAATTTTTTTGAGTAATTGCTTTGTAGCAGGTATTGCCTTAAACCTTAAAGATAAAAAAGGTAAAAAATAATAGCTAAGTCTAATGGGAGGAACAGATGAGTACACATGCAGTTTGGGATGCAGTGTGATGATAAATGGATTCTTACAGGAGGAAGAGAATGTTATTGAAATTAATATGAGGGGCTCCTTACCAATTAAAAGGAAGTCAATATGGAGTCTCTGTTGGAAGCTCACTCTAAAGAGACCTGAAGGATAAGGAGGAAGCAGGGTGTTGGAAACCGGCCACTCCAGGCAGAGGAAACAGCATTTACAGAGATATGGAGATGAGATAAAAACTAGTTTACTCAGGACATTGAAAGAAATCCAGTATAGCTGGGACATAGATAGTGAGTGAGAGAGATGGAGAGATGAGTCTATGAGATAACTATGAAGTGCCTCATAAATCATGCAAACAAGTCTGAACTTTATTTGAGGGCAAAAGGGAAACATTAGAAGGTGTAGAGAGTGTCTTGATGCTGTGTAACCCAGTGCCCAGTGTGTAGGGGGAGTGGTAATACTGCCAGAGTGACGGGTCCACTGCAACGTCTGTAGCAGTCAAGGACTCTCATGGGGTGTTCAGTGCCCTTCTCAATAGTTCAACAGATGTAGTGAAAAGCTTCCAGTGTTCCCTATGCAGATGTTTTCCAGATCATGGGAACAGGATGACTTTAGATGAAATTAAAGGCCATTAAATATACAACAAACAGAAAGAAAGATTGTTCAGATTGAGTTTAGCCTACCTCTTCCAATTTCCTGCATTAGAGGTCACAGAGTCACATCTGATGCCTGGATAATTTAAAGGGATGAGTAGATTATTTCATTAATCACTAATAATGTTTGTATTCTTGTCCTTAGATAAGAGTGATAATTTATCGTATTCCAGTGGAAGAAACCAATTGTAACTGAAACTAAGAACTTCCTCCCCTCAATTAATGACGCAACTTTTGTTAAAGGGTAGCAAATAATCTAGGCCATAGAAAATCTACTCACCTCCAGCCTCCATTCTCAATTAAAAATAATATTCTAGTAAAGATATGTTTCTGTTTTTAACCTTATTCCCCAGAAAATGTGCTCATTTTCTTGCTACAGGTGTGAGCTGCAAAAATAAATTTTCTAACACGTGCTTCTCTGAGTGCCTTTTCTGCCCTTCATCCTGCCTGGATCTTATTTATTCATTCAAATAACATTGATTCAAGTTGTACTAGATGTCAGGCAAAGAATGAAGCAGTGAGGAGTGCCAAATTAATGACATGATTCTGACCAGAAAAAAGGTTTAAAAACCATCGTATACTGTTTTCCCTTTCCAAAGATTTATAAGGCACGTCATTTTATTAATACCTGTGAGGAAATTTACAGGAAAGAAATGTGTTTAACTTTGTCTAATTCAGCATCCCCCGTGCTTTACTAAATCACAGAATCATTTCTCATGTGACACCTGTTTAACACCTGTGGAATGCTGGTATTTGGAAGCACAGTTTGGGGAAAAAACAGCCTGGTGGGCTAGTATACCAATCTTCATCTCTCCTAAAAGAATTGATCAGTATCTTGAGAATGGAGATCAGAGACCTCTATACACTGTTCTTTCCCATTTGAAAAGGAAAGAATCCAAATAGGCTTAACTTTTATTTAGTTCTGCCTCCTCTTTTGTGAGATAGAACAACCTCTGGGAAATGGCCACTCTAAGAAATTAGTACAATTAAATCTTTTTTTCGTATTTATTTTCTCTTAATTTTTTGTTTCATGATCACTGCCCAGATGCATGCCCTACAAGGCTAAGAGAGTACAAAAATAATTACTGGCATTTATTGAGTGCTTAACTTGTGCAAGGTCTTGTGATGAGAGCCGTGCATGTATTATCTCCTTCAATTCTCACAATAAATTCATAAAGTAGGTACCTGAATCCCTATTTTTGGAGTCAGGTACCAGACTCAGTGGCATTGAGGAGATAAAGGCTTAATCTGAGTTAGACTATCAGGTCACACACCTTAACCCCTAAATTCTACTTTCTGGTAGCAGTTTGTGGTACCAGAATGAAATGTGAGCATCTCCTTTCTTTTCCTGGGAAGAAATACCAGACTGAGTTATTTGTAAAGTCAGAGCCCCCTTTTCCTTGTGGAAAGGAGAACACTAATTTATGTTACTATTGGCTCTGTGTGGTTTTGTTTGGTTTTGTTGTTAGGAGTAAACAGGCTCTTCCTGATATGCCTCTTACGTGTATTGTGATAGGAATAATAATAAAAATAATAATAGTATCTCAGTAGAGAGGAGTAGTGGGGATGTGAGACCTACATTGGGTGAGATTGGGAAAGCAAGAGAAGAGTAGGGGTTTGAGCTGGGAGAATTTTTTAAGTGTGCGAATGCCTGGCAGTCACTGTGATTGAGCCGATCGAAGAACCACTGCAAAGAAAACAGGATTATGTTTGAATGTGTAGAGTACCTGCCAGATCTCTGCTTGGTTTTCTTGAAAATGACACTTGCTGCTCATGCCATCACCACTCAGTCTTCCTGTGAGTGGGAACTTCATTCCTGATCCAGCCAGAAGCATGCCAGCTAATTGCCTGGTTACCCACCTAACTACCCTGCAAAACTCTTTCCACAGTGTCTTCCAACCCAGAATAACTGTGAGACCAGACAGAAACTTCTGGACACCCAGCAATGTGATGGGGTGAGTTCCAGTGGTTGGGGTGAAGATGAGTGCTCCAGAGCACTCTCTGCTGGGACAGTATGGAAGGGACCCGTCTGTTTCATAGCCAAGTATGTTGAGTCTCCTTTTGAAAACAATATGAACTTATTTCGTTTCTCATCCTTGAAAAAAAGAAAGTGTGTTTGGTTGAAAATGAAATAACACAGCTTTCAAAATTACAGGTTCTTCCTCCCTTTGATGTATAGAATTATGGAAGACCCTGGAGGATTATGGGGAGACTTGAGCTGAGAGGGCAGAATAAATCATAGTTTTGCTTGAAGAAGTTACCTTGCATGACTGAGAGTATTATGCCCTGAAGGATTTGTAGAAGGCCATGGCACCCTCCTAGTGGAGAAAATGTCTAAGACCCAGCTGACAAAGGCAAAGGGCTAAAATCTACCCAGACAGGGTTTAAGAGAGGGATAGTTTTAGCCTTTAAAAACTGACTTAGTGGCTGGTGGCTGATTCCGAAAACAAAGGTAAGAAATTCTTTAGAAACATCCCTAATATTCTTTGAAATCAATTTGAATGGAAATTCCATCTATTGTGATCTTTAATTCATTATATTTTGAAAATTCTGATATTTCCTCTTACTAATTATTTATCTCACCTCCCTTGGATTTATTTTATCTTCATTTTCGAAATAAATTTCTATTTTTGTATAATTCTTTAATATAGTTTTTCTAAGACAAACCTCTAGTTAATTGAGAGCTGATTTCCTTCTTTTTTGGAATTTGGAGATTTCAAGGTATGGATCTGAAACATATAATTTACCCAAAGGAGTGTGTTATGAAAGTTTCTTTATTAATCCAAAGTAATCAGCAGTACTATTGATAATATATGTTATTTTGGAATATTGTTTATGTGTGAAAAAATAAGATTTTATTGGGGTAGTTAATATATTTCAGTGTTATAATATTGAGAGCATAAATATAGACCATATTCACAAATTGAGAAAGAGAATGTGCTTTATAAACTGCTGAGCACATCTTTTATACACATCTTCCTTTTGACATGATCAAAGGGAAATTGCTATCATATGCTGGATACTGCTTTTTTTTTTCTCCTTTCCTTCTGTAGGCGCAAACTGTAATCTCGAACGGCACATGAGACTATGTGCGCACAACTTCAAAAGGTATATTGATCAAGTAATTAAATTAAATCTGATGTTTGACATTATGTACAAGAATCTTTTCTTGACTGACAGAATATTCCGTTTTCAACTCACTACTGAGAGAAAATGAAAAAGGACTTTTACACATTGAAAACTCACTGTATTTGCACAGCATTTGCAAAAAGATAGAAGTTAGAATGGAAGTTAGGTTTTCCCTTGTAAATTGTTTAATGATAACACTAATGATGATGATGATATCTTCCATTTATTGAGCATCTTTATTTGTCTTATCTCATGTAATTAATTTGTATTTAAAGAAACTGGGCCTAATAAGTAAACAAAATGGGAATAAATGACTATATAGACGATAATATTTTTTGTTAAAATAAAAAAACTTCCTACAAAAGAATTAAATAAGTATTAGGCCAAATTTGCAAATTTCCAAGTCTTCCATTCAAACCACAGCAGAAGGAGAAAGAGGAAAGAGAGTAAAGTACAAGCAGATATTAGATCGGTAATTAGCTTTGATCCTTTTGTGAGTAGACAGACTAGGATGCAAGACCGCTTTCAAATGATTTCAAAGGGACAGACATATGGTACAAACTTTCCTTAGGAGCAGGGACTTCCTGGAGCTGGAGTGAGTATTAAAAAAGTGTCACAGAGTGGAGAAATGGAGCAGTCAGTTGCCTGGCCTATGTTGGGCAGTGTCTTCAAAAGCATAAATACAGGGAAGCCATGGTGGTGGTGCCACTGGGAGTTGTGAAAGGGATCAAATAAACCAGAGCGGCCAAGGCAGGAGAAATAGGAGAGCATCTTCAGGTGGCAGTATTGGCAGAAGGCCTGCCTTGGAGGATGGATCAGGTACATGGAAATAATACAGGTAGACAGCAATGTAACATGAAACTGAAGATGTGCAGAAAGGAGATGGCACTTCCTGAAAGACAGATGGCCTCCTCTCCTTTGGTCTAGAGTTTTCACAGTTCTTCTGATGTGAACTGAGGCAGAGAAATTCTGTCTTAATATATTTTTGTGTGTCCCTGTTGTAACCCAGACTGGTCACATAAGAATACCTTTTATATTAGAATTAGTGCATTATTCATTTATTGGGTATTGTTAATGGGCTCCTATTTTTGCATTCCATTTTTTCAACAGATATTTATTGAGAAATGATTATATGCTAAACACTGATTTAGATTTTGGAGATAGAGATAAAGGAAAGAGAGAGGGCTTTCCTGCTACCTTGAAGCTTACATTTTAGTGAGGAGGTGATAGAAAATATGCAAATGAATGTGCCAAGTATTGTGCAAAGATTTATAATAGACTTTTGTAGCAGAGAGGGACAAGTTAACGTCTGAAGACTGTGATTTAAATGATGATAGTAAGTTACCAAGTGACTCTGAGGAAATACCATTTCAGTCAGAAAATGCAAAGCCCACTGTAAAGACTTGAAGGTAAGAGTGAGCTTGATTTATTTGAAAATCTAAAATAAAGCCAGTGTGTTAGAGCATAATGAACAGAGCAAAAAGTGGCAGGGGATGAACTCTGAGACATACACTTCATGAGATGAAGTAAGAATTTGGAGGGGTTTTTTTTGTTTTTTTTTTTAAGTGAAGTTGTTATGAACTGAATATTTGTGTCTTCTCAAAGTTCATATGTTGAAATCTAACCCCTAATATGATGATATTTGGAGGTGGGGACATAGGGAGGTAATTAAGTTGTGAGGGTGGAGCCCTCATGAATGGGATTAGTGCCCTTATAAGGAGAGGACAGAGAGCTAGCTCACTCTTTTTCTACTGTGTGAGGACTCAGCAAGAAGATAGCCTTCTGCAACCAAGAAGCAAACTCTTACCAGACACAGAATTGGCCAACACCTTCATCTTAGACTTCCCAACCTCCAGATAAGCCACCAGGTTTATGGTATTTTGTTATATCAGCCTGAGCTAACTAAGATTACAGTGGTAAAACACTAGAGTATTTTTTGATAGGAGAACAACTGGTTTGCTCTTTTAAAAGAACACTCTGGAAAATGAATGCAGAATAAATTATAGGGAATAGGGACAAGAGTAGAAGCAAAGAAATCAGTTAAGAGACCACTGTAGTCCTTAGGGGTGTGGAAGTGTGTGACAGTGGTGATGATGGAGAGAAATGAATGAATATGGGATGTGATTTGGAGACAAGAACGAGAGGACTTGTTGGGATGGGTTGGATGTAGAGGGTGAGGGAAGAGGAAAAAAGATTTTTACCTTGTGCAGTTTGGTTAGTTGATGTGGCAGTTTAGAGAAAAGCAGAAGTGTGACATCCAGAGAATACAGTCGGAGTGAATCTATCAAAAGCTATGTTTCAGCGATTTTAAAGTTGAGGCACTGTTTGGAAATACAAGTAGAAAAGTACAATAGGCAGTTGGATATTCAAATCTGGTTTTTCAGGGAAAGCTTAAGTTTAGATATATAAAAAATAAAACATCATCAGAGTAAATGCAGCCTTTAAAATCCTCACTGCAATGACATCTCCAAGCATGTAGCATATACCTTGCACCTAGTAGGAACTCAATAAGCATTTCTTAAGTGTATTTTCATAGGAAGGTATAATGCTAAAGGTAGGGGAGAGCAAAGAATAAGAAATAGTTTGAGTAATTTGAGAGATGGCCTGTTAGTTTCCTATGGCCACTGTAACAAAATACCACAAACTAGATGGCTTTCAAGAACAGAAATGTATTCTTTCATAGTTTCAGAGGCCACAAGTCTGTAGTCAGTATCACTGGGCTGAAACCAGTGTGGGAGGAGACATGCTCTCTCTGGAGAATCTAGGGGAGAATCCTTTCCTTGCCTCTTCCAGTTTCTGATAGCTGTTGTCATCCCTTGGCTTGTGGATGCATCATTCCAGTCTTTAAGATCAGTATCTTCAAGTATCTGCTCTGCATACACATCACCTCCTCCTTTATATCTATTTAAAATCTCCTTCTGCCTCCCTTTTATAAGGATCGATATGAATGCAGTTAGAGCTCACCTGGATAATCTCGGATAATTTCTTCACCTCAAAATCCTTAATTTAATTACTTCTGCAAAGACCTCACCCCCCCCCCTTTTTTTTTTGGCCTTATAAGGTAGCAGTCACAGGTTACAGGGATTAGGAGGTGGATGTTTTGGGGGGGCTGTTTTTCAGTCTACTACAGATGGTAATGAATTTGATAAATTTAAAAATGTTACATTAGAAAGGTATGTAATTACAGCAAAAATAGATACTGTGTAAAGTATCATAGGAGCATGAAAATAAAGCAAGTTAATTCTGGGAATGTCCAAGGAGAAATACTTCAATGCCCTAGCTCTTGCAGGACAAGTAGAAATTTGTGAAGTTGAGGGTAGAGAGAAGAAACCCCAGGCATAGAGAACTGTATGAATAAAGGTGTGGAGCTGTGAGTGTATGTTGTAAGCAAAGGAAAAATCAATGAACATGCTTCAATACCAACTCCTAAGCAAGAAGTGTTTATTGAGTCCATACTGTTATTCAGCCTGTGGAGAATACAAACTAATTTAAGATACGATATTTGTAAAAGTCTGTAGCCTTAGATCATCCTTGGGGAAATAAAATGTGCATACACAGAACAAATAGAGAACAATATAAATCAATATGCAATTATATGCTAACCTTTGTAATATTTACCAGGTCTTCAGGGATAGAAAGAATCACCAGGAAATAAGTTTATTTGTGGGGATGGGGTATGAATCGTGAAAGAGGGGTAGAATTTGATTATGTAGAGAAGGTAGAATGTGCAAGGTGGGTTAAGCAGAAGAAAGAACATGAGTTAAAGCAGAATTTGGAGATGCATGTGTTGTGGTCCATGTGTGAGTTGGAAGAAGAATTTCCAGACGCAAAGTATTTTAGAAGAGAGTGAGTTTATTGGGAACAAAGAGCAGAGTTAGCGAGGGGCCCTGCAAATACAGTGGGTTGACTTCCTGATAGACCATGGAGAGCCGACCCCCTTTGTGGGCTAGTAGCCAACTTTTATAGCCTCAAGACAAAGAAAATTCCTGCTGGCAGGATGGCATTAGGTAATTGGTCAGGATGCTACATGGTGAATATTTTACCTAATATGGAGCCGCGGGCTGTCCAGTTTAGGTCAGGAGAGACCATGGCAACAGTTGCTATGGGGGCTTGGTTAATTCTGGAGATTTTTTGTCCTGTGCCCTCGATATAGGGCTCCACAGCATGAGTGTGAGAATATGAGACCAGCAGCATGATTGGAGTCCCTTGAAGCATCACAAGAAATGAGAGTGGATAAACTAAGATGTTGTCCTTCTATTGAAGGGTTTAAGGGCACAGAGAAGATGACTCCTTGAAGCCCTCCTCAAATAGTAGGGACCATATTGACACTTGCATTTTTGCCATACAGTTTGGACTGTGTAATTATTGTCACGTATAAACAAACAATGAAACAGTGAACAAGTTTTGGCAACCCATCAAATTGTGAACTCTCTGGGAGAAGAATATATGGTTTATACTTTTTGTTTTCCCCCAATTCAGGGACAGGCGGTATTGTATTGATAGAAAGCCATGACTGGAAAAGAGAAGAGAGACATTGATACAGAGATGGAGAAGGAGATAGAGAGAAATTGTGTTGTTGACTAGTCTCCAGCATTACACAAACGAACACAGTGTGTGAAACCTGGAAGGGGAGTCATTTAAATGATTGCTCTGGATCTCTGCCCAGATCTTGATAAGCTTCATGTAAACTAGCAATGAGCTGAGAGAGACAGACTGAGGAGGAGTTAGCGTAGTGAGGGCTGATTTACACTCAAAACACACACACACAAAGACAGTCACACACAGACACACACACACACACACACTCCCTTGGCCTCTCTCATCTGGAGCATAAGTGTAATGTTTTCATCCTGTCTACCTTAGTTGAGTTGATAAGATAATATTTATAAATTGCTCTGGGAACCATGGAAGTTGAACCACTAATAAAAAGTATTTTCCTAACATGACATTGGATTTGAAAGGTTTGGAAAGTGCCTACATAGTACACTTGCGGGATTGTTGTAAGCAAGTGATACAGTTTCAGTGCTTGTAGGGCTGTCTTTCTGTCTCCCTCCATACAGTCTTCTTGTTGATTTTACAAATATTTCAGCATTGATTACAAAACAAGCAATGTGCAGGGATCTGGTATTTAATTTTGTACTGCTTTCAATTATGGACGGAAGCAGTTTATGACCCCTGTGCTTTCATTCATTCATCTGTTAAAATGGACACAATTTTTCCTGCCTGATATTCTGAACACATTTTTCCCAAGAGCATACTATGCTTCAGAACCTGTATTATCCTCTGGGAATAAGCAACTCAAAAGTCTGGGTATCTGCTTTTGAGGCCACAAGAGAATGTGAAAACATGCAAAAACTAGAAATATTTGTGTACCATATGTCATGTAACAAAAATAAAGTGTAATAAAATAGTTAATGGGGACATTATTGGGAATTTCTAATTACTTAGTTCTTCTCAGGGAGTCAGGAAAGGCCTCATCAAGGAGATATGAGTAACTACTGATGAAAAAAGAGGAGAATGGAAAAAGTAGATTTCAGATTGAAGAATAAGGCTCAGATTCACAGAGTAATAACACATATTTGGAAATCTCTATGTCTTCCATATAGTAGGTGGGCAGGATCCAAGGTGAAAGGGCCACAGTAGATGAAGGGACTTGTAGGGAATTGAACCTTGCGTACATTGCTTAATAGAAACTGTTGAAGCACTTTAAACAGTGGAGAGTGATGTGGTCAGATTTACATTTAAAGGTAAGTTGCTGAACAAAATGAACAAGCCCCAACAAGATAAGATGCTCTAAAAATATCAGTTAGTGACAATGTTAAAATATTTCTGGAAGGCATATACTGTGGTATGGTCATTAGAATCCATAGGTCTCTACCATTGTTTTAATACTGATGCTTCAGCCTTCAAGTATCAGAAGTTGACGGATTTGAGATCCTTCCTTCTTTTCTATTTTCCCATTTTGGAGGTTTTGTCCCACTGGGTCTCTCCATTCATTGTGATTTTGTGTGTCTGTGCTATTACTCTTGATATGGGAACTCAGGAGCCAGCGGTCTTGGGTCGGCAGGTCAGGATTCAGTGGAGCACGAGAATAGTACTTAAAGGAGGATAAACCAAGGGAAAGTAATAACTATAATATAACATGTCCAACAAGGGGGCTTGACCTTTCGGAATCCTGTGAGCTACAGCAGACGCTCCACTTGCTGCCTTGAATAGTGAAGAGATAAGTCTCCCCTACCGGCCTAAATACCCTTTCTGAGAGATCCCCATTGAGGAAGAAAATGAGCGATTTATGTCTGCTGAGTTAATGCAGGGCACACAGTTGTTTGGAAGTCCAGGACTGGATGTCAAGGAGGAGACAGAGAATGTATAATCCTCAGGGGATCTAACATGTATTCAGAAGTGCAAGACTGGTTAGCACATAAGATGTTAAGACCGAAATACTCTGGGAAAGAAGGAATGACATGGGGGGTCTCTCTGAACAGAGCTAAGGAAAAACTTTAAGAATAATCACACAGCTCCTGTGACACCCCTTCCCAGGTAAACTTCCTTATGCTCAGAAGGCCTCCTCCAATGCCTTTAGAGCCCTCATCTCAATCTGCAGTTAGCCTTTTCATTTATGCAGTTCAAATCTGTTTCTCCTACTAAGCGAGTAAAAAGCAGTGGTAGTTTCTGGTTTCTGTTATAGCCACTGAGCCTAACACAGCATAGGGGAGACAGTCGGTAGTAAGTAAATTAATAATGTTATCACTTATGCAGGACCCGTTGTATGGTACTGAAATAATTGTCAAATTTTAACATGCATACAATCACCTGGGAACTTTGCTTTAAGGTGGGTTTTAATTCGGCGGATTTGGGGTGTCATTGATTCTGGGCACACTTTGAGAAACAAGGAGTTAAATATTTATGGCAGAATACCTGAGGTCCAGAAAGTTTAGTAACTTATCCAGTTTACCCAGCAGGTTAGGGAACACCCTGCATTCTAACCCAGACCAGGCTGACTCCTGAGTTCTCAAGCATGCTCTCTGCTTTCCTAAACTCTGGCCATTCCTAAATGCGGCCACACCAACTACCCTGTCTCCCTTCCAAAATTGTGCCTCTCTCTCTGGCTCCTGGAAATACTGCAATGTGGTTGCATGTGGAAACATGTGGTTGTCTTGCCCCTGATTCATGAGTACTGCAGGGTATCCAGGGTATAGTGCACGGGTGGTTGCTGCCTTCTTAGAGTTACAATGCAGTAGGAAGACTTTCATTTCTCTAGACCTAAACTAAATAAACTAAATAGCTCTACCAGTCATAAATTGTAGTTGGTCTTTTCTGAACACAAAATGAGTCCTCACACACTGATGAAAGGTAGAGCCTCTGTCTTTGCCCATCTCAGCTTAAGTGACCTTAGCAACAGCACCCAGAAGTGGGATTGAAGGGAAATTGTCAGACCTGAGACAAGTGTTCAAAAATGAGGGTGAAAAAATGCCCAGGGCTAATTACCTTCAAACATCTATCTTTTATTACTGGATGCCAATTATGGTCTGATCTCTGAAAGATGATTTTAAAAAAACACTGGAAGAAAATATAACAATTGAATCTCATCAGAAGTCTCTTTACTCTTCTTGAAGCAGTTTGTGTAACTGTAGGTTGATGTGTGTGTATGTGTGCCTCGTCTTAGAACATGGCTGTGATGATGAACCATATCGCTTTTGGCTTCTACTGGGTGCGTTTTACAAGAAAGAATAGGCAGGGTTTCATTTTTCCCAGCTGTAAAGATGCAAAAATTTTAAATTAAAAATAACCTTTCAGCTGATTTCTTGCATAATTGCTATCTTGTTTTGCTAATACTGTGGCTGAATTATAACTTGCTGAGGCCTTGGGGATTTGCATGCTGGTTTATCCTCTGAATTTGCATTGACACATGGTTTTCAGTGAAGTGCGTAACTAAATCCTGTGGCCGAGAGCCTGGCTGGCAGTATTTGCATGGAAAATCAGTAGGAGATTATGGGAAGAATGACTCCTGTGCAGCCTCCCTAAATAGATTCAATGATGAAAATTCTGGGTCTCTCAAAATGCTGTTCACTTCCATTAAGTGGCTGGGGCTCCTGAGACCTTAACTGTACTTCATCAAAAGACCAAAACAAGAGGATACATGGGGAAAATGTACAGACAGCTACCACCATATGACACATATTTGTGATATGATCATTTGCCAGAATATTTAAAATGGATTTTTGGGGAGAAAATGTGAGGATATTCTTGCTGAATGAACTTGAATTTTCTGATACCAAAAAAACCACCCAGAACATCATTTTGTTTTCTGGACCAGGGGTCAATGTATAAGGCCAGTGAAGAACTTAGCATCTTCAGTGATGTTATCAAACTGGCTTACGAAATATTTTAAAGGCAGTCAGTGAGATATTCTATAAGTTAGAAGTAAATGAGCTTCTTTACAGGCTGGACTGTTTTCTTTCTACGCATTGCTTATATATTGAGATTTGTACCTACTGTGCTTCGGCTCCTAGGGATTATGCCTGGTGATGAAGAAGGACACAGAGCTTTGACTTCAAACCAAGTTGTGTTTTAAACGCCGATAGTGATAGGAATTTCGTTTACTTGGCACCATGGTCTCTTCCCTTTCTAAATCTGAAAAGCATGTGAGAGTGCACTCAGAGCCAGCCACTGAAGGAAACTAAGTCCCTGAGATGTTGAGGGACATTCCCAAAGCAACACATTAGTCACTAGTGTGCTTATGCAAATCAACCTTCTGCCAGAAAGAGGGGAGGTGGACATGGAAAAGAGATGATCATTTTACAAAAAAGAAATTATATAAAAATGATGCCATGACATTCTTACATTTTGTCTCCTCCTATTGAGTATCTATGTTGTTGTGAGAACTGGGCTAGGAGCCCAGGGTTCCAGAAAATCACCCTCTTATTGTGATGGGGCTTAAGTTCAGATTCCTTTTGAGAAGAAACAGAAAGAGAGGGGTGGTTTTTGCTCTCATTTGGAGAAGGAGGCTTACACTGGTTTGTGGACCAGGTATGAAAGCACATCCTTGTTACCCAAACATGATGCCTAGTTTTGATGTTCCAGGTAATGAAGCAGCAATAATTGCTAGGCCTGCAGGGTAAAGCCTACTGTGGCTATTTAAGGAAATTCCTGTCAGGAAGACGAAAAGCCATAACCATTAACATTTATATTAATTTGTAATAGAAACAGTTTAGAGAGCTAAGAATGTCCCAACAAATTTAGACAAATAATGTTTGCATAAGTAAGAAAAGGAGAGCTTTTGCAAGACATTATATCACTATAATACAAAGCATGTTCTGTTATGGAGTTACGATAAAAAAAAATTATGAAGGATACAATACAATAACCATATAAAATTACCATTACATCTCAGTAAGTCACAGAAATGGAAAAGAAGGATGCTTCAGTGACTTAAGAAGGCTGAGCGTGAGATTCGGAAAACTCTTCTACAGCAAGGTCAATGGCTATAAATACAAATAAATCGCCTCTTCACGTTTCCTCCTCCAATTTCCTGGTTCCTATTTGGTTTTCTGGGCAAGCAAAAGAAGATAAAGAAACAAAAAAGAATGCTATTTTTCAAACAGATGGAAGAACATTTTCCTTTCTTTATGATTAACGTACCTCATCATTTCATATTTATGTTCTCTTACTAGTAGCAGTGAATTCACACTCAAAGACCAAATTGGTAGCATAAACGTGTGGTCCTCAGAGCATAGCCCCCAGACAGGCAGCTTCAGCATCACCTGGGGACTTATAGAAAAGACACGGGATCGGTTCCACTGCAGACTGACTGAGTCAGAAATTCCAGGGGTGGAGCCCAGCAGTCTGCTTTATAAAGTCTTCCAGGTGATTCTGGTGCTTTCTAAAGTTTAAGAACCATTGTTGTAAACCTTAAGGTCCCTGAAGTTTTTATGACTTATTCAACTTGTCTTAGCATGGAAGTTCTCAATTCAATTCTTTGTTTTTAAACAGTTTCTTTTTTTATGCTTTAAAGCAAATGAGAGTCCATGTTCTAAAACTGATATTATGAGTCATTTCTTCATAAAGAAGAGTAAGCATATCATTTAATAGTTAAAAATTATGTATTTTGCTATGAGTTAAATAATCCCCAGGCTAACCTCCTTGTTATTCTCCATAAAGATTTGAAAAATGTTTGTCCTGATTTTGAAAGAACTGGACATTTTTCATGAAACAGTTTCATTATATGAAGAATATATTCAATAAAAATAAATTTAATAAAATAAAAATTGTTTTAAGAGCTCTTCCCTAAAATTTCAATTTATTTACAATATATCAGCCCATTATATTTCTCTTTATAAAAAAATATTAGTTGCCCAGCAGCAATGGTACATTGTTGGTAACTTTAAGAAATGTCATGAAGTATCAAAAACTCTTAAGTTTCAGTATGAAAATATTCAAAAAAACTAATGCTTTTTACTTTTTTAATGGCACTAGTATTTCTCTGCATGTTTTATTCTTTCGTTAGGAAATACATATGCATGATATACACATATTTATCTATATTTTGCAATACACTCAATTCTGAGCATGAATGAAAATGATTTTAACTAAATTTTGATATAAACCCGATTCAAACAAAAATAGTTCATATGGCATAAAAGAGTGTCTGAGTTAGTGTGTATAGAATAAATCTCTTTCAAACATCACCTATGATTTTTGAAGTGTGTAGGTTGAAATAATGATTTTACCCCTTCTGTTTTAGCTTTCGGCTGCCTCAGTGAGATCCTATGTGAAAACCAGTCCTGAAGGCATTGTGAGAAAGGAAGCATTCAGTATGATTTCAATACCTCATGCCATCAGGACATTCAGGTATTTTCAATAAATTATCTTTTGCTATAAAATTCCCTATGCTGTTTTGCAAACCTAACAGGTTAAAATGGTTTGGATTTGCCTTGGTTCAGTTTCCTCTGTGTTCAATCAACACAACCATTATTGAGTTCCAAACTGTGTAGTCAGGGACCCATGCTGGATATAGATACAGCAATATAGCCATCTAGCTGGGACTGCAGAACAGGAAAGTTTTATCCTTGGAATAAATAAATACATATTTTGCTATGTGTGCATATGTGTGTTTATAATATATAATAATATAAGCATATTATTATATATAAAAATCATGTATATGCACATATATATGGTTTTTTAAAATTAAATTGCTTTTACTTTCCAAGAGCTTCTGAAGGACTTTTCTGTTAACTGCCAAAGCAGATGGGTTTCATTAAACTGCCCAGACCATTCTTTCTCTAATCATCTGCCTGGTCCAATCTGAGGGGAAAAGGGTAGACATATGAGGAATCTATTCTTCTTTAACCCTCTCTGCAAGGCATCTGCTAAGACCTCATTCATCACCGTGAAAGCTGTGAATGGATAGCTACGCAATACCCCAAGGTCTCATTGGGAGTGGCAGTGTAATGCCTAACCTCTCCTCTGGTAAAGCAAAAGCAACATGTACTTTTGTCAAACTGTCAGCAAACACTTCCCTCTTGATACAGTTTGCTCAACCCAACCTTCTGCAATGTCAACTGGCCGCAAATGTTTCATTTTGAAGAAAACCCCCAACCGGTGCCTTGATGTGGTTCTCACAAATGAGTACTTTTGCCTCTGTGGTGGCTGAAAGTGTGTGGGATTTGTTTGCCTCTGGAGGGATCCAAACTATGTAGGAAAGAAAATGGCTTTCAAATTTGATTGTCAAATTATACTATTAGGCTGTGTGACCTACATAGCTATTTAATAAAATCAGCCCAATATATCTCCTTATCAACCATGTTTAAAATGAGAGGAGATCATTTAGTCATTCATGATACCATAGAACTACTGCTTTTCTGGCAGGCTTCAGGACTAATGGACGATTGCAATATAAGCAGCAGATACCAGCCCCTCACCCCAGCCCCACTCCTCAGCTGGGACTGAATGCTAATGTAGGGTTAACTATGTGGCCCACACTTACGTTCAGTCATGAGTGCCATAACTCTTCAATCAAATGAAGTTAAGGCTGGAATCATCAGACACTTGTTAATTACAGTGTGAAATATCTCAATCACTTTGTTTTTAGATGTGGCATGAGAATTATGAAAGACAGATAATGGCACTCGTTATGCAGGGTGTGAAGTGGTCCATTAAGCCGTGGAAACTTCTTCCATGTAACAATATTCACCCTAACTTGCCTCAGAATTCCAGTTCCTAGCTGTCCAAAGGCTAAGGCACTTGAGAAATCAACATGATACCTGGTAAAATCTCAATTTTTCCTTAGTTTTCAGGGAGTGTCTAATCACAGAGTAGCTTTCTATCTATTCATTTTAATTTTTTTTTAGTGCAACTACCTCTCCATCTCTAAGTTGTTCCATAATTACTAAGTATCACAGAAAGTATTTTCCTTTATAGTGAATTCAGTTCACCTACCTAATGCCAATGTGAGTTTTGATGTCCTCAAGGATGATTTTCCGTTTGTAAATATTTTGATTTAAATATTCAATATCAAATTTATTGATATTATATATCCTAAAACTTAGTTTTTTGTTCTGCTTTGTTTTTAATCTCTATTAGTAAGTATGGCAAGTGATAATCACTTTTAAGGAGCCTTAATACAGCTTTCTTCCATTTACAAAATTATTAAATACACCTCTCAAACATTTTAAACTGTATCTATAGAACAATTATAGTTTCTTTTTTTAAGTACTTTTATTATCCAAGGGACAATAAACTGTCCCAAATACTTAAGTAAATCTTGTAAATTAAATAAAGACAATATATATGGTAATATCTTAAATAATTATTTAGTGTGTGTAAACTTTACTAGACCTCAATATAAAGTTGCAGAACTAGACTAATTACTCAACACATTTTAAAAAGGAATTGCGAGTATTTAGCCTGATTGGCTAAATTCTCAAATTGTCAAATATGTACAGCATATTCTGAAATCGGAATATTGACATCCAAGTTAAATTCTCTTAAATATTTCTCTGCTTAATTTAATCTTCTTCAGGTTAATAAATATAACTCAATTAGGTATAATAATTCATCCCCAAATACTTGGCATTTCCTGTTCTGGTGACTGTGATTGAATATGACCAGAAATGTAAATTGGGATTTGAATGGCACACCTTGAACTTTTTAGTTTGATAGGACTTTACAATTCTTTAAAATAATAAAAAGAAATCTGACTGAATTTTTGACCTTTCTAATAGTTCAAGGGTACTGTCAATATTACTTACCCTGAAGTTGTGAAAAGACCTAAGTGTGATGGTTATTTCCATCATTTTGAGAGCAAAATTTCACATATGTTGAGCTTGTTTTGAGGACTATTCAGCTTCTTCCCTTTGATTTACCTGTTTTTAGCTATTTTCTTTCTTCAAGAAATCCATAAGGCATAATGTCACATTCAAGCCATTTACAACCTCACACCATTTTTGGGTCATTATTTCTCAGTGCAAATGTCCTGATTCTGTTAAATGGCTGGCTTTTCTTGCTGACCATCCCCACACAATAAAACTACTTCCCTAAGTAGAATCAGTGAAATACTACTTATGCTTTAAAGCCAAAATAAAAATCCCACCAGATCTGTGAGATCTTTCTCCATTACTTCACCCAGACATGACCACAGATACCATGGCCTTAGAATCTCTAGCAATGGTTCCTAAGCCATGCTGGTCAGAACTCAGCTCATCCCTCCTCCTGGGTGATGAAGGGGGATGGGCATCAGGGAGGTGGAGCTCTAAATCTTGCTCACCTGCTTCAACCAGAGTGGAAACCCTTTGTTTATTTCTGTATTTTTCCTTATTCAAATGAAGCTTACATCTACTTAAGAATACCACAGCTTTTAAAAAATAATAAATGAATCCAAAATAAAACAAATCAAAACTAACATTTCCTCTCCCTGCTAGATTATAAATGCCAAGAAAGTGATCATTTTTCCAGCATGCCTTTGATTCCCCAACAATACTTTGTCTATAACTTGGTGAATGAATAAATGCTATTATATGGGTTGACATTATGCTAGGTATAGCAAAAATTTAACTAAATTTTAATGGAAAGAAAATCAGGCTAAAATTTAAGATAGCTGGTTTAAGCCTGTACCTCACTTGCTATGCTAGATATAGGTGTGGGATAAACCTCTTGATTATTAAGTTCCAGTTAAACCGAATAATAATTACTGTAATACCAAAGGCAAACATTCCTGCAGGAAGGCAGGTAATAATTATGGTTAAGAATTTGGGCTTTGAAGCTAGACTGCTCAAGTTCAAATCCTGGCTACAATTTATACTTTCGTACTTGGACCAGTTACTTAACCTTAAGCCTCGGTGTCTCTATATGTAAGATTGAAATACCTTGTGGAATTGTTGTTGGGTGCATTAATTTATGTATCGCGTACAACAGTACCAACAAGATTATTTAAGGAAATGCTCTGAAAAACATAAAGCACTAGGTAGTGAAGATATAACTCAAAATATCTCAATTTTTATAATTTCTAACACCAAGAAATTTCTAGCACCAAGTTAAGGAGAACTTAGTGCAGCTATTTTAGCTACTCAGAACTTCAGAATTCTCAGAAGAGTACCATGATTATCATATGTTCTATGAGGTTTTGCATTAAAACAAGATATGGCAAAAATCATGATGATAATTAATCAATAGCAGCAAAAACTACTTTAGCAGCATCTTTTCTGGCCACTAACCCAGAATTAATATATGCCTATTTGCATTGCTGGGCCATCTAATAAAAGTTAATATTACAGCATATGTTCTTTATTTATTGTCCTTTTCTACTTGAGAAAGCTTCGTAAGGACAGGACTTCATTTAGGGTGAAACGCCTGTCCTGGTTTGATGTCCGATTCCCAGGCACCATTCAATTCTGGGCAAACCAGCACAGTTGGTCACCTTAGGGCTTCTTCCTCTCTTCCCTAAAATGTTTAGCATTATTTCCTGCATGTGACCAGTGCTCAATTAACATCTACTGAATGGAAATAAATTCAGTTGGTTGCTATCAAAATCCATCTATCAGTTCAGGCATATTCTTTGACCGTAGACCCAAGGGAAATGTCTCCGTCTTATGTGATGGAAAAGTTACCAGGTGAACTGATGTAGGCCCAGGAAAGTCAAAGAAGATTAAAAGAGAAAGTAAATCCAGTAGTGCAGTAAAAGTAAACTACCCAGAAAATTTTAATATACAGTAATTACATTTTTTATTCATCTGTTGGAAAGTATGGAAGAGGTTGATATTAACTAGCCAAAGTAGTAATATAGTAAGTATCTCTAATCGGCATTAACTTTTATTTTAATAAGATAGTAATTGTATGTTTAATAAATACTAACAGCTTATTAAAATGTAGTGATGGGCCATTATGGTAAGGGTTTATAAAATATCTTTCTTTTTACGGATTCAAAATGTTTTAGTAAATGATACTTGTTGAAACCCATATACAATTAAAGAGGAACATTAAATATCTCTGCTTTAAGGAAAGCATGGGTAGTGCCCTCTAATAATTATTAGTGTTAATGCACACTGAAGGAGTCTGCTTGGTTATTCATCTTTTGAAATCCCCATCAACGACTCCTTGATCTCGGCAGTCCCCTGAGAGCTAATGCAAGCCTGATACATTCATGCTTTGCACTCCCAGCTTCAGTGATGGTGCATCAAAGGGGTAGAAGTTCATAAGTCATACTTTCTGCTCCAGTCCCTGTTAGAAATATCAACAGAACATGCTTTCTGAAGAGTTTTAAGCACTTCCAACCCCTGTTGGAAACAGGAAGGGCAAAGGTAAAAACACAAAATATTAAAAAAAAAAGTAAAGGAAACAATATTGAACTTCAAAAAAAAGAAGAAAGAAAGAAAGAAAAAAATGCTTGCTTTGCATTTGGACTAAGTTTAGCATTTTTTTTTTCTCTCTCTGCTTACTAATTCACCCACCCCGTGATCCTTGCGAGGGCAGAAAGTCAAACAGCCTTGTCCCTGTGCACCTCTGTACTCTGGGTGACTTTTCTAAGCTCAGGGCTCCCACTGACTTCAAAGAGGGGAAAGGCCATGGAAGAAATCCACAGGGTGCTGGGGGGAAAAGAGCCGAGGACAAAGCTGCAGTTAAGTCAACTGAAGTGTAACATTGTTTCTTTATCATCATCTGATGGGTTCAATTAAGTTCTATCTTCGATATTATATAGCACATATTTTTTCTCTAGGTGAAATGGAAACATCTGTATGTTCTTGTAAAACTATGCCCCCAGAAAAAACAAACAAACAAAATTCTAAACGGTTTTATGTGTATAAATGTCAAGCCAGGCAAACATCAGGAATATTGTCCCTTCCCTGCTTCATGGGTTCATATTATACAGAAGCTGTCCTGGCAGTAGTCATAATTTTGGGGGTGACTGAGTCTAATGAGAAGCCTATAAGGTGTTCACAACCACTTGATCAACACTTAATACACATGGAGGTCTGATTGGGTGAAAAAGAGGAGGAGGTCACAGAAATGGAGAGGTAAGATAGAGTTTTATGAAGCTGTTGCTAGAGACTGCTATTAGGTAACAGTTTTGTCACATGAACGTTTTTTCATGTGTAAATTTCACATAACAATAATCCCATTGGTCCTCCTCTCCCACCTCCAAGTACTTCATTCTTGACCTGTATTTTGAGATGGAAAAGACCAAATGCATGCCTTTTGCAAGTGCTTCATTTGAAATAAACTACTCAAAAGGTATATCGTATTTATATACTCACTTTTTTATGTTCAAATCCTTCTTTGTTAATTGTTACTGTTCTTAACTTGCTGTTTTATGTCTTGGGCCTTATATCAACTTTTTTTTCGCTGTAATTTGACCATTTTAAAGGCCTGCTGTCAAACACCATTTCACAGTCTAATTTCTAATATTTCCATTAAACTTTCTACATCTCCTGTGGAATTCTTTCCTTGAGCATCACATTCATGTTATCCTTCTTCCAAAAACCTAATAATGAGCCTTGCAACTATGTGACTAATTTCTTCCAGAGCTTGTCACTACCAAATGCTCACACCAAATGTTATACTGTTAGTACATGAGAAGCTCTACATTCAGAAAGTTCACTCTCTGTTTTATCCCTCGAATAGCCAAAAATGGATACCTATTTTCATCACCAGAGTGAAAACCTAGTTGCCATGGTTTGGTCTCTGTTGGTAGTAACAGAGCTCCCTTGAGAAGCCTGTATTCTTGATAAAGCATATCAATAAATAATGACTGAGGGACTTACCGTAGTAGAATAAGTTTGAAATCATGACTTTGCTCCTGTGCCTTCTCCTGTATCCTGGTGACAAAACCCAGGCTCCCATGAACCACAGCATGTTGTGTATTCTCGCCCAGGAGTCACAAGTGGGAGCCACAACAGATCAAATTTGGCCACATCCGTTCATTTACTCTTGTCAATGGCTGACTTTTGCCTACAGCTGCTTAACTGAGTAGTTTCAATAGAGACCATATCATGGCCCACAAATGCCAAGATAATTACTCTCTGGTTTGAGAAAAAAATTGCCACCTACTGTCCAGCAGAAAACAATGATAGTTCCTAAGATAGAGTTTCTGTCCTGGTTTCTAATTTCCTTCCCTTTCCCAGTAAAATGTGGTAGCCGACCCAGAAGAAATCTCAAGATCCCCTTCAACTTTCACTTTAACTTGGAACAAGAGTTTTGTTTTGTTTTGTTTTAATTAATTTATTTATTTATTTATTTATTTATTTTCGGCTGTGTTGGGTCTTCGTTTCTGTGTGAAGGCGTTCTCTAGTTGCGGAGAGCGGGGGCCACTCTTCATCGCGGTGCGCGGGCCTCTCACTATCGCGGCCTCTCTTGTTGCGGAGCACAGGCTCCAGACGCGCAGGCTCAGTAGTTGTGGCTCACGGGCCTAGTTGCTCCGTGGCATGTGGGATTCTCCCAGACCAGGGTTCGAACCCGTGTCCCCCTGCACTAGCAGGCAGATTCTCAACCACTGCGCCACCAGGGAAGCCTGGAAAAAGAGTTCTTGATCTGGAGTTCATGAATGAGATTCATCTCTGATTCAGGTGTGTGTCTGTGTGTGTGTGTATGTGCGTGTGCATGCGTGCACATTTTCTGGAGCAGCGTATGTTCGGTGGCTAAGAATATAGTTCAGATTCATATGATTCTGATGTTTGAATGCAAGCTTTAATAGTTTGGCTGTGGGACTTTATGCAGATTACTAAGACTTTTCTAAATCTTAATTTTCTCATCTGAAAAAAATGGAACTATTAACACCTACCTGAAAAGACTGCATGAGCGTGAAAATAAATATGAAATCGTCTATCATGTTCTTAAAGCACATATCAAGTGCTCACTACCACTCCTAGACCTTAGATGGAACGTCTATTGAATACTCAATGCCAAAACAAGCTTACCTGCTACTCTTGTCCCTGAATTAAACTTGAGAAAATTTAGTCATCTTAATGATTCCAAATAAAATCTTCTTAATATAGTGAAGAATGAAAGGACCGTAGCCATGCTTTCATAGATAGGAGAATAATGAGGTGCCATGCAACAAGCTTAATGAAACACAGCTTCGAAGAGCATGTATTAACGCAAGTCTCCAGCTTATTTCTAAGAGTAGCCACAATTAAAACCTGGATATTCCTGTAACAGAGCTTTTTAAAATTTGTATTTTACTTGCATGCTGATATCACAATTTTGCCCTGAAGAAAAATGCACAAAACAGAATCATCCATTGGCTTAAAGCTGATTCAAAGAAAAGCAATCAAGTAAAGTTTTTAGAAATCTGATTAATTTTATTGAGGATTATGCAGCACAAATACCTATTTAATAATTGAAGATTTAAAAAATAAGTTGATGAAATAGTGATTTTTTTTAACCCAGGGACTAAAACAGAAATGATAAATTTAGTTTTAGAAAACAGATCTGCCGATTTAACATCCTTTCCAATCTGAAGTGGTACCAGCAGTGTTGAGAATGACAGTACCTATGTTATGACTGTTTGAATTTCAGAAAGCCTTTGGTTAAATTCTGCATAATTGGTTCCTGCTTAAGACAGAGCTTGCAAGAATCCAGGAGGAGACATGGGAGTAGATAAAGAATGAGTGAAAGAAACAAAAAACAGACACTCCTGGTAAGAGGAACCATGTCCACTCTGGGGGGAAGTATTAAGAGAGTTCCACATGGAGCAGGGCTTAGATCTTGGCTGCCTTTTATCTGGGTAACTGGTTCAGACAGTGGGATCAGATTTAAGTGGTTACATTTGCAGATGCTGATTGGAGGACAGTGGACATGAGATAGCTGCCAGAGAAATTCGGAAGGCACGGATGTACTTTATTACAGCACCGAAGACCAACACATGGCATTTAATAGTTATAAACACATTAGGCTCAGAATACATTTACATAAAAATACAGGGGAAAGGGGCAAGAGTTAGAGCCTTAAAATATAGGCATGTATGACACAGGATAAAATAAAAATCCATTCACAGAAGCTTGGATTTGAAAGTTTTCATACTTAATACTTCAGAGTCTAAAATATAAGCACTAAGCGGGTTAAACTATTTACATTAAAAAGACACTATATATACTTGGGGCATTAAGATAGATTTGGGGATCTTTTACAATGTGGATGCAAGTTCAAATTTCAGGTCATTTCACAGTGAGCAAAGAAGACATCACAAACTAGGATAAATTAGCAATGTAGTCCCAACTTTGTGACTATGCCTCTACAAGTCATTTGGCAAAAATAAAAATAAAAGAGAAAGGATATGCTTGATATGTTGATATGATTTCTCCCATAAGCATGATAAATTTAAATATGGTGGTATAACGTGGACCTGATAAATTTGAAAGGATGCCCGACTGACTGAATGTATGCTGGCATAGGACTAAAATGACCTTTGTCTCCACTTTATCAGTTTAGAAATAAAGTAACAAAAATTGCTCATTCTTCAGAAACAGTTGCACATGCAAGTGTCAGCATTGTAACTTCAACTTAAAGAAACCAAGTTAGTTATTACCATTACCAGCTTTCAAAAGGAATGGCAAAATGCAGGCAAGAGGAAATGAATTATTTCCTTAAAATACAGTCACATTATATGAACAATCAGATGATTCACATTGACTTTAAG
Organism: Balaenoptera physalus; assembly: GCF_965194825.1. Classification (NCBI taxonomy): domain Eukaryota; kingdom Metazoa; phylum Chordata; class Mammalia; order Artiodactyla; family Balaenopteridae; genus Balaenoptera; species Balaenoptera physalus. The sequence goes on from NC_138883.1 coordinate 19,036,476, forward strand.
AAGAAAACACACATATTGTAGTATACAATGCTATTCATGTTCTTGTTTAATTGATTGCAAAAAGTACTCTAGGGTGATGACAAAATCCCTGCTTGTCACTGCGATTAATCATCTAAGAGTAAAGAACAAACTGCAAGAAAGCAAACAAACATTTTAAAATTGAAAACTCGAAACAAGTAATTTAATTTTTAAGCCAGTCAGCTGATGCTCATATAAATAAACCAGAACTGATCAGAGAAAAGGAAACTCGAGATTAAAGATTTGAAATTATTTTAACAAACATTAGTACACTTCAGAAAAGATCCTGTGTATTCTGGCTGAGAGTTAAGGATCTTTTCTGCTTAATTCTGAGCAAACAAGATTACAGGAAATAATCACATCCCATAGATTCTCTAGTTGGATAAATAAGGCTAAGCATTCATAACAAATAAGTTGTATCTTCTGTGTGGGATCTCAGGAGTGTGCTGGAAAGATTTTGAGGCCATTTCTAGACTCCTGAAAAAATTTCTTATACAATTATCACTGTTTCGTGGAGGAAATGCTAGTAGGGTGTTTGAATGCACAACTTTGCAATTTCCAAATTTTCCTTTTGTTATGATTCATTAGAGAGGATCAGGGCATGTTGCTACTTCTCTGTAGAAGTACTGACTTGTATTCATTCAAAAAATTAACTGTCCCAACACCCTGAGTAGACGAATATATTCTCAGCCTACTTTTCACTGGAAAATGAGAAAGTATGTTATCAAATTTTCATGTTAAGATAGTTTTTCCTTTTTTTTCTTTTTTTTTTCTATTTTCTTTCCAGAAAAACAAATATTGACCTGTATCTGATATTCACTATAACGTGTATTTGATACATGACACAATGTTAAAAAGGTACAATAATAATATTTAACTTAATGATGATTTACTCTTTCTCAAGTACTATGGGAATGTTTGATATCATTTAACTTATTTATATACAAGTCCTAAGAGATGAGGTTTATTATCACTGTTTATAGATAAGGAAATGGAATCTTAGTGAAGTTACGTAGCTTGCCCAAGGTAATGTCAGACCTAGGAATTAAACCTAACTAGGTTTGCTTTAGAGTCTGCATTAAGAAAGATTATAAAAATTAGGTATTTATGAATTTTTAAATATTTATTGAGTGCCTATTGTGTTCTCAGCATTATTATGGGTACTGGGAGAAACATCAATGAACAGAACAATTACTATAGCATGCAACATATTTTTCAACTTAAAATAATACAGTGTCTGCAAGCCTGAGCAGATAGACTACAATGGATAGCCAAAATCACTTACCTAGGAGAATGGGAATGGCTAACAGATGGTTTGTTGTTGTTATACATACTTTTCTGAAATAAGGCCAAAGTATACCAAATGATCAGGCACTAATTAGAGTTTTTTTCCACTTATCTTTTTGCATGATACCTCAAATATTAAAACAAATATATTATATGGTGACTACCATGCTACCACAATTATGTGTTTGACATGCATTATATATACTTCTTGCAACAGCTTCCCAGAGGGGTTGCATGATCTCCAACTTGAAGTGCAAGAAATTTATGCACTCTGATGATGCCCGACTTGACAGAACAGTTTATGGAGGCTTTGAGGGTCAAATCCAACTCTTTCTGGCTCCAAATAATGCCTGCATTACACCATGATCAACCTAATGCACAAATATTTGGAGCATACCTCCTATAAGATCAGGGAATGCTCAACTAGACTGCTGTGGGTAAGAGATCTCACAAGCCTAGTGTTTAAGGATGCTTACGGGAGCTTTCCTCTTTCCCTATACCCTGCAGAGCAGATTTTACAATGGACAGTCTAAATAAGGGAGAAACCCAGATGTTAAGCATTATTTTGTACGTCTTTCAGATAATGAAAGAGAGGTGATCCTTGAAAAAGAAAGCAGTTTTTTTTTCAGCTTTTATAATTTTTACTTAATTTAATAAAATAATAAAATCACTATGCATGTATAAAATCTATAAACGGGACAGGATATTTTATCCCATATTGCCTTTAAAGTCCTGTTAGCTTGTATTTATTCCTACTTCAGTTGGCCGTTTTGCATTCAAAAATCTCCTTCTCACGTGGCTAATGCTCTGATGTTTTAAAATAGCACTTGGTATATTACTGCAAGATCTAAGAGTGCCTGCATATCTACCCAATCCTTGCTTCCTTCTTTAAAATTCCTCTGGTGGTTTCTACAGTGATAAAATGAAGAACATTTGTAAAAACTTCCACAGAGACCATCAGTTTGCAAAAGACTCATATATTTGCTTTCACCAGATATATAGTCTTTGTATTAAGTTTTTTGTTTTTTGTTTTTTCTTCCATAAAGAAGATTGAATCACCCGTATTGACTGAATCTAGAATGGAAATGGTCCTGGCAGTTGTTTTTCCTCCTCTAGCTCTTCTCCATCCGAAGTTCCAATTGCTCAGCTTTGACATCACACCTTTTCAATGTGTCAAATAGAACTCACACTTTGCTGAAAATATGAGAAAGGAGAGGGGGAAAGAAGATTGTTTTTTTTGTTTGTTGGGTTTTTTTCCTGATTTAGTTCAATACATTTTGGCCTTGTCCTTCTATCTACACAGATCATGCAGGTAAAGAAATAATATGCATAGATTATTTCGCAGAATCCTAATAGCAACCTTATGAGCAAACTTGAGCAAAATTCAAATCCAGTCAGTGGCAGAGCAAAATTCAACCCAGGGTCTCTCTGGTTCCAAACCTCCTACCCTGACTCTCCTGCTCCAGATTCTATCAGCTGATAGAATTTTATCACAGCATGTCTTGATATTCCTCCTCAGCTAAGTGGCAGATCCTGGGATGGGAAGGAGGCTTGTACGGGCACGCAGATTAAAAATGATTGTCTATATTTGTTTTGATGCCCAAATGATGCATCAGTATTGTTTACAAATGGCTGTAGGGAAGGACAGAGATAGAAGAGTGTACAACAAGGAGTGTGTTTCCAACAAGCACAGTTGCCCAAGTCCCATGACCTGGCTCACATTAGACATTTATTAATCTGTTGATTTGTTTACCAGAAAATACTAGGATATCAGTTGTTGGAAGATCTTAGTTGGTCAGATGGTTTAAAATAGTGTTTACTGTAGATCTGTGAGTTTGGATCTTAGAATCTCAAAATTGAAATCTGTATTAGATTTGTTCTGTTCCAATTCTTTCATGTTAATGTTGGAAGGCTTGTGACTAGAAGATGCACATTGCTGATCAATGGTAAAACATTCCCACCTAAAAACAGAAGACAGGCGTTTTCACTCTGATTGGAATATCCTTTTCATTTACCAGATGATCCTTCTCTGTACTTGCCACACTGACTTGCACAAGTACACACACACACACATACACACACATTGCACTTCTCTTCATACTTCCTTCATACATATCATTACAATACTTCCTGCCATGACAAGTTTGAAGATTTAAATAAATGATGGTTTTTAAATGGTTTAGAAAGATCAAGGGAATTTTAAGAGTTCAGTGCAGGGAAGAAACCACAGTAAAGAGCTAAAAGCTCTGCCAGAGAAAAGAAACATATTCCTGTGAGAATTTCAAGAGGGCCTCCCCTCCCACTTAGGGTCCTGCTTTTGACTCAGCTTTGATACAGAGGCGGGCCTGTATCTGTCAGCCTGGAGCTTTACATATTTTAGCTGTGGATGCCTGGTGTCTACTCAAAGGAGCCTAATGACCCATTGTTCTCATATTGGTTATTATTTATCAGTTAGGAATAGAATAGAATAGAATAGAATTAGAATAGAATAGAATAGAATTAGAATAGAATAGAATAGAACCAGATGACTCAGTTGGTATGAGGACAGTGAGCTTGTGGGAAAACAAAGAGGAGCATTTGATGAACACCAGAAATCAGAAAGTGTGTTTGCACCAACTCACTGACAAAATCTCCCGTTTGTCTTAGAATGTCACTCCTTGGTTTGGTGCTTTGTGTCTGGCAATCCATGGTGTCTAATGGTAGATGTCCCTCTTGTCTTAATTCAAAGTATTAATCATTGTAATCTTAAAATCATAAAGAGTGAATTCTTACTTATCTGAATTTTATTTGGTCACAATTTTTACTTTCTGGAGGAAGATTCATGTTCCAAGAAAGCAAGCACATTTTTCAAATTTTGGTGGGAACATGAGGGAATTATAGGATTTTAGGAAATTGTCATATAATTAATTATAATTTCTAGACTTATATGTCAGTTTCTGTATAAGGAAATGAGACCTGTTTTTTAGAATGATGATATTTTTATCTTTATAGAAGTCTCAAGTTTTTTAAATTTGTTTTTTAAAAAATGTTGGATTAAGGCAGAAATATGTGTATATACATGCATATGCCTATATATAGATATTTGCATATATACAGTTTTTCGCAACAAAATGTGAAACAAAAAGAGATTTGAGGAAGATATTGCTTACCCAATACAGTATACAGATCTTTCTACATTTACTTTGGGGTTACATCCCAACAAACCCATCATAGGTTGAAAATATGTTTTGAAAGTGCATTTAATACACCTAACCTACCAAACATCATAGCTTAGCCTAGCCCACCTTAAACATTCTCAGAACACTTACACATTAGCTTACAGTTGGACAAAATCATCTAACACAAAGCTTATTTTATAATAAAGTGTTGACTATCTCATCTAATTTATTGAATACTGTACTGAAAGTGAAAAATAGAATGGTTGTGTGGGTACAGAATGGTTATAAATGTGTCAGTTGTTTACCATTGTGATCACAGGGCTGACCAGGAACTCTAGCTCAGTGCCACTGCCCAGCATCATTGGACTGCATATCGATAGTGCAGCAGAAGATCAAAATTCAGGATTTGAAGTAAGGTTTCTACTGAATGCATATGGCTTTCACACCCTCATAAAGTTGAAAACTTGTAAGTCAAACCATCTTAAGTTGTGTCCATCTGTATTACCCAATATTTTATTGCAGAATATTCAAACCATACCCCTGAACTACTTGGTTTAATTGTTGTATTTTGATACTGTCCTTTAAAATCATAGATATGGATTTGGAATTGTGTTCATGAGAAATTTAATTTCAGCATCTAGCTACCCAACTACCTACCTACCTATCTACTTAACTGTCTTTGCCTCTATTGGTCCACTTCATCTAACTACCATGAAGAGGAATGTCTTCAAATCTTCACCACACATACAGAGAAAACAATGCTTTGTTTTGAATCCAGACTCAGAGGATTCCCTGATGAGATCTGATTATCTTGTTTGCATTGAGAGTACCATCTTTACCTCAAAGCTTCCACATCATTTGAATATATGCCTTGCATATTATTTGTAAAATTAAAATTTTAATAAGGCCCTAAAGCAGAAGAGCAAGCATCAGACTGTAATTCTCCCAGCTGAGTTAGTTCTCCATTTGGCAGTGGTTTCACATAGCACTAAAAGTCAGATAGGAAAGGAACTGCTTTCAGAATAAAAAAGGGAACTCAGGGTGTGTGTATGTGTGGGGAGTGGGTGGTGGTGAGAGTATATATCTGTTTCTGTTTGAAAAAAAAAACAATATTGATTACCTCTTATTTACCAGGTGTATTGTTAGGTACTTAACAAGAAATATTTCAAAGAAGTCTTACTGTGAAATAACTCTAAGAATCTTTATTTTAAATGTTAGATACTGAATTTCTCCTAGGTTATCCAATTTCCAAAGGAAGAGTAAGAATTTGAATTTGTATCATTGTACGCACTTCTATTTATAGCATTTGTTGTAAAAGGTACATTGGTCTCTTAGAAAACTTAAGAAAAAAGTCACCAAGTACAATAGACCACACATAAATTTTAACTATTCAGAAGGAAAAAGGCACAGTAATTTTCCAAATAAATTATATATATACATATGTATATATAATATATAAATTATATATATATACAAATATATATATATGCCAGTGTTCACTTTGTCGTAATTTTCTTTTCTGTTATGTGATATTCTTTCTCCTTTGATTTTGTCTCCTCAGTTCTCTAATGGAGCTAGTGGAATCTCTTCCCGTCATAGGTTTTATATTTCTTTATACTCTTTAACATGTTTACACACTTTTAATTCTTACTCATGTTGATTAACTTGAGGGCTTCCCTGGTGGCACAGTGGTTGAGAATCTGCCTGCCAATGCAGGAGACACGGGTTCGAGCCCTGGTCTGGGAAGATCCCACATGCTGCGGAGCAACTGGGCCCGTGAGCCACAACTACTGAGCCTGCACGTCTGGAGCCTGTGCCCCACAACGAGAGGCCGCGATAGTGAGAGGCCCGCGCACCGCGATGAAGAGTGGACCCCGCTCGCCGCAACTGGAGAAAGCCCTCGCACAGAAACGAAGACCCAACACAGCCATAAATAAATAAATAAATTAATTAATTAATTTAAAAAAAATCCCTTTAAAATGTTGAATCCCTACTCTAGGTTGCTAAGTGAGAACTACAAATAACACAAAAGAGGTAAAAAAAAAAAAAAGTGAAATAAAAGGACTATTGGTGGGCATTTAAATCAGTTAAGCACTGAGATAAGTAATAAAAATAGGAATAACAATCACATTGGAAATACCAATGATAATTCTTTAAAAGAAGATATATAATACAGTTTTTACTGAGCCCAAGCTTGTACTGTTCACCACAGGACAGGCCAATAAATCGAGAGATGTGGTGTTGGGGCAAGGAATAGAGACTTTATTCAGAAAGCCAGCAGACCCAGAAGATGGTGGACTAGTGTTCCAAAGAACCGTCATCTCTAAATTAGAATCCAGGCTTCTTTTATACTAAAAGGGGAGGGGATAAAGTCCTGATTCCGGTCAGACTCCGGAGGGGATGTGTTAATTTCTTCTTTCCTGAAGCACTCACTGGTGGGCCTGGTCAGGACGTTTCTTGTGAGCTAAACAAATGTATTTTAGCTTAACGCTCATAATGTGGGAAGCAGGGTTCCCAGAGATGGGCCACTATGTATAATCTAAGCTTGTAGGCAACATCCCTTTAGTGATTAACTTGTAACAAAAACAATAGAATACAAAGGTTAAAGTAAAAGAAACAGATCCAATATGGAGTCAGATTTGTTCTTCCCTATTACACAATTAATAAAATTAACAAAATAATATACAAGGACTCACACCATCAGTTTTAATAATAATGATAAGAAGGGATTTTGGCTTACCGCTTCTTCTGGTGAGAGCACAGTTAGTTTCGTGAGGGATTATCCCCCTCAAAATCTATCTATTCATCTTCTCCCAGAACTTCTGTCTCTTGAAAGTACAGAGAAGCCAGATTAATTCACTGGAACTCAATACTTAATCTTTATGTTTTCTAAGTCTGTTAGTTAACAGATCTTTTTCTCTTGGATTTGAAACTGATAGGTTAAAGGTCTGGAATTTGGTAAGATCAACATGTAGTGATACTACCTGGAAATTAAGTTAACATTTGAAGTTAGCAATGAAAAGGCATTGACTCCTGGTGATGTAATTTGAGCACCTGGATTAGCCATACCAGTCCTTAAATTCTGACTTTTTAACACCAATTTGATTTGCACCTCTTTCAGTTGCAGCAATATCAATTCTAAATATTATAAGCATGTTTCTCAAAACCTTGAACAAATTCTTATAGATGTAATGTTTCCTCTTTTTTCTCTTATTAATTCTGCCTAAATAGGGCATTCTTGTTCTCATTATTTAGCTTAGTTTAATTCCCTTAAATCCCTTTAAATGGATTGTAGGATTCTTTCCTGATGGGTTTTTGTTTGATATGGTAATTTTTCCAAAGGTACTGTTTTAAGAAACCTTATAGATGAAGTTGCTGGGATTTCTGTAACAGTTATGGAGTCATGGGTTGAGATGAAGTCATGGCACTTTAATGCCAATAGTCTAACAGGAAACACGCTAGAGAGATGAAGTCCCCCCGAGGAGGACGTGTGTGAGGTTGCCTCCCTTTGTCATCAGTCCTTTCCTGAGGCAAACAAAAGAGAACATGCCCACTCTTTCCAAATACATTGACAGCAGTTTGCCCATCAATGCTGCTAGCAAATGGACAGGAAGATTTCTATCCTGCATTTATCCAGAAGGACTCTCAGATAAATGTCACATTTGCTCCAGTCCGCCCAGGGGGGAAGCCTGACGACAACACATAATGAAGACTCAGTTTCTCCAGATACTTCAAAGCCTCAAAAGCACATGGAATCACCGCCCGCCCTCACCCCGCCCCAGCCCCTGTCCACACCTATAAACTTATTTTGACAGATGGGTTATTTACACAGGGAGGTGGGAGGAAAAAGGAAGGTCAGAAACTTGCTTTCAACCTTTACTGCACCTATTCTTGTTTATAAAACTGAACTTGGATTCTTTCTGAGTCAACTTAGAATTTAACTTCAAAGAGAACATAATACATAGGTCAGAGTGTAGAAACAAAGAAAGTGAAAATATAAATGACACATAGAGCAAGGTGACATAGGGATGAGCAAACATATCTGTTATGACAAAATGGATAAGGGCTGGCATCCACTATTAATATGCAACCTCTGTTTGGATGGAAAATCATAAATCAACTATATGTTTCTTACAAAAACAAAAAAAAAATACACCTAACAAAATGTCACAGAAACTAAAAGGGATGGTCAAAGGTCATATTAGACAAAAACATACAAGGTGGGGAAGGAAAGGGGTGGTAAGAGTCATAATTCCACACAAAGTAGAAATCAAAGCAGAAAGCACTAAACAAACAAAAAAAGAGCTTATTTTCTACTCTTATAAGGTATAATCTGCAGTTAAATATAACTATTTGTAAGCCTTTATGAGTCAAATAGAGCATCGACTGGCTATGGCTTAATTTTAAGTCAAAACAAATGAAATAAAATGAAAAATATAAATAATAATAGGAGACACAAGTATGTAACTCTTATGACACAAAAAGTTGGTTAAAAGTGTACATAGCAAGCTGTTTTTCAAAACCAAGAAATATATGGATTTATTTAAAAGAAAAATGCAGATGCATAATATTTGCTCATATTGTTTTTTTATATTATTTAAATATGTAGAGACACAAAACTAGATAAAAATTTCTTATATTTTTACCAAACTATAAAAGTACAATTAAATAGAAACCAAATTTTAAAAATTAATAAAATTCAAATTAGAGCCACATTCGGATTTCATAGTAGCAACATGTTGTATGTTTCAAATTTCATTTATCGGTTCCTTTGATTTCTGACATTATTTTTATCACTGGAAAGTAAAGCACAGCGATTAATCCCATGAACTGTGAAAACAGCCAGCTTTAAAGTGCCACTTTACAATTCTCCAGGTAATCTTAGCAGGTTACTTAACCTCCATGTGTGTCAGATTTTTGTCTGTGAAATGGACATAATTACAGCACCTACCTCAGAAGACTGCTGTAGATGTTGTACTTCTAACAGAAACGGGCACTTAATAAGTAGTATGTATGCTCAATTTAAAATATCTTATTTTTTTTTATTTTCTTGCATTCATGATGAGCTAATTATTTTATTTATCTTTAGCCAAATACCATACTTGTACATAAAATAAAATATTTTTCTACAAGGCCTTTGCTTATTTACTGGTATGCTTTCAGCTGAAGAACTTTTACCAATTTGTGAGTACAGTTGAACAATAAATCGTAAAATTTCGAAGAAATGGTTCCCTCACTGCAGAATTTAGAGATATTCCTAGCCATGGGGTATGTGTATGTGTATATATATATATCCTTTCTCTGTTAAGTGTACCTCTATGGAAATGTTCGAGAAACAGAAGTTTAATAGTGATGTTAAAGAAGCTACAGCAAAAATTATTTTCCAATTGATTTCACTTTTTACTAGACTAGACCTTAATAAAAATGAAAAATATTAAGGTTCATTTATTTACATAGCTCTCATGCATGGTTTGTCAATTTTATGTAGGTACTGTAGTAGGAGCTATTGAAAACAAAAATAAACTTATCCTAAAATAAGATTTCAGACCTTAAATGGCCAAAGGGAGAGATATCCTTTAGAAAAAAAACAAAACATAAAAGGAAGGAAAAAAATGAAAGCTGGCATTTCGTGCTTTAGAGTACAAAAATCTGGTTAATGTAATAAAGCTAAGCTTTATGAGAGGTAAAACTCTGACAATTGAAAATATGGTAAGATAATGTAAGCTGACCAATATTTATTAATTTAAAAATGTCATTCAGCTAATTTTTACTCTTTTATATTCAAAACTAAAAGGAATATATTATTTTATTCAACCTAAAGAAGGATGTCATCAGTAAAACACTCTGCATGTATTTGAAAAGGCAGGCAAATTTTATAGTCAATAATTACATTAGTATCTATGAAAACAAAGAGAATTATATGGACCATCGGATCTCATCTATCATGGCACCAGATGATGGCCTTTGGGAGTCATGACAAAGATTTTCCCTGGGTAAGCATCCTCTGCAGATCCTTAGCAGTAGAAAGGCCACCAGGATTTCTGATTGACTTACTGAGCATAAGTATCTCCCTGTCTTCTCATAGGCCATGGGAAAGCACATGTGGCTTATGTAAGAAGCAGCACAAGGCACTAGTGATATAGGCTGAGAAAGAAGATGTAGAGGATGAGTGGCTCACAGGGGGAGGGTTCCACCACATCGCTGTAGTCCATAATTTACTGCTACTCATGCTGAACCAAAAATGGAAGCACAACGTGGTTCACTTATGGCCACGAAGTGCTCAAACAATGGCACAGGATGGACCAGAACTTGTTTCGCACAGTATAAATCACCTCCTGCTGTGGTTTCTCTGCCTTTTTCTCTTGCCATTTTATTTGCAGCCACACTTCAGAGCAATGATTTCACATACTTGGTTGCGGACTTTCTTAACCATATACGGCAATCAGGGTAAAAAATTATGTTTTTGTTTATTTTTCTAAATCTCAATGGAAAGCACATCTTTTCCCAAATGTGTTCTTGAAATATTTACTTTGCGAAAATAAAACTAGTCATTTGGGGAAGCAGATTCAGATCTTGTGCCAACAACCATAAACTCCACCCTGTGTTTTGTCACAATTAGATTTTTTTTTGCTCTCTTTAAGAATGTTTTACATGAAATGACTATTTTCACTAAAATGCTATTTTGATATTATATTGCTTTATACACTAAACTGAAGGGAGGTAAAAGGCAAATAGAAGTATAATTATTCTTAAAAACAAAATTAAAATGTGATGATGCAAATTCTGACAGGAACTCTAGGAGTCGAGATTAAAAATGAAGGAGTGATTTTACTGCTAATAGTTTTCTAAGAAGGAAGATTTGGAATTATGATATATAGTAATTTAGACAATATCTAAATAATTGAAGGGAAACGATAAATCGGCAGTGTATATTCTGTAATCACATTAAAACTTTATATGCTACCATTCAAATTTATAAGATGTTTTAATCTATATTTATTATTAAACCAATACCATGAGATGATTGTGCCTCTCTCCTCACATTTCACAACTGAGAAAAACTAAATTCCTGGAATTTCATTGATTACCCTATGTTCACACAGTTCATAAATCATAGATCTGAGACATGACTACTGTATCGTGTACTTTCTAAACCAGGATTCTTTCAACTACATCACAGTGATCTCACTTTTACTCTTCATCTTTTTTCATTTTTGCTTAATATCTGCTTAGGAAGAAAAAAGAGGTGCTTCCAGCTTCAATTAAAGTGTTTGTGTGCATGTATATGTGTTTCCTTATCAACCTTCTTGGGTATCTATGAGCCTTATTAGTCTGTTATTATTCTTTTCTAAAACCAACTTTTGTCTTTAATAATTTTCTATTGTGCTTTTTTATTACATTCCTTAAGGTCTGCTTTTTATAATTTTCTTCTGTTTTGGGTTGGATTGTGTCCCTCCTAATGATATGTTCATGTCCCAATCCTTGGTACTGGTGAATGTGGCTTGATTTAGATATAGGGTCTTTGCAGATGTAATTAAGATATAAGTTAAGATGACACCATACTGGAGTAGGATAGTCCTTTAACCTGATATGACAAGTGTTCTTATAAGACGAGAAGAGACACAGAAACAGACACAAGGGAAGACACTGACGTGACAACAGAGGTAGAGATTGGAATTATGCAGCTCCAAGGCAAGGAATCCCAAGGGTTGCTTGCAACCGCTGGATGCTAGGGGAATGTATGGAACAGATATTCCCTCTGAGCCCCCAAGAAGGAGCCAATCCTGTCGATATTTTGATTTGAGACTTCTGGCCTTCTGAACAATGGGACAATAAATTCTGTTATTTTAAGTCACCCAATTTGTGGTAATTTGTTACGTAGCCCTAGAAAACGAATATATCCACCTTCCACTCTCTTTGGGTTTAATTTGCTGCTCTCTTTCTCACTTCTTGAGATGGATCCTTAGCTCATTGATTTATAGGTTTTCTTTTTAAATATGGTTTTAAGTTATACATTTCTTGGTAAACACTGCAGTAGTTGTATAACACAGGTGTTGATATGTTTCATTTTCATAGTTCCTTGGTTTAATATTTGCTAATTTCCTTTTCCTCAATGATTATGTAGACATATATTGTATAATTTCAAAATATGTGGCTATTTTTTATTTATCTTGTTTTATTGAATTCTAGTTCAATTCCTTTGTCAGAGAAGATACTCTAAATTATTTTTAAATTTTAAAATTTCTTAAGAATTGTTTTATGGTTTATCATAAGTTCAATGTTAACATACTCTAGAAACACTTGAAAGAAAGCATAATCTGTCAATTTGGAGTATAATAGTCTTAGGTAAAGTTTATTAATCAGATTATTCATATCTTCAGTAAATGGTATGGTTTAGTTTTGGGTGTTTTGTTGTCTTCTTTTTTTTTTAATCCAGGGTAACAAACTTTGTTTTTATTTTATGTGTCTATCATTGACGATTATTCCATTTCTATGTATTTCTTATTCAAAACTTCATTAATTTAAAACATAAAATCTTTTCAAAATGTGTAAGTATCAAGTGCCCTTTAGGTATTATTGGTAATTTGGGGGGCAATGAGTAACATGGCAGAGATTTTTATTTACTAAATATTTACAGGATTGAAATGAATTTTCTATTTATGATTTCCCTCTAAAGAGTAGACATATTCTATGTCTTAGGTAAGACTATAGGAGAACTGGGGACCTGTACCAATGATATCAGCATACTCATCTATAAGGTGAGTAAGTAAAGAATGTAAGGTGAGTGGTAAAGAATGGTGTGTTTGATCTTGTTGCTTCCTTCAAATGTGCTCTTGGGTCCTGCTTATTTAGCTCATTTGATGTGTTGTGCTCCCAGCAGGCTTGGTGCTGCAGAATATCATTTTCTTCTTCAACCCGTTTAACTTCAAATGAGATGCAAAAATACTCTTTCAGCTATCTCTCTCATGTGGTAATAGAAATAAACAGAAGGTAGAAGTTACGTAATGGATATAATATTTTAAGAGTTCTATTGGAATTAAAGGATGTATTATGATTAAGGAAAGCAGGAAGAGAGTATATGTTAACATGTATGGATTCATTAGGAATCACAAAAGCCCAGTTTGATTGAATATAGCTGTCTTGGCCAACTATTCAGTTACTTAATTTTAAAAAGACATCTTAGTACTTTGTTAAAACAAATTTACAGGGTGATATCAGTTTAATATTCTCTTCTAGGTGATGATAGTGTTAATACTAAGAAAAAAATAATTTTATTTAGCAGTTACCTACTTTATAGGAATGAACTGTTCTAGGCACTTTACATGCATTACTCCTTTAATATTCACAGCAATATTGTAGGTTTTCTGTAATTATCCTTATTTTATAGATGTAGAGAAAGTTTATAGAGGTTAAACAAATGTCAAAGCCCCAGAATTGGGAAATATGGAAGCTGTAAGTTAAAATCTGATTTTTTTTTTTTTAGTTGTGGTTCAAAGTCTTTGTCCTTTTCTCAAAACCTGGCAGCCACTCAACAGGTCTTATATAAAATAATCAATGTTCTACTGAGACCCTGAGAAATTCAAGAATTGTAAGACTCGGTTTTATTAAAGAAAAGAATGGGAATGAGGTAGAGTGGAGTAGCACACAGCAGTTCTGGGAAGTATTAAAAAATGTGACACTGAGATAAAGAAAGAATAATACTGTATATAAAAAAATGTTGCTTGATTCTCAGTTCTGCTTGTGGGTGAATCTATCTAAGACTTAGGAGGGGGAAGCTGGACAACTCTACTCTTATGAAAGGTAACTGTTAAAAATCAGTTGAAAAACCAATGCACCTATTAATAAAGGTAGTTAGCATTTCAAATTATATGAACATCAGGTATTTATTTCTTTACTTTTCACCAGCTATTTCTTAAACACTTATTATGTGCAGGCATTCAACTAAGTAGTGGAAATACAGAGAAAATCTATCAACAAGGAGATTGCCAAAGACCTTATGAAAAAAGTAATAATGCATAGGACATTTGAAAGGTAAGTGAGAGTTAACCTGACATGGGACAGGGGAGGGGATGATGGTTAAGTGTTCTGTGTGAAGGTCAGGGACTTTGCTACATACCCAAGGGGAGAGCCGTAAATCTAATCCCAATTTTCCAGAGAATCAGTTTCACAAAAATCTTTAACAAGCAAAAAATTCAAGAATGAAAAAATTTTTTAAAGTGTTTCTCTAAGTCAAATTTAAATTATTTTATTTTTCCCTGAATGTCTGCACTATTGTGTATGCAATCTTACCCCCTTCCAAAGAAATTTTTTTTTGATTCTTTTAACTGGAAACTGTTCTTAAAAAGCTTTTATGTGTAATGTGAGAAGTTTTAGAACCTTCATCCACATTTAGCTTTTGCTGAAAGGGGGGGGAGGAAATTGGTTATAATAAAAACATAAAAGACATTTTATAACTATGTGTAAGCTAAAATAATATGGTTTTGGGGGGCAGAATAAATAATCAGGGAGAATCACTAGCAAAACTGACCCATTCAATGTTTCTTGTCCTTGGTGAATCAATTAGAAATGACCACAGTAACTACATGAGCAGAATATAAAAGTGTCTTTCATTAGCTGGTTTATTTCTCATTCACATGAGAATATTTTGAAGCAAAACTGTACGAGTAGTAGTATGCTTTTTAAATACAATTTGCCTGGTATTGCCCATTTCATTTCATAATTATTTTTTTCCTACATTAAAGCTAATTAGTCCATACATGGTTTTAACCCCAACTTTGGAAATATTGATAGCCTATATAAACCTTGAATGGGCCAGAATTAAAAGTACTGAATAAAGAACTTGTAACCTGAACTTGTAACCTGTTACAAGAGGTTTATTTTTATTTTCTTTGTGTATATGTGCATGTGTGTGAGTGTGTATGTCTAAGTGACCATTTTAATGTTTTGTGACTTTAAAGTGTCCATTTACATTTCAGATAAAGGTATAAAATATAGAAAAGGTCTCCTAAATATTTTATTTCAATAAAGAAAGTTCAAATATGTTAAGAAATATATGTCTAGAAAAGAACATACTAATCCATTGGGGTTTGGTTTTAAATCATACGAGCATAAATTATCATAGTGAACTACTAATTATACATTATTTAACTTTTTACTTTCAAACTCTTCACTCTTACCTTCTTTGCTCAAGTAGAAGTTCTTGATGTTTAGTGATGGAGTAAACATTTAACATATGCCAACTTAGTGTCAGTTGCTCCTAATTGACATCAGGGACCATATTTTAGGCATCTGTGTAACGGCAGAGCTTAAGGATTTTCATATAATAGAAACTCTAAGAACATGTGAATGGGTTTTCTGGATCAGCTGTGAAGTACCTTCTCATATTCGTGCCTTCACAGGAGATACAGATGCATTAGGGCTAGGAAAGGTCCACGAAAAGTTGTAAAAGTGCAGGGAAAGGAAGTAAGGCTATAAAACATCCTGTTTCAACTCCAGCATCTCTATCCCTAGCCCCGTCCAGCTCAATTGCCCACCAGGGAGAAAGGGAGGGATATGATGTCTCAACTGTGAAAATCAGTGACTTGGTCTAGAGGTGAGTCACTGATATGACACACTCACAGAGCAGCAGCAAAAACTACTGGATTCTCGTGGAATAAATATTCAGCTAACGAGGAGTCACACCTATTCACCACTGGGCTCAACCAGCAAGGACACTCAATAAGATCTTAAAGGCAAGTCAGAGAAAAGAGAAGAAAGACAGGACAAAAAAAACCAACCAATCAACCAACCAACCAACCAGGAAAACACTTCAACAGCTTGTTGAAGCTACAGAGGAGATAAAAAGAGCAAACAATGTTAGAGAAATGTATTATCTCTAATCTCTAGAAGGGAAGGAAAAAAAAAAAAACAACCTTCAGCAGTGAACATTACAAACACAAATAGCACCTACCCTGGTCCATAGGAAACTGTTAAATTATAATCTAAGGGTCATCATCTAGGTGTAAACAAAGTGCTATGGGAGCACCAGGGAACTGGATGAACCTGAATGCCGAGTCAGAGCAGTTTCCTCAAGGGGTTCATAACAGAGATGAATCTTAGAGTATTGATAAGATGTAGCCTGGTGGAGAGGTAAGGGATGCAGTTCCAGGAAGAGGAACATGAGCAAGGCCACCTACATGTGGGGCTCCACGGAAGCCTAGAATGCTATGTCAAAAAATAAGTGAGAGGGAGGGATGATGGATGGTAAGTTTTTCTAGAATCTTCTTCACAATGTTAAGGAGTAGTGATTCTCCCTCTACATTCCGCTCTCCAACTCCTACAAACACTGGACTCCTTGTTCCTCTCTAGAAGTTGTATTGATTTAACATTCTGTACATTTCTTAGATTTATTTCTTCTTGATTCTCAGGCCATTGCTTTTGTCAAAGCACATTAGGCTATGTTAGGTCCTGCCACCATATATCCTATAGCGCCTTTCTCTCCCTTGAGCCATATCCATCAAACCTTATTAGGATCACTGGTCAGTTTCACCAAGCCCTCTTCTGGTCCATCCTGGGTCTTTCTCGCTTATCATAGTATCCCTATTGACAAGATAGATGACGAATAAATTTTGCTTGAATGAAGTTAAAACTTACCTAAACCATTGCAATAATCTAACTACTCCCCCCGACTTCAAATTTCTCCCCGTTTCTTACACTTGCCATGCTGCAACAATGTGCATAAAAGAAAAATTCTTGCCTTACAAATAAATAAGCTATTTTTGTATAGAAATTTGAGAGTTTATTCATAAATATTTACTTAAAGAAGACTTCTGAGCAGACTCCCACATAAAAAAAGGTACTGAAATGGGTGCTAAGTTTTTAGGTCCTTTACATAAACATACATTTCTTATTTCTATGTTTCTCCTTAGTAAGAAACTTTTGAAATACGCCCCCAAATATTTGAATTGAGTCTATGCACAAGTGCACTTTTATTTTCTTTTTATAAAACTTATGGTGATATGAATTGAGAAAATGACATCCAGGTGTTGACTGCCCTCTTAAATGAACTTAATTGTCAAATATTTCTAGTGAGAATTTTTTTCCTCTTCCTCTGCTTTAAGAAAAAAAAAAAAAAAGTACATATTCCTTCTGTCTCTGAAAAAGACAGATGTCAACAAATAGATTCCCCGATGAAAACAAAAGGATTTGTTTCTCCTCTAATGTATTTATCCAAGGGTAATTCGTTGAAACGAGGATGACTCAGGAGATCACAGGCTGAGTACATTTTGAATTCTAATCCTAACCATGTCACTGACTTAAATATGGGTCTTATTTCTCATGTGTCTTAATCTCCCTGGCTGTGAAAGGAGAATAAGAATTTCTCCCTCGCACCTAGTGCTTTGAAAATCCAATAAAGCATCACAAAAGATGCTGTACAAAATGTACAAAATGTCATGAAGGAAAAACAGTCTACAAAACAAATAAGGTGGAGGGGTTTTTGAAATGGATTTCGTTGGTGTAATGAAAGAAGTACCAAATATTAGTCATTGTGTGCCATGTGTGATGACTTGGTAGGTGGAGGGTTTGAGAAGTAAATAAGCCATCATATCTCCACTTCCCTCTAAAAGGAGCTCCTTGCTTAGTTGAGGCAGTAGGTGTACAGACAGATTACCCCCTTCATGTGGTGAACATTTGTAGAGTATGTGTTATATGCCAGACACTGTTTTAGCCAGTGAGGATGCAACAGTGAGGTAAGATGGATATGAGGAATCTCTTCTCTGATTGAATTCTAATGGGTGAAACAAACAACAATCAAGATAAGTGTATATATATAAAATTAGTCCTAGGAGGAAAAAAACAAGCACGTGGAAAGAAGATATGTATACTGGGAGTATGAAAATTTTAGACAAGCTGTTTAGGCAAAGCCTTATTTAAGTCCTTTTTAAACAAATACCTGAAGGAAGTGAGAGAACTAGTGATATAGGTCTCTGAGAGAAAGGGAGTTTAAGGCAGTAGTGCCCATGCTGAGACATCCATGGTAACAACAAGCTCTGCTTACTTCCTAGGTGGTGTCCTCCCCAGTTGCCTATTTCTGGCACAGAGGGTCCAAGGCTATGCTTATACCAAGTGCCTTACAAGTTTTCTCAGGAATAATTCAATCAAATATGATCCTAATCTCCCTTCACTGTAGAAGTTCAGAACTAGGGCCTGGAGGAGGGTGATGGGTTGCCATTCTGCAGCTTCCCTTCCTGGTGGGGCCCCATTCAACACACCTTCACCAGTTATAAAACAAAAATTCCCATGTATATCATAATAAATGTCATAGGATGGGATCATGATGAGGTGGAGGGAATTTGGTGGGCTTTTTGTTGTCTTAGTGATATCAGTTGACCCCAGAGATCCTGCAAAACCAAGGTGGCTGTGGTCAGGAGATGACTAGACCACCTTCCAGGAAGAGACAACAGTGTAAATGTATTTCGGAATGAAGAAGTAGACATTTTCAAAGAAATGTTGTTTCATCGAGAACCAAAATATATGGGATGTAGAATGAAATCACTAGAGAGAAAGCCATAAAGGGAGTTTGGGATCATATTATGGAGAAAATTAAGGGATTTGGTTTCTTCCTGTAGGTAATAAATGGTGGTAAGCAAGAAAGAGAACTGAACGCATTTTGCGTTTTAGAAAAATTCTGCTTCTGCAGAATGTTGGGTGGAAGAAACAGGAGAAATGGAAGTCAAAGGTAGCAGATGGAAGACTATTACAAAGGTTCAGGTAAGAGTTTCATTCATTGAACCAATGTTTATTTGTCACCCATTCTGTGTGAAGAACTGTGCTTGTCAACAGAAATGTCATACTGAGCTGAACAGAACCAGTGTAGGCCCTCAGAAGGCTTCAAGAGACTATCAGTGTTCTCAGTAAAATAGGATGGTCAAGGCTCAAGGAACAGAATGATACTATGAGGACATATGGTGACACAATATAACATAATCTAAGGATAGCTGGACCAAGAGTACTGACCTGAGAATTGAGAGGAAATAACTGAGAAGAAGTAATTTCAAGAGGTGTTTAGAATGTAGAATAAATACAACTTTTAGAGAAGAGAGAGAAACGATGGAAATAAGTCAACCAGTTCTGCTACATTTCTCCTCATTTAATTACAGGATGCTCCTATTCTCAATTTTTAGATACTTTAGAACACAAGGAGACGTCTGCTAAAATTAACAAGCTCTGTTCCAGGAGCTTAGATACAAATGTGTTCAGACTTCTTTTCTTACACTTTCCTCACTAGAACCAAGTTCTACACAGACGCTTAAGACTTGGGATGAATTTATATAAACAAAAAGTGTATTGTGAGCACTTACTATTCTAAGAATGGGCACACAGTGAACCAAATAAATATAAATTTGTGTTCTCATGGAGATTACATTTTAGTAGGCAGAGATGGACAATAAGAATTAATTTGTATACTTTATGATTATAAATATTATGGGGGAAGGAGTGGAGGGTAATGGAAAATCAGGAACATGAGGGATTATATTCTAAACACGGAGAAGTTGGTGTTAGAGCAAGAACTTGAAGGAAGTGAAGGAGTGCTTCACCTGGATGTCTGAGGGAGAGCTGTCCAGACTGATAAAAGAGTCTCTGGGGCCCCATTTCCTTGGTTCAGAGCATGGGGAGGAGACCAGTAAGCTTGGAGCTGCATGACTGAGGGAAGACCAGTAGAAGATAAAGGCTGAAGGGTTATGGAGGGGGATTGATCATACAGAATCTTATAAGCCTTGGACAGACTTCGGGTTTAATTTTGAATTTAGGAGCCATTTGAAAATTTTTGAAGGGAAATGGCATGATGGGTTTCAGCTTGCTACAGCTGCTCTGTTGAGTATAGACTACAGGGTCAAGTGAGGAAGCAAGCAGATTAATTAGGGAGAACTGTATTTATCTAAGTGTTTTGCTTTCTTAGACTTGCACATGCCTGGGACTCAGAAATATTAGCAGTATAGACTTTTCAAGTGAATTGCAGTTTGTTATTAACATCAAATCTATGAAGCCTAGGATACATGCCACAATGGATATGGAGAAACCAATACCTCCTAAGAAACTAGGCATCCAAGCTGGGAGGAAGTGAGAGAGTGGCATGGACATATATACGCTACCAAATGTAAAATGGATAGCTAGTGGGAAACAGCCACATAGCACAGAGAGATCAGGTCGGTGCTTTGTGACCACCTATAGGGGTGGGATAGGGAGGGTGGGAGGGAGACGCAAGAGGGAGGGGATATGGGATATATGTATACGTATAGCTGATTCACTTTGTGATACAGCAGAAACTAACACACCATTGTAAAGCAGTTATACTCCAATAAAGATGTTAAAAAAAAAAAAAAAGAACAAAAGTAATTTCCAAGTTGCCTAGATACTTCTACATTTCCTTCCAAGTCTACATTTTATGCAATCATGAGAGGAAATGCAATAATAAAATGGAGTCAAGTGATCTGAATTTTTATCCAGTGTTTATTACTTAATTAATTAGAGATCACCTAAACCAATTTTTTTTTATTCTACATACAATTAAAGATTTTTCACCTTGAAGATTTTATAATTCTAGAATATAAGAAAAATTCAGGGAAAAACTATGAAACACAGTAGAGGAGATTGGTTAAACTTATTACATTACCAGAAAAAGGCAGGTTGATTTCAGTATTACAATTTGTTATGCATTTTGGGAATGGAACTTGCACTTGCTACTCAAAGAGAAATAATATAAAGCATAGTTCACAGGCATAACACATAGTGGATGATCAAAGAATAATTTTCTCTTTACCTCCTCTATTATAGAACCTTAAAGTTAATGATCATATCAAAATGTGATAACCAGGCATAAGGAATGACAGGTTTCCTCTTTCTTCCATGACTCTGTTTTGTTCTATTCACATATGTCATCTTTAATATTTTTTTCTGAAAATATTCTTTGAATTGTTATGTGTATTAAGATTAGGTCTAAAGGCAAATGATAAGAAATCTTCAAAGAATGTTGCCTAAACAAAAATAGAAGTTTACTTTTCTTTCTATTGATGAAATCCAACACTGTTGCGGTACTAATGAAATCAGAGGCCCAGGCTTATTCCTTCCTGTTTCTTTGTCATGTGTAGCTTCCAGTCCCATGGTCACCCCCATAGTCCAAGATGGCTGCCAACACTCCAATCATTTCATCTGATTTCCATCCAGCAGGAAGTATGATAGGATAAAGAGTCAGAGACAAAGGGTGTTCATCTGTTTTTTTGTTCTCACATGACACTTTCATTTATATCCTTTGGCAAGAACTTAATCAGATGACACCATCCAGCTGCAAAAGAAGCAAGGAAATGGTCTAATTTCTCAGCAGCTTTGTACTTAGCTAAAAATTAGACATTCTATTAATACGTAGAAGGAAAGAATGGGTATTGAAGAACAACCAATAATCTCTACCAAAATAAGTAATCCTTACTTTAATTTGATATCTCTTTGATTACAGCCTCTGATCATCTGACAGGTTGAATAGCCAATATATAACTGGAAAAATCCCTTAAATACATATTTGAAATTCATAGGGAAGCTCGCTGAGCTGTGTAGGCTCCTTGTGAACCATTTTGCTATATGTTGGAAGCTGGGTTGTTCTTGGAGAAAGAAGAAACCACATGACAGAACGTAATGCACCAGACCAAGTCCAGATCAGGACACAGAAGGGAATCTGTGACTGGGCATGTTAATTGGTGAGCTGCAAGGAAGGTCTGGAAAAACAATTATGTCTAGAGAAAGTAGCACTCAAACCATTCCACTGAAAATATTCAAGAGCAGAAATTTTCAAAGTTATTGGTGCCTTTAATACACAGAGAAAACTCAAACCCATAACTTGGCCAGAGTCCCACCACAGGTCTGGCTTACTTCTAATTAAACTGAATTTTTGTTTCCATTAGGATCTCTTTATGTAAATGGAAAAGTATGACAGAGGGAGGATTTTTAAATTCTTGTTTTCATAATAAGTATGTGTATTTGAAGGAAAAGAGAAAGAGATTAGTCATTCTATTTTTATGAGATTTGATGGGGAGCAAGAATATTTTGGAAAACTTAAAAGAAATTCAGGGATGCTCTATTCTATCTCTGCTTCAGGAAAACTAAGCCCTTGGTTATAGTAATGATCTAGGGTTTTGGCCTGGGCTGGGTGGGAGGTTAAAGGTGAAATATCTGGCTGGCCTCTGAACTAATGCTTAGAGGGATTAGGATAGAAGCATGTAGGTCTATGGGGTTGTGGGAGAGAGAATAAATCAAGAAGACAGAGTTAATGAAATTTAAGTATAGAGAAGATGGTTATACAACCAGATTCAAGCTATACAACCATTCTCCAATTTTACTTCAACAAGAATTATCTGGGGTGTCATATAAAGTACAGATTCCTGTGACCTCTACCTACCTCCTCACCAGGGATTTGAAATCAGCATCCTTAACCAATACCCACGGGAAAAATTATTAAATGGGTTCCCTGAAAGCTATCTAGGGGGAAGTTTATACAAGAAAAATGAAGATGCAATTCTGGGGGAATTACTTAAAGCACACCATTGTGTGTTGTGTGTGTGTTTATGTGTGTATGTATGTTTATGTGTATATGTTTATGTGTGTTTGTGTGTATGTTCTTAGAAAAACAGCATGATATATACCATTCTTTCTCTAGTAATACCTTGCAGAAAGTGGAGCAGAGTTAATTTTTAATAGTATATTTAATATGTTGCCTGTTTAAATGAGAATTCAATATCATGCCTTCCAATGCTCCAGCAAAAACAAAACAGAGGATCCACAAATTTAATAAACACTATGTCCTAGGTACTATTCTTATAGCTTATTTTATCCCCATATACACCCTAAAATGTGTTTATTAATATTATTCATAAGCTACATATTTTTAAATATAAAAATAAATAAGGTACAAAGAAGTCAGGTGACATGCCCAAGTCACACCTTTAGTAAATGACAGTTTGGCTCCCAGGCTTTCTAACACTAGACTATCCTGCCTGACCTCGCAGTGTTTCTTGACACTAGAATCCTGAAGAACCCACCCCGATTCTAATGCTGATATTGTTAGATGTTGTAGAAATTAATTAGTTTACTAATTAATCATGGTTTTGAACTAATACTAGCCACTTTGCAGACATACAGATGACCAAGCTCCTTGGTGAGGAAAAAATGAGTAAATCAATGGTTAAAATTCACTCAGTGCTCAGTGCTATAGGCTAAGTCAGGGTGTGGTGTGATGGTGAGATGGAGAAGTCTCGCCCACCTCACCTTGGGAGGACTGAGAGTGATTTGGAGAGGAGAGGATATTCCTGAGAAAACTCCCATGGCAGTTCATAAGGTTGAGCATCAGTTAGTCAGGCATAGATAGGATGGAGAAACCATGGGATAGTGTGTGCAATAAGTTGGGGAATGAAAGAGCACAGGTCTGGCACCAAGTTTGGAGCGGCTGCACCCAGAGTAGACACAAAGATGTGAAACCACGAATATCTTTGCTATTCATGTTAAGGCGGAGCATTATATGGATAAAGTCAAGGATAATATTTGCGAGCTCTCAGTAAAAACCGAGTAAAGGATGATAAAGATTTGAGTGGTGGTGGAGAAAGGGTTAATAGGGGAATAGCCTAAACAGGGTTTCCCAAAATGTTTCAGTAAAATGGTTCTTTTATGAAGCTAATTTAAAAATGGTGACTATTCTGTGTTTTAATTCTTTAAAGGTTTCCTCAAAACCTGAAATTACAAAATATGCTTGATTTGCATGATGTAGCGTTCTCCAAATGTAGCAACCCCAGAACGTTTTCTTTTTCTCCTCTTCCTTCTCCTTTTCTTCCTCTTTTTTTTGCTGTAGCACCTATTAACATACCACAAAACTTATACTCAATGCAGTACAACTAGGTGAAAATCTAGCCATGAGGGATATTAGGACATTAAAATCTTTGGGACTCGATGACTCTTCATGTTGGGGAGAGTTGGTGAACAAGAGCGATGCCCTTTACGGAAACTGATAATACAAGAAGTTAATGTGGATGTCGGGGGCATAGGGGAGATTCAGTTTTTAAGTTACTGAATTTAAGAGGCTTGAGCAACATCTAACTGGACACACCAGTGTCTACTATGTGTTCAAAATATTTTATTTCAATTTCAACAACTAAGTTAATAAAATCTACCTGTCTATGTTTCTACACATATGCATGTGCACATATGTATTTATCTGAGGTACATACTATATACATTATAAGAATGAGAGATTATTGAGCATGCATCTATAAAGGGTCAGCTCCTTCAATAAGTCGTTTCTTTTCTTGATACTGTTTATGTGTACATACACACACAAGCACACACAACCTTGATAAAAGTAATGTTTTTCAAATTGTAAACTTGAATAAATTAAAACTCTTAATATCCTCAACAAGTTAAATTTTGGAAAATTCATGTAATAAACTTGTTTCTCCACAATAAAACATTGAGGAGGCATTTTGCAGTGGTAAAAACTTTTAAAAAATACTATTTATTCCCATTCATATCACTCAGAAAGAGCACAGTAGTTTGTCAGAATGATGTCAACCATGAAAAATTCCAATTCTGAATAGTCATCTTTTGAGAAAGATAAAAGTAATGGAAATATTGGCTCAAAATTGAAATGCCCCTAAATTCTGTAACATTAATGAGATATATATCATAGAAAAGAGGGTTTCATCCGCGTAATCCCAAGTGAGCAGATCAAATTGCTCATGCAGACTAAATGTAACTTTAGAGCTTTTCTTGGAGCAAAAATTACACATATTTATTTAGGAACCTACCTAACTTGGCAATATAGCTCAGTCTAGAATCACATACATTTTAACATATAAAAGATAAGGAAGAATAAGAAAAACAGTGATCATGCACTTGGAATAAACTCATTTGGTAATCAAGGATAGAGAAACTCTTAAAGATTTTAGACTTAGTCATTGAAGTTTCATGCATTTGATTCTCTTTAAAAGCCCCCTGTTCCCTCCTTTCTGCCTGTTCTTGGTTCCTCCAGGCTCAGTACATATGCTCAGTTTAGAGGAAGAACTGAATAGGAAAGAAAATCTTTAAAGACGATTAGCACAAAAATGAGGCTTTCTCGCAGAGATATCCAGAAGAATTGAAAGGACAAAGTTTAAACAGGGGCTCTTTGGAGAGAAAATGGGCAGTTACGTAAAACACTTTTTATATTTGGATAAAGTTCTGAAATATTTGCCCTTATTTTCCATTAATAGGGAAGGTATACTTACTATAAAACCTAAAAGCATTAAGTTAAGTGCTATTTTATTGGTTATTAAAGCAGTATTAGCTACTTTATCAAATTTTATATGTCTAAGTATAATTGAATTTGTAAAATAGTAGCTTTTATTTGTAGAATTTTAATAAAAATGCCTATTTTTGATAAATCCATAGACCTAATCATAGATACAGTTAAGTACCAGAAAGCACACTATATCCACTGACACAGGCATGGCTTCTAATCACAGCTTTGTCACTCACTTGCATCTGCCATAGGGCCAAACAGTGAATTACCCTGGTCTGCTTTTTCCATCTACAAAACTGGGTGTGGGGGTCAGCAGAGGTCTTCCCACTTGACTGTACATGGGAAATATCTAGGGAGGTTTAGAAAAATGCAGATTTCCAGAAAATTCCTTCCTGATTTAGGTAAGTTTGGAAATCTGTTTTTTAAATAATTACTCCATATTGTTTAACCAATAATCAAATTTAAGGTACACTGGATTCAGAAGACTTGTCACATTTTTACTTTCAAAATTCCATAGTGAATATTCAAAGTATTAACATTTTGAAAAAAGGAGGGTATAAACAACGAATTCTTTTTTAACTTATGTATTTGATACTTTCTACAAAATGAATTGGTTTTGGGTTAGAATTCATCCTCAAATTTTTACTGCTAGTTACAGAGGTTAAAGATTATAATTGTTTTGAGGATAAAAGGTCCTGCCCATCACCTGTCCTGGAAGCACAGTGCCACCAAAGGGGAGCACATACAAACATCTTGCATCCAATTACCTTGATCCTGACAACCAGTGTGGTACCATGTGAAGCTGTAAAGATATAAATTATTATAGCCCAATTAAGAATAATTAGGCAATATATGCTGAAAGATTTAAAATGTGCATACAGTGTGAGCGAGTAATTCCACCTCTGTGAATTTAAACTAAGGAAACTATCAGGATAGAACATGATGAAGAGATATAATATTGGAAAGTTTTTTTTTTTAATGGGAATTAAATGAAACATACAAAACATGACTTAAATCATTGTTTCTCAAATAACCTGGATAGCTTGGTTAAAAATAAAGATTCTCAAGACTCTTTTCTTGGAGATTCTAATGCAGTATGTCTAGGGTAGGGCTATCACTGTATATTTTTAAGCAGTCCTCCAGGTGATTTTTATGATATGGTAAATTTGAGGATCATTACATTTAGTAAAATGACATTAAGAAATAAAATGCCATATAGCAATTAGAACAATGGTGTATATATTTATATTCTCATGAAAATTATAAGGATATATACTAGGTTTTTAAAAATGTTAAATTACACAAGTATAGTGAGAACCTGTTTTTGTTAAATAAGGTATCATTTTATTGGAAAGGTCCAGAAGAATTTAGTAATGTTATCTCTGACAGGGATGAGGGAGATTTTTGCATTTCTTTCCTTTCTATTTATCTCCTTAAATTCGTTTTTCAACAATTAACATGCATTGCTGATGTCATTTTTTTAAATTAAAAGAGAGAAAGAAACCAAAGAAAAGGAGTGCTGGGCTGGCATCTTGAATTGCTATACGTTTTGGAGGCAAGGCGTTAACTTTGAGGCTCATTAAATACAGGGTAATGAGACAGAGGTGCCTGGCACTTCACCTGCTTCCCCAGAGTTGGCTGCAGGCAGTCCCTGCCCTGATTCTTCCACTTAACACTTGTGTGTTCTCCTGGAAGGTCAGCTCTGGCTGTATCCGAAAATGCTTTTCCAGAAGCAGTTGGAAAGAAGGATCCCACTCCATCGAAATAATAAGTTCCAGCTCAGTTTCCACTAAATGACTACTTTTAGTAAAGATTTTTATCTTAAGTAAATTTAATTCTTGTACAGCAGTAAATATTTAAAAATATATTTACTTCCCCCTTTGCCATTTAAGCCTATTTCTGTTTGTTTGGATCTGAGTGGAGACAGAGAAGAGCTGAACCTCAGTCCTACACAAAATGACCCTTATTACACAGATTCAACAGAATTGGGCTTATAGTCAGTTTCAACTGAACAATTTCTTTCCTCTAGAAAGAATAGAAAGAAGCTTATTTGCATTAAAAAGCAAGGCTTTGATGGATTTTATTTTCTACAGCCCACTTTTTTTAAACATACGGAGTTATGCCCAAGAAAATGTAAAGATGAGTGAAACCCTTCTGAAATACATCTGTTGTAAAACAAAATATTTTGGCAAGTTGCTTTTAGGGTTCAGAGATTAACTACATGCACTTTTGTGAAATGCTTTGAAGATAAAAAGCATTTTCTAAAAGCTTAGTATTATTATTCTAATTATTATTATTCCTTTTAAGCATTCATTACCAAAAAAACCCACTATACATATTAACCAGCTTAGTAGCAAGCATTTATTTTCTTCTTTTTTTAACACAAAAAAGCAGGTGATTCAGTCTTAAAGCATGTCCTTGCTCTCTACATGGAATTTCTCAGTTGCTTGGAATTTTACATAATTTGTAGGCATTACATTAAGGTTTGAGAACTATTATGAGTCCAGCTTCTGTTGTAAATTTACAGTTTGTGACTCATCAAATTTGTTGAAATATCTCAGCTCATATTCTTTGGAAGTTTAATACTTTTTAACCTGAATGTTCAGGTACATGGGAGTCAATATTCATTTGAAAAAGTTCATCTTTTTGTTCTTTTGACTATGTAGACAAAGCCCCCAAAAAAGTTTATTCCATGATAGATTAATTTGTAGATGCATAGAACTCAAAGGTCAAAGGACACTATATTCAATGGAAATAAGTAGAGTTGATACAAATCAACTCTTTTCTTCCTCCCTGTGGTCAAGGGAGAAAGCACACAGCTTTCTTCAAGGACATTTCTTTTTACCTTTTCAACTGAGATCATCCCTACATAGTGATTTTCAGGGGTCAGACAAGTAGAAAAATGGAAACTGTGTATAGCAACTGAAATTAACATGGCTGACATGATCATTGGTCCTGAAATCACCAAATGAGTACAGTAAATATAGAGATTAATCATGGCCATGAGTCAATGCTGGGGGGCGGTTAGCAAGTTAAATCCGTACCAGGATTTTCAATAGAATTATGCAGTAGCACAGACTACAGTAGTCTCACCAAAGAACTACGCTAGGCTTTTTTAAGTTCACAATGATGTCACCTTCCAGGTATGATTAGATACAACAAATTATTTTGTTCAAGATCTCACTCTTCTCCCCCGCAAAAAGAAAGTCCGTTCCAAAAAAGTAATCGAAATCAAACAACTTAAAGATATTCCCGTGACCCTGCCTATTAAGTTGTGATACTGGAGCATTATGTTTCTCTCTACCAGTGCTCTCATCTCAAGAATCTTATGAATTACCTCTGCTAGGACACATCTCTGCACATCTCATGTGACGGGGATAGGTTCCACTGCATTAATAAATGGATCAAAGTGTTATTCGTAGTCAAGCAAAGAATCAAAGGGAAAAAAGGAGCTGTTTACATAATGCAGCATCTGATATGCTCAAGCTAGGAAAAGAATGGCCACTAGTGAGATGCCAGGAGAAAGAAACCAGGGCCTACTGGACCATTCCTAGACACAGTAATTCTACATACTTGTTTTTCAGTATTCACTGAATACATGCTTGTTGGTGCCAGCCATGTGCTTGCAGAGTGCCAAGAATTGAAAGATTTAATGTTCTATTTCCAGTCAGGGCAGTGCAGGAGACACACACATACATATGTGTGAGTATATACATACACACACATGCACACACACACAGCATGAAAGATTATCATAAAATATGACAAGTTTTACAATTGAGGCATAGGTATGGTCTAACTGCTCTCCAGGAGATTGGGGAAGGCTTCAGGGGAATTAATATTTTGATTAGGTTTTAAATGCTGGATAAGAGATTTTTGGGTTCTGTTTTTAAATTTTCATTTCAAACCTTTTTTATGCATATAGGAAAGAGCACAGGCTACTTGATGAATTTAGACAAAATGTACCCACCCATGTAAATACAATCATGATCAGAATATTAAACATTACCAGCACCCCATGACTCTTAAGAATTCTCTTCCAAAACTTTTCCTTTCCCGCAAAAGATAACCCCTATTCTTACTTCAACAATTGTCAGGTAAAGAGTAAAAGAATATAGGCAGAGAAAATGCCTTATTCCAATATCAGGAGATAAAAATGAAGATACATATTTGGAATAATGGGTACATAATGTATATGTATGGGTGGAATAATCTATGGACTTGAGAAGTTTGGAAAAAGTCTGAAAGCAGTGCTTAGCATTTTATTATTTTCTTTATTATTTTCAATTTATCATACAGTGAAATTGGCTTATTTTTTGGGTATGGTTCTATGAATTTTAATACATGTGTAGATTCATATAATCATCATCAAAATTAGGATCCAGAATAGTTTCATCACCTCCCCAAACTTTCCTCGTGCTATCACTTTATAATCAGATCTTCTCCCTACCTCCAAACCCTATGAACCAATGATGAGCTCCTCGTTACTTATACCTTGATCTTTCAAGAATGACATAGGAGAGGAATAATGCAGTATGTCACATTTGAGCATAATGCATCTGAGGTTCATCCAAGCTATTATGTGTATCAGCAGTTCATTCTTTTTTATAGCTGACTGCTATTTCACCTTATGAATATACACAGTTTGTTCATCCATTCACTTGTTGAAGAATAATTGGATTGTTACCAATTTGGGGGGATTATGAATAGAGCTGATATAAACACTCTTGTACAGGTTTTCACGTGAACATAAATTTTCATTCCTCTAGGATAAATACTTGAGGGTGGAATTGTTGAGTCATGAGGTGTTTAACCTTATAGAAACTGTCAAAGTCTTTTGTACAGTGATTTTGTCAGATTTGCTTTATATATTTAGAAGTTCTGCTGTGAGGTGCATACACATTTATTGTTTATGATTATTGTGTCTTTTAGTGAACTGACTCCTTTATAATGATGCAATAATCCCTCTCTGTTACTAGTAATAGCCCTTGTTCTGAAGTCTAATTTGTTTAACATTAATGTAGGCACTGAAGATTTTCATCAGGATCTGCATGGTATTTCTTTTCTATCCTCTTATTTTTTATTCTATTATATTCAATATAATTATATCAGAAGTGAGTTTCTTGTATACAAAATATAATGGAGCCATTTTAATCCTTTCTGTCACCCTCTGCCTTTTCATTGGTTTGTTTAGATCATTTACATTTAATGTGTAATTTTTGATATGTTTGGATTGAAGGCTGCCATTCTATTATTTGTTTTCTGTTTGTATTCTGTGTTTTCATTCTCATGCCTTTTAGGGGGTTAAACTTTTTTTGTATTTTGTTTTAACTTTTAGTACTTTTTTTACTGCATCTCTTTGAATAGTTTTACTTTTGTGGTTACTGTAGAGATTATAATATAAAAAAATCATACTTTTCACATTCTACTTAGAATCACTGTTTAACCATTTTAAGTGGAATGTAAAAATCTTATATTGTCTGTTTTTTATTACCTTCTCCCCTTTATTTTACAGTGGTCTTATATATTATATGTATGTACTTTATAAATTCCATGAGTAAATATTTTAACTTCTGCTTGCAACTGTCAATTACATCTTAAGGAACTCAAGAGAAGAATAGTCTATTAGATTTACCCAGATATTTACCACTTCTGCTGCTCTTCCATCTTTTCTGAGGTTTCAGGTTTCATTCTAGAATCACTACCCTACTGATTGAAGAACTTCCTTTATCAGTTCTTTTAGAGCAGGTCTTGTGGCCATGAATTCTCTTATTTCCTTTATTTCACCTTCATTTCTGAAGAATATTTTTGCAGAATATTGAATTCTAGGTTGATTGTTCTTTGATTTCACTTTAGCACTTTATACATGTCATGCCATTTCCTTCTGACTCATGGTTTTCTATGAGAAATCCATTGAAATTCAAATCATTTTTCCCCTATAGATAGTGCCTTTTTTTCTGGTTGTTCTCAAGGTTCTTTCCTTTGTCTTTAGTTTCCAGTGGTTTGATTATGATGTGACGAGAAGTTTTCCTTACAACACTTATTAACCGTTACACACACTTTACCACTTGATTACTTACTGTCTTGCATTTTTCTGCAGTTGTTTCCTGAACAGAAATTTTGTCTTTTTAGTCATATTTCAAATATTTGAGGACAGAGACCAGAAATTTTTTCTTCTTTATTTCCTACAGCACACAGTAGTTACTCAACAGAATTCTCTCCATTGGAAATGGATTAATAGACTGTTTATTGGACCACAAGATACAGTTAACAGAATGCAGTGTATCAGAATGTATCTTGGCCAAGACAGGAGGGAGGATAAACCTTTAACTGAAGCCAGTGTGGGCTGGAGAAAATACCCAACATTAAGTCAGGCAGCCAAGTGTTGATGGCAGAGAGAGATAACAAAGCTTAAGTGTGAACCAAGCTGAAATAGATGTAGAACATTCCCTTTAGAACAGAGCTTTTCTCTGGCTATTAAAGGATAATTAGTCTTTGCTACAAAGATCAAAGGAACTCAAGACTGTGGCTATAGATACTAAACAGACAACACACTGACCACTTATGTTTCAACTTGTAGAGCATATCAGAACAAATCTATCTCTCTTTAGTTATTCTCAGTCATTATAGGTACCGTTAGCAGGATCATCTTGGGACAAGAAAGAAAAAAAAGGAATATGTATGTGCACATATAGAAACCAAAGCTCTATGATTCAGCTTTCAAAATTTCTGTTTCTTTAAATGCCATTGAAGCACAAATATGCATCAGTTTTCCGTGTTCTCTAGTATTCTGAATTTACCCATCTTAGCATTTTGATATTGTACTATTATCTTTTTATATGTCTGTGTCATGAGGTCAAGAACCACATCTCATTTTATCTTTTTAACCTTAGTATATAGTACAGTGATTGGTACTAATTAATTAATGTATATTTAACAAGTATTTATTGAGCAAAATAAAAAAATGTTCTAGGGGATTCATTGAGAATTCAGTAGTTAGCAATGTGAACAATGAGATTTGGTTGAAATGAACTATATTTTAGAATATATCTATACATAAAGAAAAACAACATGTGAAAATATAAGTAATAATAATATAAATCAGAGTACTTATCAAATAACTATGAAATATCCTGTACTGATTACTGAAAAAAATAAAAATAATTATATTAAAAGAATTACATCCTTATCACTGATATTTAAAAACAGGAGTAATAGTGACCTAAGCAAGTAATTGAAGAATAAACTTTACGGAACTTCCCTGGTGGTGCAGTGGTTAAGAATCCACCTGCCAATGCAGGGGACACAGGTTCAAACCCTGGTCCGGGAAGATCCCACATGCCTCAGAGCAACTAAGCCCATGCGCCACAACTACTGAGCCTGCACTCTGGAGCCCGCGAGCCACAACTACTGAGCCCATGCACCTAGAGCCCATGCTCCACAACAAGAGCAGCCACTGCAATGAAGAGTAACCCCCAGTCACCGCAACTAGAGAAAGCCTGCACACAGCAACGAAGATCCAATGCAGCCAGAAATTAATTAATTAATTATTTTTAAAAAAGAATAAACTTTACCTACCACTGAGAATCACCTACTGTTAAAGAAAGTAAACATAGTGTTTGGAAGTATGGACTCTAGAGTCAGACCGTATGGGTCCAATTTCTAACTCTGCCACGTACTAACGGAGTGACTTTAAATGGTGCCATGCTGAAAGAAAAACACTCACATTATTTTTCTCTCTACACCTTGTCCATACTCTTAATACTTCTGGCCACCAACTATGTAGCAGTTTTTCCATGACAAGCAATTCTCTAAGTCTCTGTGTATGGCAACTAAGTGTCCTACAATTCGACTTAATTCTGACACTACCTAGCTGGAGATTCCACAGGTTAAGGGCTCAGTCCCACAAGACATCTACGCTTCCACCTCAGCCGCAGATACCAATCACAAGTAGTAGGTCCTTTGGTCACTCACAGCTTCTCTCTGACTTGGATACAAATTGGAGGTTCCCACAATCCTCTTATCAGGCTCTATAATTTGCTAGAATGACTCACAGAACTCAGGATGGCTCGCCAAACTCAGGAAAATAGTTTACTTATTTTAATCACCTTTTTATTATAAAAAGATACAACTTACGTCTTTGACATAAATTGTGGCAATGTTTTTTTTTTTGGATCTGTCTCCTAAAGCAAGGGAAATAAAAGCAAAAACAATCAAATGGGGCCTAATTAAACATAAAAGCTTTTGCACAGTGAAGGAAATCATTGGTAAAATAAAAAGACAACCTACTGAATGGGAAAAAATATTTTCAAATGATATGACTGATGAGTTAATATCCAAAATATATAAACAACTTATGCAACTCAATATCAAAAAAAAAAAAAAAAAACCCCAAGCAATCCAATTAAAAAAAAAAGGGGGGGTGGTGTGGGCAGAAGACCTGAATAGACATTTTTTTCAAAGAGGACATACAGGTAACCAACAGGCACATGAAAAGATGTGCAACACTGCTAATCATCAGAGAAACACAAATTAAAACCACAATGAGATATCACCTTACACGCATCACAATGTCTGTCATCAAAAAGAACACAAGTAACAAATGTTGGTGAGGATGTGGAGAAGAGGGAACCCTCGTTCACTGTTGGTGAGAATGTAAATTGGTGCAGCCACTGTGGAAAAGAGTATGGAGGTTTCTCAGAAAACTAAAAAATAGAACTACCATATGACCCAGCAGTTCTATTTCTGGGTTTATATCTAAAAAAAAGGAAATTAAAAAAGATGCACACACCCCAATGTTCACAGCAGCATTATTTACAATTGCCAAGATATGGAAGCAACCTGTCCATCAACAGATGAATGGATAAAGAAGATGTGGTATAAATATACAATGGAATACTACTCAGGCACAAAAAAAAAAAAAAAGAATGAAAATTTGCCATTTGAAACAACATGAATGGGTTTGGAGGGTATTATGCTAAATTAAATGAGTCAGACAGAGAAAGACAAGTACTGCATGATATCACTTATATGTGGAATCTAAAAAATACAACAAACTAGTGAATATAACAAAAAAGAAACAGGCTCACAGATATAGAAAACAAACTAGTGGTTACCAGTGGGAAGAGGGAAGGGAAGGGGCGAGGTAGGTGTAGAAGATTAAGATGTACAAACTATTATGTATAAAATAAATAAGATCGAAGGATATATTGTGCAACACAGGGAATATAACTAATATTTTTATAATAACTGTAAGTGGAATATAACCTTTAAAAATTGTGATTACTATGTTGTACACCTGTAACTTATATAATATTGCACATCAACTATACTTCAGTAAAAAAAAAAAAATCCAAAAAAAGTTTGAAAAATAAGTATGTTGAGGAAGAAAAAAATCACACAGCTCAGGAAATACCAGATGGAAGAAATGCGTAAGGCAAGGTATGGGGGAAGGGGCACAGCGCTTCCATGTCCTCTCCAGACAGGCCACCCTCCCAGCACCTCCACATCTTCACCAACCTAGAAACGTTTTGAACCCTGTCATTTAGGATTTTTATGGTGGCTAAATTTTTAGGTATGGCTGACTAAACCATTGGCCATTGGTGATTAATTCAAAGTCCAAGTCATCTCTTCTCCTGGAGGTTGGAGCGGCGGGCGCTTCAAGTTCCAACCCTGTAATCACTGGTTAGTTCCCCTGGCGGCCAGCCCAGGTCCTGAAGCTATCCAGGAGTCCACAGCCACCAGTCATCTCATTAGCATACAAAAAGACACAGTGCTTCAGAGAAACCAATGGTTTTAGGAGCTGTGTGCCAGGAAATGAGGACAGAGCCTAAATATTATCAAGAACCAGGGCCAAGACCAAATATATATTTCTTATTATGTCACACATACACTCTATGTGCTTTAACTTTTCCATCTGTAAAACAAGGATGGTGATAATGGGACCTAATTCATAAGCTTATGGTGATGTAGTGAGGGTTCAAATGGTCATTTACATGGAGTGTAAAATAACTCCTGGCATACCATAAACTCTCTAAGAATTAGCTATATTTTAATTCTTAATCTTCATTTCTGAGTAAGTGAAAGAGATAAAAGATGGAAAAGATTACAAATCCTCTGTTTATGTTGAAAAAGTCTGAATAGAAAGAATTCAGGCTTTAATGAAGGGAAACATAAATTTGAGATTTTATAAAGAATTTCCTGACTGAGGGAACAGGGAATAGTGATCTGGTGCATATTAGAATTAACTAATTTATATAGAGACAAAGGAGGCTCCCAGTAAAAGAATGTGAAGAGTGCAAATGATTGGGTTTTATTAGTACTCAGACACTTCCTGTGACTTGAAGCTTAATTGATAAGGGGGGAATTTCAAGAGGGGATTATAGGACCCTCTGAAAAGAATTCTTGTTTTGTGAAAAGAAGCCAATACAAGTTGGAATCAAACACAGAGCTTGAGGATCAGAGTAGAATAATGGCTCTGAGTGTTGTGTGCTCATTGTTATTTGAACCAAACAATCTAGCTACTGAAAATAGTGCGCACAATGTAGGGAGAAAAAATAAGTTGCATATGCAAGCTATGAGTTTTAAACCTCAATATGTAGCTACTTGCTATTTAAAAGCTTTATATAAGGAGAATTGTTTCCCTACTTATTTAAAGGGGGTTGGGAGAGAGAGGGTGGGCAGCGGCCACCAATGGGCCATCCATCCATTAAATGGAGCAGAAACGGATCAGCTAGGAGAAAACTATCCCATGGAAGCAGCCAGAGGGAGCTGTAAGTGGAGGCTACAAAGCTGGGAGTCTAGCAATGCAGGTGGCAGCTCGAGTGGAACTGTTGCAGAATGGCCCCGAGGTGACTAGTGGCAGCCACGAGGAAGGTAGCCAAGTGAGTACAGTACGGGGTAATGCTTTAAAGGCAGTTCTGGCAAAAGGAATAAAGTGAAGGGAGAATGCCCTGGAGCAACCTAATGTCAAAAATGGTGCCGCTAAGAGATTATGAAACATCAGCCTAGAAGGGAGCTAAGGTAATTTGGCAACCACTTGCAAGAGAAGGTAATATGCTTGTTGGTGAATATACTCTGATACCCCTGGTAGCATCTCCACTTCCTACAAAAGGGAAGGAATCTGAAAGTATTTGTGTGTGTGAGTGTGCATGCGGAACTGAGGTTCTACCTTCGCAACTGTCAAAAGTTGGGCATAATATTAATATTTCATTAATTATACCCATAATCTGGAAAGTAAATAACAGGGGAATTTGTCTTTTAGTTAGTAGATGTCTAGAAAGATGCAGATGGGGAGTCAAGAGAATGGTATAATGCACATTTCCTGAATTTCCAGCTCAGCATTGGAATATCCTTCTGATTTGGCGAACCATCCTATAGACACTGATGGAAATGGTGGTGATGGACATACTTATTCTTTCTGTGCACTCCTGGTGACTAAAGAGTCATGTTGTCCAAATACAAGTATTCAGATGCTTTGCCTGAGCCTCGAATCTTGAGACTTGGTTGGAGAATTGTTCTCCTGCTGCATGTCATGGAGAGGAGCAGCGGTGCTCATACCTCGATGCTGCCCTGAAGTCCTCCAGGATGACAGCACACAAAGCAATGCCAAACAGAGGATTCCCGAGACCAGGACTTTGACATAGTTCACCGTCTTTGGACCCTCCAACGCTTTTTTCTGTAGTTTTTGTTTTGATTCTGGAGCTATTAACTTATCCAAAAACTCCTTTTAACTTAAGTCCATCAAAGGTTTTTTTCTTTTGTTTACAACAAAGAATCCAAAGAAGTAGAAATGGGTAAACCTTATTCATCAGGCATTTGAGCAGTTATAACCAGAACAAAAGCTTGTATCTTATTTCTTTGTCTTTACTGATGGTCTCAAAGCAAAAGTCTAGTGGTATCCTTCTTCACACAAAGCTGAAGGCACAGTCTAGTGCAAGAGTCAGCCAGCTTTCCTGTGCAGGGCAAGGCAGTAGATATCTGAGGATATATGTGGATCTGTGTTGCAGCTAGGGGACTCTGCCCTTGTAGTGTGAAAGCAGCCATAGACCACGCATAAATGAATAAGCAGTATTTACAAAAACACGCAGCAAGCCAAATTTGGCCTGAATTTTTCTGACCCCGTGTCTAGTAGAATGAACATGGGTCTTGGAAGTGGATAGACCTGGGGCATCCTGAAAAAGTCACTAACTCTTTTGAGACTCAGTTTCCTCATTCAGAGCTAGGAAAAAAATGGCAACTCATGGATTTCCACTGAGGATTAAATTTCAAGAGAACACACATTTTAAAAGCACCTTGCTGTTTGGTTTGGTTTACACACATTGTTTCATGAAATGTAAGTATATCACACGTTACACTCAATAATTAGTTATTATAAATATAATATTTTCCGAACAGTCAACATTAATTTGTGCACAACACATGTTCACACACACTCTCTCAAGCATTCATATAACTTCCCAAAAAAGAGTTCTTATCTAGAACCAATCTCCAAATAATAGTCTTTATCCTACCTTTGAGTAGGGCTATTATTTTTTGTTGCTCCACCCATAAGAAGTCTTCACAGCCTGAAAATACTCCCAGAGATAATATTTCATAATGTTGGCAGGGCAATTGGCTGGAAGTTCTAGCTATTCCAATACTGAGTCTCCTTGATATATATTTTAATTCCAGGCATGAGGAAAGTTGCTAACTATTAATTTGCAACACATATGTGATAAGGGGGAAAGTTTTAAAATATGTTCACAGAATGGGCTGTGCAAAGAGATACTAATTAAAAGACTGTGGCAGTTTTACCTCAGGAATCCAACAGATTTTCTGATTGGCTATCATGGTGCCTACTTCATGCAAAGTGCAGAAC
Organism: Balaenoptera physalus; assembly: GCF_965194825.1. NCBI lineage: Eukaryota > Metazoa > Chordata > Mammalia > Artiodactyla > Balaenopteridae > Balaenoptera > Balaenoptera physalus. Next base: position 19,075,093 of record NC_138883.1, read on the forward strand.
TGAGAAAAATGCAGGCAGTGGGTCTGTGCTACTAAATTTATTGGAAAAAAATTTCCTGCCCAGAACCGTCATTTGCAATATCAAATCATCAATTACATGTTCAATCCACAGTAAACAGTGTCTGCTAATTACATAACACTGTGTTAAATTCAGTCCAAATGGTAGGATGAACATATGAGATTGATTTTCAGAATTGTATGAACTGGTTATTTACAGTTGATTAGTGAAGACAGAATATGGTGCAGAAATTGCTACGTTAACTTAAGGACTTCTTTTCTTTTCCAATTCTGTGAAATTGCTCATGTTATCCTAATCTTAAAAGATCTATATTGGCCTTAACCAGAAATCTTATCACATAAGGGATCCAAGGAGGGCTGAAACAGAGAATAGCGAATAGCTTAGCCTCAGTGGCAATCTCTTGTTACAGTGTAATTGCTGCCTTCTCAAGTTTCAGTAAATGTGTTTACTAGATTCCTCCTAGTAAGAAAGCTTCCCACTCAGTTGCTTCTATTTTTATTCTAAAATCTCAAATCTAAATTTCTAGATTTTCAAATCTTTTCTAGCTTTTTTTTTTTTTTTTTTTAATTCCAATCTTGGAGTCCCACCCTGTATCTTTTTTTCTGTAAGCTCAGTCTTTGTTTTCCTCCTGATTTTTAAAAGAAAATTCTGTTAGCCTTCTAACACCCTCCACCTCGTGGCCAGGGTGTTAGCCTACCTAGAAGACATTGACGTGAAAGAATATCCAATATTTATTTAGCACGAGTGATGGTGAATGTTATATGTCAACTTGGAAGGTATTTTTGCATGAGATTAGCATTTAAATCAGTGAACTTTGAGTAAACAGATTGCCCTCTGTAATGTGGGTGGGTCTCACCTAATCAGTTAAAGGTCTGAATAGAACAAAAACATAGGCCTTCCCAAGTGAGCGGAGATTCTCCAGCAGACTGCCTTGTGACTTTCTCTGCAGTACTGGTTCTCTGGGCTCTCCAGTCTGCCACAGTGCAACAGGGTCACAGGTGGGCTGCACATGGGCTACCAGGCCGCTGCCCAGCAGAAGAGGGAGGTGTTGCTGGTTCCTGCACCTGCCATGTACTTCTGGTATGGCTGACAACTCCCTGAGCACCTTGAGCTGACCTCGCAAAGCCAACATCAGCTCCAACCTCACTGACACTGGCTGCCCCACAGCAGAATCCAAACCCCGGACAGTCCGGGCCTGGGAGGAGCCTGAAGACATAGGACACCCTTTATTGCTCTGAGAACTCTTAAGAGATTGAGTAAAGGAGTGATGTGACCCTGAGGCTAGGAGGGAAGTCAAAGGCTGTGGGAAGATGCCACTGGGTACAAGGCAAGGCACCAGAAAGGAGTCAGCCAAAAGGAACAGCTTCCTAGGATCTGCCCTTCAAGTGTGGCTGGAGCCTGCTTATCAGGCCTGTTCCCAAAGGGCAGCAAATTTGCACTTACCAGCCTCCATATCGCTTGAGCCAATTTCTTATAATAAATATCCTTTTATACATGTTCACATCCTATTAGATCTGTGTCTCTGGCGAATCCTGACCAACACTATACATACATTACATATAGATTCTCTTCTGTGTGGTCTACTTTGTTTAATTTGTATAACAAACATGTACAATAAATACTATTGTCATGCTTGTTTTTTATATTTTAATTTCTGTAGATGGGTAAACTGAGGCACATATTGGCTAAATATTTGGGGAATATGCTAATAAGCTTTGGAGATAGGTTTGGAAAACAGTCATTCTTACTCCATATTTATTAATCCTGTGAGGTAGTTATTATTTTCCCCATTTTACAAGCAGAAAGTTAAGATGAAGAGAGATAAGTAATATGCCCATAATCAGTAACTAGAAAACCAATGCCTCTCTGATTTCAGATTTCCTATTAACTATTGAAATAGATTACTTTTTGCAAAATTAAAAATTCAGAATCTGAGTAAAGTACAGCAACTTTTATATGATATTATGTAAAAATATATTAGATTCAGTGCTAGTAACATTATAATATATAAAATTCAATTCTGATAGTAACATAAAAATACAAATAAAATTATTTCTATTACTAAGAGTTTTCAGCTAGGCTTTATTGCTCTTGACAAGTAAACTTCAGAAGCATTTGCATTCCATCAGGACATCAGTATTGTGCCCATTCATAATCTTTGTTGAGATACATTGTGAGCTAGGTTTATATTAGAAAAGAAGCCAATGACTATCAGCAAAGTCTTCCAAATGTCTCGATTGTTAGACTTCTGACATTGAGGTGAAGGCAAATTGTTCAGAATACATTTTTCTTACAGCTTCCTAATGTTCTTAGTGGAAAGGTTTTCCTGCCTTTGGGGTTGATTTGATTTGTGTTTGGAAATGTCATTACCTAACTTTGTGAGAATGACTGCTCAGGGATAGTAGGTTTCCAGCAATCTTCAGAATGAGGTCCTCAAGTTGGGATCCAGAGACAAAATACTAGCATGTCTCTGACCTGGGATTGGTTGATGAAATGTTTTGGGTGACTGTTACAGGTTGAATTGTGTCCCCTCAAAAAGACATGTTGAATATTACAAAAAAGAAAGAATTAATGCCATTTGCAGCAACATAGATGTATCTAGAGATTATCATACTAAGCGAAGTGAGTCAGAAAGAGAAAGACAAATACCATGTGATATCACTTATATGTGGAATCTAAAATATGACACAAACAAACATATCTACAAAACAGAAAAAGACTCACAGACATAGAGAACAGACTTGTGGTTGCCAAAGGGGGAAGGGTGGGGAAGGGAAGAATTGGGAGACTGGGATTAGCAGATGCAAATTAGTTTATATAGGTACATATAGGATGGATAAACAACAAGGTCCTACTGTATAGCACAGGGAACTGTATTCAATATCCTGTGACAAACCATAATAGAAAAGAATATGAAAAAGAATATATTATGTATGCATGTGTATGTATAACCGAATCACTTTGCTGTGCAGAAGAAGTTAACACAACATTGTAAATCAACTATACTTCAATAAAATTAAAAAAAAAAAAAAAAAAAAAAAAGACGTGTTGAAGTTCTACCACTTAGTACCTCAGACTATAAGCTTGTTTGGAAATAGTTTCTTTAAAGAGGTTCCAATCCAGTATGACTGGTGTCCTTATAAAACGGAAAAATCTAGACACAGAGTCAGACACACACAGAGGTTAGACCATGTGAAGACATGAGGAGTGTTCCATGTGGAGATGGAGGATTGGAGTGATGCATCTACAAGACTAAGAATGCCAAAGATGCCAGCAAACCAGCAGAAGCTAGGAAGAGGCAAGGAAGGATTCTCCTACAGGTTTCAGAGGAAGCATGACTCAAGTGACACCTTAATTTTGGACTTACAGCTGTCAGAACTGTGAGACTATATATATCTTCTGTTTTAAGTCACCTAGTTTCTGATATTTTGTTATAGCAGCCCTAAGAAACTAATAGAGTGGGCAGATATTTATTTTTCAGGAGAGAAGGTAATACCATCAGATTCTCCAAGAGACACTTGATCCAATATATATATATATAGCCATGATTTTTGAGCAGTTTGGAGAACCACCTGTGCATATTTTTGAATCATAACATTTTTATTTTACGAAGTCTTTCTGAATATTCACTCCAAATATCTGTCTATCTGAAATAATTAAGTTGTTTGTTTTTACAAATTACAAATAATTAATACTAGAATAAGCACTCTTCACAAGTTATAGGAAGCAACAGGCCTCTTAAGAGGATTGCAAATATTTAACAATTAAACCAGGTGTTTTATTTAGATTATAAAGTCAACTCATGTCCATATTAGAAAATTGTTAAATATAGAAATTTAGAAAGAAAAGTCAAAAACCACTCTTTACAAGTTTACATCTTGGATTATTATATTTTTTGGTGTAGGGCTACTTGTTTTATTCAGCTGAATTATCCTGCTGGGGTTGATTTGCTGCAGAAAAGTGGTCAGAGAAGAAAAGCCCCGCTGTGCTGGGGACTGTGTGCTAGGAGCATTTCAGTCACTTTCCCGGTGAAAGGATGGCGTGAACAGTGTCAGCAGGGCTCTCGAGGGGTTGTGTGGATAAGTGAAGGGAAGGCATTTTAGATGTGCTGGGTGTAAAGGAGATGAGGAGAAAGAGAGAAATATAAGAAAGCATTTATGAATTTCTTTTTCTTTTTTCATGACAAGGATGGTGAGATCATTTGTGCTACTTCTTAAGGAAGCTATAGTAAAGACCATTTTACACACATGCTTGCTCTCATTTCTGCTTGTTTACTTAATATTAGTCCCTAAACAAGGATCCACTGAATCAAAGATGTGAACATCCTTATGTGCGTGATATTTTTTTCAAGCTGATTTCCAGAAAGATTTTTCCAAATTACACCCCAGCAGTGTGTGAAAGTGCTGTTCTCAGAGTGCCTTAATCAGCACTGAGAATTATTTTTTCTTTAATATGTTCCAGTTTAAGATGGGAAAATAGAATTTCTTTACTTGTATTTGCATTTTTAATTATTAGTATGGCAGAATCTTTTATTCTTGTTAGCCATTTTTGTTTATTTTTATGTTTATTCATCTTCTTTTCCCATTTTTCTCTCTTGATCTACCTTTTTTCTCTGTATCACATTTTGTGAAAGTACAAAATAAAACATGCTCATGCAACAATCAAACCCTATAGAAATGCATAAAGACAATACTACTCCCCTCCAATCCCACTCCTTGAAGTAACATTTGAATGTTTGTACTCTTGCTCACATCTCCTATGCTCACATCAACATATACAGGTATATGAACAGGTCTACATTTTGTTGTTATTTTGATTATTGATTTGACTACGTATATTACTCTGTAGCTGACTTTTCACACTTAATATTTTAGATAGAACCTTCTTCTAGGTCAGTTACTCTGCATCTACTTTCCTCTCTCCCTCCTTCCCTTCCTCTCTGTTTTCCTTTTTCTTTCCTCCTCCCTTTCTTCCTTCCTTCCTCTCTCCCTCCCTCCCTCCCTCCCTCCCTTCCTTCCTTCCTTCCTTCCTTCCTTCCTTCCTTCCTTCCTTCCTTCCTTCCTTTCTCTCTTCTTTCTTCCTTTCCTTTCCTTTCCTTTCCTTTTTTATAAATAAATGGAACTGTAATTCAAGATGCCATGCACACACATGAAAAAGATGTAACACAGAAACCCAAAAATGCAGTTCAGGAACAACTCAAAGAAGGGAATTTTGTGGAAACATTTGGTAAAGAGTAATTTCAAAGTCATTTTCCTTCTTGACATGGCCTTTTTCATGGCATATACGCATAGAGGGAAGAAGGTAGACCTCTCAGGATACCAGAGTGGCAGAATGTGGAGGCAGCCCAGGCAAGATTCTGCCGACTACTTTCCTGAGCAAAAGCTGCAGAGGATAATGGCCCAGGGGCCCGTCAGGAAAAGACAGGTTCACCATGGTGGCAAACAGGAACACTCTCTACTGTTCTGAAGGGAGAGTACATCTCCAATCTCTCAGGGGGGTGGACCACAAGAAGAGGACCATGGCAGAAGCTTGGGTTTCTATCAACATCAACGTGACATCCTTTCCAAGAATTCTGAGCTTCTGGACCATCACCTCATATGCCTCTTACCCTTCACCTCATGGCTACACTCTGGTTTCAGAAATCCACTGCAGCCCTCTTTTGACCTATAAAGCATGACAGCAACACAGCATTAATTCTGCACAGAGAGAAAATTAGGTTTTCTTAGAAACTGAGATATTCCTTATTTTCCATCAATTTTTATTAGTTACTCAGACACTGACCAACATTTTCTGCTCTAGCCTCTTTAGGTAATTTTGGGTGGTTGTCCTTCTCTCCAACATAATATTGCAAATGGGATGGACATTATGTGGACAGCTCAGTTATTTGTCTAAAAATAGAATCTGACACTTATTCCAACCAGGCAATTTGAATATGAACCCCTCCTTTTGATACTTATTTAAATTTTGCCCCTGCTTCTTAATTAATTGAGGAATATTATTTGATTCTGGGACACTATGAAGGTGAAGTTTATCTGGGTCATCTTTTTATAAAATAAATTTATACCCCCTTTACCCCTTTCTTTCGTTTTAATAGCTGTGTATTATTTCATGAAGTGAATATACTAAAATGTTCAACTCATATCCCTCTTCACTGGTAGTCCAATTATTTCTACTTCATTTCTTCATTTATTTGTTTGGTTTTGATCGTAATAAAAAAATGCTGGAAACAAAACCCACATCCACAAGTACATATAACACTCATGCTTACATACAGGAAACTATATACAGTTGGCCCTTGAACAATGTCAAGTTTAGGGGAGCTGACCCTCCGTGCAGTTGAAAATCATCATGTAACTTATAGTTGGCCCCATGATTTCTCCATATCCCAAGTTCTGCATCCACAGATTCAACTGTGCAGTACTGTAGTATTTACTATTCAAAAAAATTTGCATATAAGTGGACCCATGCAGTTCAATCCACGTTGTTCAAAGCTTAACTGTATATGTATGTCCTTGTGCTCATTGCTTATAGATCTGTAGCAGGAATTCCCTCAAAGGTCAATTCTAAATAAATGAGTGGAACTCACATTATCCAAAAGCCAATGAGTTGAGGTGGTAATAGAAAGTCACAGAGGGTATATCAATTTCTGCATACAAAAACAATGGACTTTACAAATTTGCAGAAATTTGGGCATTTTGTATATTCACTGAAATCCATTGCTGGTGTTCCTCAGGAAAACTTTGAAAAGGCGAAATTATGCAAAGAAAACTTTGTGGATTTTGATTTTTTGCTCTGATCTTGGTATCTGATATAAAGAAGACCTGTTTATCTTTTGAGATATGTAAGGTCTAAAATACAAGTGGCAGGGAAAAGGACAGAAGGAATTTTATTTTAGTTTGGAGAAGTCTGGAGTTTTGGCCTTAGAACTTTGAGACACTGCAAAGCAAATAAATGAATAGTGTATTTAAAGTCAATTCCATCTCCAGTTATTTACCATTTAAATTACAGTGGTAGGAAAGCTTCCAAATTAGAAAAAATGCACCTCTGATCAGAGGATAAAGGAAGGACAGTGTTTTAAATGTTGATTTTAAATTAGGTCAACATAGCTATAGTCTGACTAGTTTGGATTTGAACAAATTTAAACATTGAAAGTGGCCCCTGAAAGAAAATATTGTTGGTGTCGCAGAGTAGATCTCAATGGAAGGAGGCCACGTTCAAGGTAGAGCTGAATCAATCACTGTCGAGTTCCTCAAATCTTTCATTCTTAACCAGAAGTGGGCTTTGATATCACCTGGGGATCTTGTGCAAATACATGTTGGCCAAATTTCTGATTCAGCAGGTATGAGGTGGTACTCAGCATGTATATTTTGAAAAAGCTTTTCAAAATATTGTTGTGAGCAATTCTGAATTAAGAACCACAGTCTAAAATATGTTTCTAGAAGTAAGTTCTCTGGATTATCTGAGACAGAATCATCTGAGGGACATGTTAAAAATATGCATTTCCAAATAGTGATTCAATATAACTGGAATGAGGCTTGAGATTCTGGACTTCTTACAGAACCCCTCAAGTTGTTGTGCGAAGTGACATTTGTGAAACTCTGCACCTGTATCATCCACGAACAACATTAAAGGAACTTGGTTTCATTGTTCTGACCAATTGCAAATGAGTTGAGATGTAGCCATAAAGGCACCACCAAGTATGATCACTGGTTGTAAAATTTTACAACCTGATATATTCAAAGTTAATAACAGATACACCTTTAAAGAGGAAGGCTGCTTGAATATAACCAGGTGTCGGTACTGGTTTTCTAGCAAGTGGTCCAGCCTCCTGATGTCTACATCATACCAGCATAGTCAGTGGGTATCTTTGTTAAGGTGCCTTTTGTTGCAAGTAAAATCAAAGCTAATGAATACTAATTTAAGGAATTAATTTAAACAGTTTAAGTGAGGAAATTCGTCATAAGACAAGTTTCTCTTTTGGAATCCAGAAGCATGAAGTAAAGCCAAACTTGAAGAAAGAATTGAAGCAGGATTGGAAAGGCCACATGACTTCTAATGTCTGCTCCTTTCTGCTCTCTGCTTTACTTTTCTCTTTCTGCAGTCCAGTCTCTTCTCCTCCAAACATATGGTGGAAGATGCCACCCAATGGTCTTCAAGTTTACAGTGTCTCCAAGGTCTGGCTACTCTTGCAGCAGCCTCTTTTTCCCAAGGTCAAATCTCTGGGATAGAGAATCCTATAGGACCAGTTTGAGTAAAGATTTCACTTTTGGTCCAATCAAATGTGTAGGAAGAGTAGATTAGAACTATGGCTGCTGGGGCCACTCTTGGCAGTTCCCAAAGTTTAGGGGTTGGGTTTGATTTCTGACCTAAGGATTTGGAGACAACTAAAAATAATGATGATAGGACTAAAATCAGTTTGGGCAAACTGAATACAAGTATACACAAGCCCACACACAGGCACAATTACAATTTATATAGCACAGGTGTGGCCTTGTTCTTTCAAAAATGTCTGTCCCTAAGGGATTTGCAAACCCTCTTTGCCATGTGCCTAGAAGTCTGTATAGGATTTCTGTTCCATGCTGTGACTATTCCATGTTGTGATTTTGATTACTTCCCTGACCTAAAACCAAATGCCTTTTAAATGCCCCGAGGGTGGAGATTTGGTCTTGCTTAACAAGTACAACTACCATAATGCCCAGCACATAGTATGGACTTAAAAGCAATTTGTTAAATAAAAAACAATTTGTTGAATAACATGGTTACAGGGTCTCCGAAATTTTGTCTAAAACTCTTCATGTCTGCTTAAGTTTTTACCACAAGAAATTCTCTGGAACTGCCAGCATTGATACTATCAGTACCTCTTCTGGGCATCTGATTGGTGGTAGGTAGAATTAGTCTGTGCTTTGCTTGGTTTCCCAGTGATCTTTGAAGCTTGCCTACATTTCCTTCTCACTCACTCTAACAGTAGCTTCTGGGAGCCCCCTTGGAGGGTTCTGGCATGTTCCCATGGACAGTCCTGAAGATTCCACTTAATTTTCAGAACTCTTCTTTCACTGTGAAGGATTTCTGTTCTCATTAACCATCTGTCCCATAATCACACTTCTCAGCTCTCCCAGTCTTCTAAAATAGTGATACTTAAACTTTATAACTGACCTGAGGCATCTTTTGAAGATGCAGATTCAAATTCAGAAGCTCTAGAGAGACGCCTGGCAGCCTGACTTTCTAACAAGCTCCCAGCTAATGCTGTTACTGCTTGTCTGTGGGCTCCACTTTGAGTAGCAAGGTTCTAAAGACCCTCTCTACAATTTAGCTGTCTTTCTTCAGATTAAAAAAATCTCACAATCTATCCATTTTCTGTGGGGATAGCCAAAAAAGCCTTTTTTGCTGGTCCGTGTCAATCCAAGTTACTGAATTCTTTTGTCTCAATCCCTTTGATTTACCAGCGAATCACAAAGTTTCTAATCTTAATACACTGTGTTGGGAGTATTTGTTTATACTACCCATTCCCACCACTTTTTTTCTTAATTTGTGGGAAGAAATAGCTACTTTCAAAATGTATTCCTAGGAAGGCTCTGCCCTTTGATAAAATAATTTTATCTTATTTTAAGATTCAAAATTTTAAAATATGACTGCAACTTCTACACAGTTCTTTTTTTTTTTTTCTTTTTCCCATGAAGATGTTTTCCCACATCTTCTCTTAGTTACTTGGGACTGAAAGGGATTTTGTGTGTGTAGTTGTGTGTAGAGTGCAGTCTGCCTCTGACTGGCAAAGGAACGTCACAGTGATGAAATTCTTCTCATTCCAACCACCTCATGACCTTTACAGCTGCACAAAAAGGTGACACATGGCATTAGCACAAAGAATGTGGTTCTCAGCTGCAGTGTTGTGCACACTACATGCCAAAGAGAGGTGCGAGGTGTGCTCTGATTACTTTGTTAGTAATAGTAGTAAAAGACAGCAAACTTTGCAAATAGTTGATTTTTAAATCTGTTACAGTGGATTCTAGTTTAAGATATTGACTATACAATGATGTCATGCTAATTCATTTTCTCATTTGCTTTCTTTTGAGAATTTGGAAAGAGTGAATTTTGTCTTGGATACTGGGATCATGCACAAATGATTATCATCTGTCTATCTTTCTACTGCAGGAGATTCAGTATAACTTATTTCACAAGTGCCGAGCAGGTTTATTTTCTCCACTAAAATTTTCAGTTCTTTAGGTTCTGTTTGGAAAAATCCAGCCCATGTCTGCTTATGTAACCCAAAAGGAAAAGTAGTTTATTTTTCTCCACAAATATACCCTCTAACTTTTGGGGTACCATTAAAGGGAAAGTTTCCTATAATTGGAGCATGCTCTATCTGAATAATCATGATCTTTCCCCAGCATGCTTCCTTTTCTACTCAATCAGATCAACATCTGACCTTGTGTTTTATGTCAGGCTCTGCTCATAATCTAGTTCATTTCAAGGACATTTCTCCTTTTCTTTTTTTTCCCCACTATATTAAAACACATTGATCTCTCCCATCAGTAAACTCATAACATCCTTTTAACCAACATTACTTAGCAGATGCTCATTTTTCTCTACTTGTCCTGTGTTTGTTAATCTTATTTTTCCAAATAGATTATAGGTATAGATTACTGAGAATATAATCAGGTAATAGATTTGTTTTTACTGTGCTAGGCCCAAAACAAAGCCATGCTAAAAACTCCATAGCTTATACTTTATTTTATGAATATCAAAACAACTGAAATCCCATCTTTGAAACTAAATAAGCAGAACAAATAGTTTAAGTTTCAACTCAGAGCGGGTGAGCTAATTAGAAATGAAATTAATGTGTATGTGGCCGTGTTCATGGTCTCATGAACTTAGTTCAATTCTTATGTCTTCTCTTGTTTGTTCATTGTCTTTGGTAGGGAATGAGATCATTCAAATATACTGATTTTAAGAATTTCTTAAGTCATTTCTGAGACTCAAGGCAGAGCAAGGAATTCTTTGATGCAAAAATATGACTGCAACTTCTACCGAATTTTTTTACTTTTCCCGTGAAGTTTATAGAGAAGATAAAATCGGGATCTTTTGGACAGAAAACTAAAGGGTTTTTATCCCTTCATACCTTTTCACAGATCTTAAATAATGCATAAAGAAGAAAATGGAAAATGAACCTTCTCAATATGTGGAAGAGTATGTACACTTTCAGTTAGTGAACTGAGACTCTCAACTGACCCTCAAGAAATGGTTTCATGGTGTTACAACTCCTGAAATCTTTTTCAAAGGAAACATGAGTGGGGCAAGCAAAAAAAGGGGAGAAGCACAGTTGCTGTTTAATTAAAAAATGTCATACACATAACTTTTAGATTGTCAACTACTACACCAGAAAAGGAGTTTTTTGGCTTGTGTTTCATTTTGCCCTTCTCCTTCTCTTCCCCCACAGCCAACCCCTCCCCTTTTTTCTCCTCCTTCTTCCCCTCCATGTATTTTTGGTTTACCTTTGTTCCTGGGGTGAAGCAGTGACAATGAAACTCTGATTGAATGTGACTGTTGGCAAGTGGAAAGAGACCACGTTTCACCCTGTCTCTATACTGAAGTCGAGTCCAGCTCACCACTGCATTGTTGAATTAACTTTCAGCCATGTTCTTAGCACATACCAAACCATCATCAGAACAAAGTAGATTTGGAATGTCGTTTATGCAAACAACATTAAGCAGGGTATATGTATCTTTTAGCTTAAGATTTAAATGTAAGTAGGGTGTATCTTTTGAGTTGGACTTGAAGGAAACCAGGGTGTCCAGAACAAATGCTGCTGTGGAACATTGACTCAACTGCTTGGAAATGTTCAAGCAATCAAAACATGAACTTGCAACAAAGTCCAAGTGTCCCCATTCAGAGTTTGTTTTCTAGGTGACATAATATTTCAGTTAACTTGAAGTGTGAGTGTCTGTAAAAGGCTATTTTTTACTCTTAAAACACTCTTTAAGTTCACAAAAATTCTCTTAGTGGATAGAAATGGCTAGCAAAAGAGATGGTCTCTCAGGAGCAGCAGGGATTTAGTATGTTTCTTTTACAAAAAGATCCTTTGCTTCTGATATATCTACCAAAGATACACAAATATCTTACTTTGTGATTAAGTTTTCTGTAAGATGAATTCTAGATGGCTATTAGTTTTTTTATATGATTTTCCTTCTACAAATTCATGTATGAACAGAAAATTGAACACTGCAGGAATGAAAGCTTCATTTTATATTAATTTTATGGCATAGATAACATTAATAGAAAGTGTGGATGTGTGTGTGCATTTAATTGATCTGAAATTAAAGGCTCCCATATCTATGTCCTACTGGGATTTGTAATAGATTAATCCTTCTACAAATGCTGGATCTCCTTTTGTCCAGTTCTTATGTCTGGATTCCAATTCCTCATATGTGGATTTACCCAGGTGTGACTTTTAGGAAAATCTAAGAATTTTGGTTCTAACAGTAAGAACCATCCTTACTGCAAGTATTTTAGAAAAGAAGGAAAATGGAAAGTAGGGAGTGGTACAAACAGAAAATGGAAGTAAATTTTGAGGCAAGTTCAGGGTGAAGTCTTTTTCAAGGTAACCCTGGGGAGAATTCAAAGTTGAGTGTGGTCTAAAACCAAACTCCCATGTTTGTGCGAAGAAAATAGGGAAAGTTTATAAGGTCCTGGAGATCACAGTGGACTCTAAAATACTCTAGTCAGTTCCCAAGTCAGTAAACCAAAGGCACTGAACTTGTACTGGGAGATAGGTGAGGAAAGTCAGTATCAAACATTCTTAGGCCAGTCTCTGTCCAAGTTGTTTCATATTTATTATCCCTTTCAGTTCTTTCATTAGTTTTATGAAATAGGCATTATCTCAGTTTTACAGATGAAAAAAAAACTGGCATTAGTAAAAATTAAATGAAAGCTGTTAAGAATTTATTTGTATACTTAGACATGATGACCAGCAAGCAAAAAACCAATCAAATGGCATACAGGGCATACATGTTCTTCAGTCTTGAGAATAGGAGAATGTTAAATGCACACACACACATACACACATCTGTTGACAAATTCCTTTTACTTTAGAATCAGTCTGTTCCTTGAGTCACTGCTTACCAAATTGTTGACCAACAGATAGCAACTGGATATAATTCTCCCTTTCTTATTATATTAAAGACCATGTTTGGGCCCTAGGGAATAAAACAAATTAATTACTTTAATATCTGTAACTGAAAAACAGCTCCTAAATAATTAAATAGTAAGATGTTCACTTTTATCTTTTAAAGGTTTTTTTATACGCAGCTTTGCTTACTACATTTCCTTAAACTATAGTGAAGGATGTAGAAAGGTAGGGAGATGAATGTACTCCTGGCATACATATTCCCTGTTACCTATCAGCACACAGCTGTAGAAAGGGAGGTGTAAGTCAAAATGACAGATACAGTAACTGACACATATAGTTCTTCTTCTGCTTGTGCTATGCTAAGTATTTTACATATATTAACTTGCTAAATTCTCATAACAGCCCTATGAAGTAGGTACTCTTAGTACACTAATTTGTGAGATTAGAAATTAAGGCACAATGAGGTTGAACATTTTGCCAAAGTCCATAGAGCTGGTAAGTAGCAGAATTACTGTTTTAAACCCAGACAATCTGACATCAGAATGTGTGTTTCTAACTATTATGTTATGACATGTAGCTTCTCTAAAAACAGTAATCCTTGCTTCCATCAAATCCTCAATGTTCATGAATTTAATATTAAAATACTATTTGTTTTATTTTATTATTTAGATAAAAAAGAGAAGTAGAGAATTCTCAACAGATGAGAAATAGTAAAGTACTATACCTTGTAATAATATACTCTGGAAGAAGAAAACATATTTCCTACCTTTCATTGCATTACATTTTGCTACCTCTCAAAAAGACCAAAATCATCTTTAATCTCTTATTTTATATCACCAAGATATGTTTAATAATTTATATGGATTCAGCAAAGTAATGATGAACTCATCTGTAAGCCTTTCTTGAGCACATTTCATTTTGAAGTTATAATTCTGTATATGGGTATAAAGGGAAGTTAGAACAGAAAATACAATGGTTTAACAAAAAAGTTCAAAACTGTAAAAACATTAAGAAAAATCAGATGCTTTTTTACTCTAAAAAGTCAAGATAATGTATCTGCCTGAGATTAAAAATAAGCAAGCAAACAAGAAAATAAAAAATAAGAAGACCCTCTTAGGACCAGAGTAAATTACATAGTAAATAAATCTGGTGGAGACCAGGAGAGTTCTCCGGGCTATGATGAGTGAGTAGAAAATCAGTGAAAGTATCTTACATTTCATGATTTATTCAAAGCCTTAAAAAGAGATGGTCAAAATTAAACAGATGAAACCATTTTTAGCTGATTGATAGAAGATATGTCATGAGATCAAGAAAATTTGAGTCATGCAAGGATCATGGCTATCATCAAACCAGCCAATCACAACCATCCAATCATGCAATTTGAATTAGTATCTAATCGGTCATATGTCAATATAATACTGTTCCCTGATAAAATCGCTAGTTACTAAGAAGTCTTCTTGAGACTAGCATTATTTGTCATCATTATATTTGCATGATTTTACTCCATAGCAAACATTCTATTGTTTGACTTATTGGCTAGCTATATCTCTATTTATCTCACTCATTAGTAGGAAACTCTGTTAGCAAAACATCTTATCCATTTAGTCTTGTTCTGGAAGACATAAGCCAGACCCATTTCAACTGGAAAGGGCTTTCACTGAAACCAAGGGACAATATTTCATAGACCCAGCAATCCTAGTAGAATCTGATGGCTTTCTATCTTGTACATTTTAGAAGCTAAATGAAATGTCTTTGAAATTGAATAGACCAGATTCAGAACTAGAGTGAACCAACCATCTTTGTTTGCCTGGAACTATGAGTGTGTTTCCAGTGCTAAAACAGAAAATGCCAGGCAAATTGGGATGGATGGTCCCCTATGAAGAGTATGCTCAAGTCGGTCCACCAGACCTGTGTCTCATCAAAGCACTCATGGTATCTGTCCTTATCATGGGTCCTTGGCCTAAAGCATGGATCCCTCTGTAGCGGAAAGCTACAATTCCCTTCCAATTGTATCAGCATTGTTCAGGCATTAAGTTCTATCACTGTATGGAATTAGCCAGGAAATAAAGGACTCATGGACTTGATCGGGTAGAAGTAGAAATAGCAGAAAGACGGTGATGTATGTGGTCAATGTTTGGCTAATAAGCAACATCAACTGATGTACTTTTTCACTACTGCTGCTCCCTGGGATAATCTTTTAGAACATGAGAATTGACCACAAGATATAAGAATCAGAGCCCATATTATCACAAGCCTCTAACATTGTTAAATCTCATCTTCATGATTAACAGAATTTTAAGTGTCCAAGGATCAAGACTTGAATCAAAGTCAGGACAATGAGCTGATGTGTTGCATGGTATAAGCGTGGTTCTGTGACCGCACTGGGATAGGAGCATGCCCAGGCACTGTTTCTCAAATGAGTAGCTGCATAAACTCTTGAATGACAATAAATGGCAAATTAAGAATCTGGTTTCTCCTTCAAGGTAGATGATACTGTTACTTCACTTTATGAAGTCCAATAAATCCAAATCAATGATATGCTAGTGTTTGCTGTTCATATCAGTTATGTTAGGATAATATGAAGACTAGTACCCATATTATGAAAGTCATCACCTTAGATTCTCCAAAGAACTAGACACCCCCGTAAACAACAGATGGGTCCATTCCCCCAAATGGCCATTGCTCATTGGAGTGACCACAGTAAAGTGCTTCATATGTTTTTCAAGGTCAATGCTTACACCCCAAAGAAAGTGGAAATAGAGTAAAATATTCCCATAGTAGCTTAGGAAAAGCTGATTCTTGTAAGGTTCCACAGCCAAGCTCAATAAAAATTACTCTATTACTCCATCTGCCTTTTAACAGCAGAAAACATTTCTTCCATGGGATGGTTGTAAAGTGTACATTTTTCAGGTCGGGATTCTGAGAGTCTAGGAAATGAGGTTACATTCAATGTTACTTGTTTCTTTAAAGTGAATAGAAGTCAGGTCACTTGAATACATAAATGCTGTCATTTATTACATAGTATATATTTATCCTTTGGTCTTGTCTGCAACCAACTTATAGTAACCTTGATTCCAGATCCAGATTTATTATTATTAATACACTTTTATGTAAAAGTACTGACTATAAAATTAAGTGGGTCATTACCAGGAATATTTGACAGCCTTTTGCTAAATTCAAAAAGAACACATGGCAATATACTTCCTGCTAGACAGCTGTCCCCATAAAAAATCTGCTCTCACAAGAAGCATCCTTGTTGACCAGCTGAATGACCCACTTGTGTCTGGGCAGAAATCCATTCATTCTGGGGCCGATACATTGCTAGCAAAAAGAAAAGAAAAAAATGCTCTTTTACGCATACTCTACAAATAATTCAAAAATAGATATGAAAAATTGGACTTCATTAGTTTACATTTGACATCCTTAATCATTGATACAACAATAGCACAAACAGCAAGTTATGAACATTCCCTTGAACATTTTATATAATAGCTTCTATTTTTCTAGTTTTTTTTCTTCGTGAAACTGACGTGGGGAAAGCTTTGCTTTTGCTGGTTTCTTTTTGAAAATAGCAAAACTATGTGGAATCCTTTTCTATTATTGTAGATTAGCTCTCTTTCTTACAGAATATAAGATTCCTTGGCTCTTAAGGTAAATTAACCTTAAATAGAACTGATGACAAATAAATGGATAAAAAGAGGAAATAGCCTCTTTTTCTGTGAAAACAGGAAATGCACACTTCAGAAAAAGACAGACAAGGCTAAAAGAATCACTGTCAGAATCCTTGCTCTCCTGGAGCAACTGTGCAGCTTGCCCTCGAAAATCGAGTGATGTGTTCCTAATTCAGAGGGTGATAGCAGTCCTGCTCGATAAAGTCGCTTAATATCAGAGTAAAATGTGAAAAATAGCTATATTATTTTTTCAAAATATAATCCATTAGCCTATTGCCCTTCATGGATTTTATTTTGCCCATCAGGTCCTTTTCCTAAGCATACATGTGACTTCAGTTCCGAAGGCCTTGATGAGGAAAACCAAATATCATGATGTCATTTAATAAAAAGATAGTGAATAATACTGACCTACCTTCAAATAACAATTCCATTGGTTATTAGGAATTGACACTTTATATGTCATGTATCCCCTTTGCTTCGTCTTCATCTAACATAAAATCAGTTTTGCTACTTCACAGGGTTGATAATGACATTTAACCAAAACGTGTATCGTGTACCTAGCATAGTGCCTGGTTCAATCAATATTTGTTCCATTTAGGCAGCTTACAGTTCAAAAATATAGAAAATCTCTTTTCAGTCTTGATTTATAGAATCTGTCTGAATATATAGGCATACTGCATTTGATTTCTCTTTGCCTTATTACCTTCACAGATGCTGCATTTTTTACAAATTGAAGGTTTGCGGCAACCCCAAATCAATCATGTTGATCAGCACCAAAACATCAGCATTTGCTCGCTTCATGTCTCTGTGTCACATTTTGGTAATTCTTGCACTATTTCAAACTTTTTCATCATTGTTATATTTGTTATGGAGAGCTGTGATTGGTGATCTTGGATGTTATTACCACGATTTGCTGAAGGCTCAGATGATAGTTAACTTTTTTAGCAATGAAGCATTTTTTAATTAAGGTATGTATTTTTTAAGACATACTGCTATTGCAAACTTAATAGACTACAGTATAGTGTAAACGTAAATTTTATATGCCCTGAGAAAACAAAAACTTTGTGTAACTGACTTTATTGCTACATTCGTTTTATGGCCTTTGCCTGAAACCGAACAGCAATATCTCCGAGGTATGCCTGTACCAACTTCTTAAGTGTGTTTTCTCTGATTACCCAAGCAAATTAATATTTCTTCTTTATAAATACCTATACACTTATATCCAATTAGACTCAAAATACGTTTACCATAGCCTGTCTTATATTACAGTTTTGGAAGTATCCTCCTCACAAGACCTCTATGTTAGAGGGCAAGCATAATGGTTTACATTTTTGCATGAAAAACCTCACTCAGCCTTCATAAGATTGTTTTGTCTTTAGTTGTAATGTTTGTTGAGTGAATAGCAGATTACCATCAATTGTTGGCTCTTAGCTTTGGCACAAGGTATAGGGAGGAATAGATGCAGAGGTTTTCCATGTTGTTTTATACCCACAAATAATGTATTAATGATGCCTTATGAAATATAAACCATTAAAAAAAGCTAAAAATCAATGTAACAGAACACTTACATACTTAAATAAGGATTGTAGGGGATGCTAGAACACTGTTTAAATCAGATGGATGGCAAGGAAAAGGTTAAAGAGTGACCCAAACAGAATGCCAAAGGAAAAGAGTTCAAGGGGAAAAAAAAGATAAATGAATGCCTTTGGGGTGAAGGAAGCGTTGAAGGATAAGGTTTTAACTCTTCCCCCTTTTTTGAAGAATACAGCCAGGAGCAATCATCAACATATTTTTTCCATGTGAAAAGGAGGCAAGATGAGGGAGAGACTGTCCAGGTCTGAGTGAAGATGACTTTTTTTACTGTTCACTTGGGTCGCATCTCAGGAGGGCGCCACCTTTTCATTTGGGGCTCAGCTTTGTATCTTATAGCAAAGCTGTCTGAGCAAGTGACTTAGCAAGTAGCTTTTGGTCAGGCCCGAAAAACTGCTGTAATGAAGTAACTTTCTTCCTCTCATGTGAAGTTTTTTTCAGTTCTCCATGAAAAACTCAATACGTTTAAAGAAGTAAATATAGCTAAGAGTGAGAATCACAAATGTTAGCTGCTTTCCTGGGAATGCATCCTAACTGGAGCATGTCCTTTCAGAGGTATTAGGAGCTCGATGTTTCTGTAGACCTTGTCCCTTGAGCTTTTGCAGGGCATTGCTGCTTTTGATTACCAGCAAGAGTGGAACATGCAGTAAATAAAGTTGTCTCCTTAAACCAACTTTTATTTGCGGCTCTCTAACCATCCTATTAGATTTAGAGACTGTGCCATGTAAATAAAGGGGCAAAGGGGGACATACAGAGCCCACAGCATCCGACTGGCCATAAAGGGAGGAGCCCCTCATTCCTCCTCTGTGGGACATGCACAAGGTGGCCCTATGTATGTTGATTAACATCCTGCCTTTCTGTTGGGAGAATTTGCAAAGGCAGCCAGAGAAACCAGAAAGCAACTACGCGATTCTCATGAATTTTTCTCTTCATTCTCTCTCCCTCCCTCACTCCTATCCTTCTAACTCCCTCTGGCTTTCTGTGTGCTTTATTTGAATCAGGTAACTTAAATATTTCTCCAGATTTTACGAAAGGCAACACATGACTTCATTTAGTCGACTTTGCCAACTATGATAACAGCCTTGAATTTAAGCCTCTTTACTTAAAGTTGATCTCTAGATGTATTGTCCTTTTCTGTCTATATCTAGATATACTTTTGCAATAGCAATGCTGGTTACTCTGAAAATGTTCCTATGTATGTCACATCGCCTCCCTGACAGACTCAGGTGTCTGACCCGAATGTTAGTTACAAGTGTTTCCCAGGCATGGAAGGTATCTGTCATTCTGTTTTTCATCTCTAACACAGTTTTAGGGGAAGGCAGTCGTACTTTCAATGTTAAAACTCTTCTGTATTCCTCTGGGTAATGTCAGGATCCCTGAGTAAATATACAGCTCTATAGTTTTCTTCTTTCAACCCAATAAGATATTTGGTAGTTATTGAATGGACCTATATTATAAGGTTATTTAAGGTTATTTAGGTTAATATATATATATATATATATATATATATATATATATATATATATATATATATATATAAAATGTTAATTTCTCTAAAAATTTAAATTCCTAATATATAAATATGAAAAACAGCCCATCCTCACTTTTATAATTGATATGGTTATATGAGATTCTGTATATGAGAGATTTCAGATAAAATAAAATTGTATATAAATAGATATATAAGCCTACATGAAATGGATAATATTCTAGGAAAAATATCTGTGGAAGAAATGGATAAAGTTATCACAGAACTGTACAGCCATAAAAATACGATGAGTATAGGTGGGTTCACAGAGGGATTTTACCAAACTTTCAACAACTAGATAATTTAAGGTAGCTCCAGAGTCATAAGGAAGGAAAAAAAAATTCCCAATTTTTAAAATAAAGTAAGGATAGCTTTGAAACCAAAGCCTGATCAAAATAACACATTAAAAAGAAAACTAAAGACCAGACTTACTTATGAATATCAATGCAACATAATAAGTAATTTGTAGAATCTGAATCTAATAGTACAATAAAATAATGTATAATGGCAAAGTTGGTTTTCTTCGGTATCAATTCAAAAATATTTCAGTATTAGTAAATTTATAATATAATTAACATCAATTGATGTGCAGAGAAAAAATATAATTATCTTCATAGACATTAAATAGGACTTTGACAAAATTCAACACCAACTCATGAGAAAACATTTCAGAAAATATTAAATTATTAAATGGAGTTTTGCAATATTTTTTACACTATTGAAGTACAAATTAAATCCTTTTTCCTGTTTCTGTTTTGTAGTGACATACAGGTCTTGTCTTTTCATAAAATGAACTCAATTACTATTTGTTTTACATGCTGAAAAGTGACTACATAAATAAATGAATACACACACACATATATATATATATATATATATGTATACACACATTTGATACTAATTATATAAATGTAAGTATGTTCAGAAAAATTTCTGGGAAATAACACAAAATAGTGACAATTACTAATGGGTGGGGACACTTTTTGAAAAGTTTTTCATGTTTTTTTGTATTAGTCTCAAGTTCTATAATGATCACATATTACACTTATAATAGCTTTGATGTTAGATTTTAAGGTGATTTCGAATACAAAGTAATCCCTCATTTTCATTATTGAAGTACAAAAGAGAAGAATTTTTGGTCAACTTGATTATGTTCATCTTCATATTCAAGAATGAAGATGAAATAGTTACATGTGCACTTATATTAACTCTATTCTTCAGTAACATATAAAAAAACCACATATTATATAATTAGATTTTTTTCTATTGTTTAAGATCATGGAAAACTTTTTGCAACTTCTTAATGTGAATCCTGGACCTTTGTGTCTTCATCAACACTAGAACCACTTTCTGACTTCATCATCACTGTAGGTCCAAGCACACACTCTTTCATTTTATTCTATTTTTGAAATACACCACTTCTAAAACTGTGTATGGTGTTGCTATGAGAATGTCTCTATACAAATTCTCATTTTCAGTGTACTCTGACTTTTCCCCAGTTCACCCTGTGGTGGTACACTTTTGATCTGCACAATGTAAACTCTATTATACTACTTTGTAAAGCCTGTAAAAAAGGCATGGTTAAATTGACATCTCATATGGAAGTCACTCCCATGAGAATTGTTACTAAATATGAAAGCAGCTCTGAATCATCCACCTCCCTATTTATATTTGTATGCATGTATATATAATATAAATGTAGGAATTGTTCAGATGAATCACATAACTTACCAAGCTAATGATAATTTGTATACTTTCTGGCAATGTTTTTTCTCCAAATGATACTTTGTTGTCTAACAGAAAGCAATTAAGAAAGAACTGTGCTATAAGACTATAGTATAAGATGGTTCCCTTATACTTTAAGGGTACTTTTAAGAAAAAGAAGATGCCTTGTCTTATATTTTGGAATTTAGAAATATAAATATTATTTTTAATCTATCATGTGCATATGTTGTATTGCTTGAGAACATTCAAGCTTGCTGTTGAGGACAAAAAACAGATGGGGCTGATGAAACTCATAAGATGAGTTAGAACAGATAAAGCATTGTTGAGTAGTGCATATGTGTGAACATAGAAAGGGATGAAAGGACAAAATGACACCTAATATGCATGGAATACTAAAGACTCTTAATATACATGAGGCCCTAAATGTAAGAGACACTAAATGTTCACCAGGCATTAAATATACGTGAGGTGTCTAAGGTATTGAATGTTTTTGATACACTAAGTATACATGAGGCACAGGTGACACACCATAATCAGGAAGTCTTAATTAAGCTTTCCGTTGGTGACACCCCTTCTGGTGCCAAGTGTCCTCTCCCCAAGAAGCACATAAAATCCAGAGCTGCTCAGACAGCTAATTGGTGAGCTACAGCTGTGACCAGGCCAACTGGGGCTTGAAACCCTCAGACAGAACTCCTGTATGTCAATGGCCCCAAGCATCCTCCACACTCACTCTGAGAGATAAAGGATGTCTGAACAGTGTGTATCCCAGGATTCGTATGATCCTGCTTCTGTGTTTGCACAGTATTTTATGTGCGCTAGCTTACCCCATCCATCTTCTTGAGATTCTCACAGCATTGGATTTAATAAACCATCCAATGCAAGCATTTTAATTCAGTCTGTTGAAGGCTTCTTATTTCTAGGATCACTGGCCTGATAGTATAGTGGACACTACCCTTGGATCAAGGTAATTTCCTCCATGATAAAATTAATCTGTGCTCCTACTCAGGCTTCACTATCATCATTAAAAAAATAAAGAAAGAAAAGAAAAAGCACTTGTAGAGAGAAAGATCAAAGATAAGGCTTCACTGCAGTATTTCTTCACACTTGAAAGTGGAGTTTGCTCTGCCAGATTTTTTTCCATTGAAATATAGTTGTTAGAATTAAGAAAAATCAAGCTGTCTGGGATCTGTACTGTGTGTGTGTGTTTCTGAGGGTGAGGCCTGGAGAGAAGTAAGATCCTTAGGTAATCACCTTATAAAAATGTCCATTCAAATAAAACTAACTCCAAGAGACAATTGAACGTTTTGAGATGGGAACTTGAAGACTGAGCGAGATTGTGATGCTCTTAAAACCCGAAGAAACAAGACCTCTCATATTTGAGGGGCCTGTCAGTAGGATTTAAATTTACAATTAGAGAATTCTTTTTTGACTTTTATTTGGGCTTTGTGAGAAGACTAATTGAATCCCCTTGGGGAATTTTAGTCAGTGAGTGTCTCCACCTCAGTGACACCACTACATCAAAGGTATTAGAATTTGCACTCTGATTGAATTGAACAGGAACCTCTGTTGTCTGTACGCTGAGGTGGTGAACTCGGAGTATTAACCTTTCAGGTGCCACAAGAATGTAAAATTCTACTTCCGTTTCTTCTAAAAATATAAATAGACTTAATGTATTCACCCAACCTAACCTGACAACATGTCAGTATACAGAATTTTAAAAAAACCTTTATAGATTGATGTCTTCTTATAGCCTTTGGATTCCAATGAATTTCCTGAATGTTTTATGGAAAACCTCACAACCTTCTGTTACAAGAAATTAGATATCTGCAGATTTCCAAATCTGAATACTCCTGTAAGTTCACCAGAGAACATCTTATAATAAGTTCTCCACATCCTATTTCCATTCCAACTGACTTTGTCCTAATTCCATATACATTATCCCTAATGTACATTAAAAAAAATTAAATATTTTTATTGTTTTATGTTTTCCCTGTGCTTATCCATTTTTAGTTTTCATAATTTAAGTAGTCATATGAATAAAATATTCATTTTGCAAAAGCAGAAAAACATAAAATGAAAACAAATCTACCACCCATATGTTTTAAAAATAGTTATTTGTGTCTGTTTTTAGACTTTTGTTCTGGTAGTGTGCGTGTGCTTTATTTATAGTATTTTCTTTGTTTTATTTTTGAATTTTACATATATATCATCTTATAAACTGCTTTTTTCATTTAATATATCATTAATATATTTTTATATTAACATTTTCATTAACATCAATTTTAGATTATAAATGTAATTCCATCTTTGTATTATATATATATTTCAATAATTTATGTAAATAATATCTCAAATCAGAACTTTGCAAAATTCTAGGACTATCTATTTGAATCATAGTTTATATGAATTGCTGCATTCTGTGAGGCTGTACTTGCTGGCCCTGCCTCAAATCCATTGTAAACAATTCCAGGTTTATATATTAAATAACAATATAATGAACATCTTTAAGGATAAGGTCCTTGGACACAATCAAAATAATTTGCTTAGAATGAATTCCTATATTTAGTGTTACTTGGACTAGGAAGAAAATATTGAGCCATTTGTTATATATCAAAATTTGTTTTTCATAAGGGACAAATTCATCTTACCTAACAAATCTATGTGATATGCCCTTTTCTTTGAACCTTGATGGATATATTATATTGTCATTAAAATAAACTTTTATCAACTTGAAAGGTATGTTACACCTTTACACTGTTTCAATTTACATTGTATGTTCTGTAGTTTGACTTTTTTCATGTGGTTATTTGTATTTTTTATGCCTTATTTGATGAATTTTTCATTGATAAACTTTGGTCATTTGTCTTTCAGAGCACTTTTAAAAATTTTTATTGTTCTTATTGATTTCTAAAAGCAGTTTATTCTGAAATGTGTCTACTGTATATGTTAAAATATTTTTTCAAATTTCTAACTTGCCAGGAATTCCCTGGTGGTCCATTGGTTAGGACTCCACACTTTCACTGCCGTGGGCCTGGGTTCAGTCCCTGGTCTTGGGGAACTAAGATCCCACAAGCCACATGGAGCAGTAAAAAAAATGAAAATTAAAATAAATAAATAAATAAAAATAAGAACAATTTTCTAACTTGCATTTTAGTTTTCAAATTTTTTATATAGTTTAGTTTACACACTCTTAAATCTGTGTATCTCTCCTTTTACACGTACATCAGCGTGTAAACTTAGTGTCATTATTTTGTGTCAAAGTGTACTTTAAACCACCCTTTATAAATTTCTCTTAACCCTTAATGGGTTCCTACAATCCAGCCTCAGTCAAGTTTGCGAGTCTCATTCTTGTCCATTGAATCTGGTTTCAATGGACATGGTAAGGGATTTTGTGACTCCAGAATTTATTTATCCTCACAATTATCTTTCTGCCTAACATGTAATGATACCTCAAATATGGCTGTATAAATTCTACTCGTCTTTCCAGATCCTCAACAGTATCCCTTATGTGATATCTCTTACTAAGAATCCAATTCGTAATTAATTCATCACTAACATTTGCTTTTTGTTTTGTGGTTCCCTTAATTATGGGAGAAATCCCACTAAGTCTTCTTTCACATGTGTGTCTAACTTTTACTTCACCTATTCGTTGTTTATTTATCTTACTGTTTGTATAAAACCATTATTTAGGGTTTTTTAAATTAGTTTATAAACTGTGCGGTTAGGAATTCTATCTTCATATATTTCTATGCCCCACAGTTCAAAAACTAATACATTTGCTAAGTGTATTCACAATTTTAAGAAAAATAGAAGAATAAATTAATTAAGTACTTTTACCCCCAAAAATGATTATCAGAGAATTCAAATCATGCATAGAGTTACTGAATAATGGTTGAACTTTTGATGAACTCTTTAAGAACAGATAAAATTACCTAGCTCATATGTTATTCTTTTGTTATTTCTATCTTATGCTAATTATTTTTATCTCTTTAGATTTAGGTTTCTACATTTATTTAGTGATAACGTACAATACTATAGTCATATTTCCAAGGGGAACTCCCACTAAATCATTTTAATAATTACAGTGATGTTAGCTGACCTTTACAGTGTGCTTCCTTACCACATACAAAGAACTTTTTTGTAGCTATTTTCTTTTGGTCATTAAAATGATCATCTAAGATAAATATCATTTCCCCTGTTTTTTAGATTGGAAAATGGAAGCTCAGAAAAATCTAAATAACTTACTTTGCAGAGCCAAGTACTTTGCAGGAGCCGAATTCCAATGACCACATATGAGTCTGCCTTCCTTGGTTTACCTGCATTTAAATTGCTTAGCAGTTCCCCCTTATAGTAGTGCCCACTTATCTAAGGTTTCCCTTTCCCTGGTTTCAGTTATGCACCAGTCAACTGCAGTCTGAAAATATTAAATGGAAAATTTCAGAAATAAATCATTTGTAAGTTGTAAGTTGTACACTGTTCTGAGTAGCTTGATGAAATCTCACACTGACCTACTCTGTTCCAACCAGGACACGAATCATCCCTTTCTCCAAGTGTCCCGCCCCTTAGCCACTGAGTAGCTGTCTTGATTTTCAGATGGACTCTTGTGGTACCTCAGTGCTTGTGTTCAAGTAATCTTTATTTTATTTAATAATGACCCCAAATCGCTAGAGTACTGTTGCTGGCAATTCAGATACGCCAAAGAGAAGCTGTAAAGTACTTCCTTTAAGTGAAAAGATGGAAGTTCTCCACCTAAGGAAAAACTATTGTATCCTGAGGTTTCTAAGATCTATGGTAAGAACTAATCTTCCAGCTATGAAATTGTGAAGAAAGAAAAAGAAATTCATGCTAGTTTCACTGCCACACCTCAAACTGAAAAAGTTATGGCCATGCTGCTTAGTGAAGGCATTATATTTATACAGTAGGATATTTTGAGAAAGAGAGCACACTCACATAACTTCTATTACAATATGGTGTTATGATTGTTCTGTTTTATTATTATTGTTAATTGTTTACTGTGCCTAATTTATAAATTATACTTTATCATAGGTGCATATGTATAGGAAAAAACAGTATACACCTGGTTTAGTGCTATGAATTCAGGCATTCACTGGGGGTCTTGGAAAGTATCCCCTGCAGATGAAAGGGGACTACTGTATTTGCATAAAATATTTTAAACAAAACTTTCCATTTATTTGAATATTTCTCAAAGGCCTTCACTGAAACCCTATTCTAGAAGTGATCTTAAACAACTAAAGTGAACTAGAGCTGTATAAATGACTTATGAATTCAGGTCCATCCACAAAGACAGTTTAGAAGCATCAGAGACAAATATCATGATAATGAGCTCTCTGGCTGAGAATGGCCCTTATTTTCTTTTCTGATGGAGTTTCAGTTCACTTTGCCCTGAATAGACACAGTCTTAGAGAGTGACAAAGTATTAGTGTCACTTGGGCTTGAAGTCACTCTCATTGGTGTTTCAGTGATTAGAGGAATATAAGTGAAACCTTCCAACAGCCATACCCCTGAAATGACCTGCTTTTGATAGCTCTGAATATTGTACTTTCCCAATTAGAAATCCATTAAACTGAGATAGGTAAGTGCAGGCGGAGTGAAAATGATATGGAACTAACAAGATAATAAAGAAAATAAGAAGGATCCTGAGGCTGGTTTGAATTCCATTTGAAGCTGCTGAATTTGTTGTTGTTTGTGTTAGAATTCATCTGATACACTAGAAAGAATGGCATTTATTATTGGGCACTCTTTTATTTTTCAATTAATATATTAGTGGTTGTACTCTACAGTTTCTGGATGCAATTTGTCATTGCTTCTCTGTTGCCTATTGTCAAGGCAAGCAGTTCTCAGAACTGACTGGTCAACAGAAATACCTGTGATGGTTATTAAAGTAATGCAGATATCCAACCTTTTTCACTAAATCTGGAGAAAAGATAGAGTAGGTCTTCGGCACCAACACTGAAATGTATATATTATATACATAATGTATATGTTATATCCATGTCTACTTAATTCTAGGCATTATCTTCTACCCCCTTATGAATAATTAAAACTGAGGAGAGAAAAAACCTATAAGAAGTTTATAAATAGGTAGACAGACAGCTAGACAGCTAGATAGATAGATATGTGTGTATATTCATACATATATAGACATAGATATATAAATATAATAATTTTTTAAAGATATATAGAGAGATATACATTTAAAATCTTTTCAAATATATACATTTACATGTGTGTGTATATATATGTATCTTTTCAGCTTCATTCCACATTATCTGATTATATACCAAAAGAAATCTATTTCTAATATAAAAATATCAGTTGATTTATGGACAAGCAAGGAAGACAAATAGACGTTGTTCTTTAAAAAACTACATGATGAATTTTACAATCAAGTCATGAGCCAAATGCTGACGCATCACACAGGAAGAAGGTGAGTGATTCTATATGTTAGACCACTGTAGCCTGAAGAGTTCTCCTGTATCGTAGATTTCTGGAAGAACAGCCTCCACATGTTGTGAGACAAGTTAACTTCTCAGCACTCGGCTTCTCCTATATTATGCTTCATATACATTTAAAAGTTTCCCATGGCGGGCTTTTCTATGCAGACATTGAATAGCTCAACTTTTGATAGATCTGTCAAGATTATGTCCTTGTATCAACAATGACATTTTTGGTTTCAGTAAAAACAACACAAACAAACAAACTACATAACAAGACCTGCAAGAGTAGGAGCCTCCTTGGATTGGCCAAGTCACCAGGGAGATGATGTCAAGGCCCGCTTTCCCCCATTTACGGCACTTCCATTCATGGCTGGAAGACGGCTGCAGGAGCTCAGAAGCTTCCAGCACAATAACCGAAGAAGGAAGATGCAAGAGAGAGAAGGCAAAGAAGAAGAAAGTAGAGATGTTTGCTTCTTCTCACACTGCACGCGCTCTCCCTCTCTCTCTCTCCTCCCTCCTTTTCCTTATAAAAGAAGGAAATCTTCCCAACTACCTTCAGCAGCCTATCCCCAGTTTCATCTGCACCAGTGGGTCAGAGGTCATGGACTCACAATCCCTGGAAATGGAGAATTGGATGCCAGATTCATCAAGGTGGATCTTCTACAGTTGGGGAAGGGGAGAAAAGGTGAGGTGAGTAGATATCTTCCTTGAGTATACTGCTAGTTTAACTTAATATCAGATTGCTCTTATAAAAGATGGGCAGAATTGCTTTTGGATAGGCAAGCAAGAGTTTGGATTAATAAATTCCAAACCAAAGTATTTGGATTTCAATTGATCTTTGTAAAATAAGGGAAAAGTGAATTGGTAACCCAAAACACCAGATTTTTAAAAATAAAGGCTTTCTTTGAGCTATATGATTGATTTTTGTATCCGATACTATCTTTACATTTGTAATTCTAGGTTGACAAAACTTCCTTTCCTAAGAATATGTCAGGAGCTAGGAAGGAGACACGGCTTAGTAACCTGCTGAACAGAAAAGGAGACAAGTCAGAGTTGTATATGTTACTAACATTTCTACTCCTTGGCAACTCTAAAGTGATCAGCCATCTGCTTTACAGTCTAAAGTTTGTAGATGTATCAGTACTTAAAACAAACAAACAAAGCAAAAAAACCCTCAGGTAATATAGGATGCCCTGCCTGCCAACATCGTATAAACTAGAAATTTTAATGAAAGAATAGCTTCAAAATGATATCCTGCTTTAATATTTACATATATGTGAAGAAGATATCCCCAGGGAATAAATAATTTTTTTTCTTAATTTCTGTATTGTTAAATTCCCGGCATGTAAAGTCTGCTTAAATTCCATTAATTTGACAGCTTGAGCTAACACTTCAGAATCTTTTGACTAATTCTATATATGCATGAACCTGTACACTGAAATTAATGGGAGTTCTCAAAGAGGATCAGGCAGGAGCAAGACCTTGTAAATCTTGAGCACCATGACAGTGAGGGCTAAAGAAGATTTCTGGAGACTATTGACAAAGAGAGAAGACAAAAGGGGTGGGTGGCCCAACTGTGATTTATTAGTAGTAATAAACTTGGCCAAGAGGCCAGCAGGCTCTAGAATTAATCTTACCCAAGAGATCACAGTGACAGTTCTCTCAGAGCTGGTTTTAAGCAAAGCCAAATACTTCCTGAAGAGCCAAGGAGAGGCATGTTTCATACACGGCAACAGAAAAGTAGGTCAGTAGATCAAATGGCAAATTTTTTTTTTTTTTTTTTTAAAGTTCCTTTTTTTTTTTTTTAAGTTACTTGCCATTCTTTATTTATTTATTTATTTATTTATTTATTTATTTAAGGCTGTGTTGGGTCTTCGTTTCTATGCGAGGGCTTTCTCTAGTTGTGGCAAGCGGGGGCCACTCTTCATCGCGGTGCGTGGGCCTCTCACTATCACGGCCTCTCTTGTTGCGGAGCACATGCTCCAGACGCGCAGGCTCAGCAATTGTGGCTCACGGGCCTAGTTGCTCCATGGCATGTGGGATCTTCCCAGACCAGGGCTCGAACCCGTGTGCCCTGCATTGGCAGGCAGATTCTCAACCACTGCGCCACCAGGGAAGCCCCTCAAATGGCAAATTTTGAAGAGTGAGGCAATGCTAGGGAAGGAGAGGTGTGGCCTGAGAACAAAGAACTGTTTCTGTGCATTGTGAATAATTAGCGGTGTAATATTTGTATGATGAATATCATATAAGAGGACATATCAATGGTATATCATCAGAATTTTTTATGCATTTGTAGGACACTTGCTCTGTGTCTGCCACAGTTTTGGAGATATAAGTATAGACTTTGCACACTTTCCAGTGCTATAGGCCTATATTCAGCCTTAGGTTTAAAACCGTCATGAAAAAGACAGAAGAGACGCTCGCTTTTATGTGAATAAACACGGATACATGTTGGTACTAAGGATGGCAATTTGTTCTCTGTCAGCACTTCACTGGCGACTTAAAGTTCCTTTATGTTGATCTTGGCAAGGAGTGAGCCAACAAAATCTAGAACAATAGACTGAAATGCGTAACGCAATATCCTTCATTGTGTTACTATATTTGCTTTTCCCTTGAAGTAGCCAAAAGTTCTGTAAAGGCTGGGACGGTTAAGCACTTGATAAGCTGTCTAACCCAATGCCCAAACAGTTGTTGAAAAGCTACAAAAAATTATGTATTCAACTAATTTCCGCCTAAGGACAAACTAATATTTAGCTAATCTTTACTATAAGATTACTTCCAGAGTAGAATTAAATCTATTACCAAAAAACTGGGAGTATATTATACACATACTCCCCAAACTTATTTAAAACAAAAATATAATTGATTTGGAATTGTATAGACATTAGTTTAATTCCATATATTGAGCAAAGCTTCCCTAGAGAATATAAAAAAAAATTATTAATAAATTAGGTCTTTATTAGGTTGAAAAGCCCACAATTTAATCATTTCTATTTTGAAAATCGTTACTTAGATGCATGCTTACAATACGTTATTTCATGAACATAATTAAATATCTTAATCCCTTTAAAAGGAAAATTATCGACTGAAATGATTAGAACATTCAATATTTAAAATGCAAGTATAGTTGAGCATGTGTTTTTTCTGTCTTTGAAAAAATTATCTCTTTTGACATGTTTTCTTTGGCCAAGAGTTTATGAAAATTAAATTGATGTTGTGCTAAGGTTCTTTATATTGTGAATGGATTTTAAAATAAAGGGAGGTTATATAAAAATAAAGGCCCTGTGTATTCCTTTTATTTTATTTGGACAAATTATTTTTAATTAATTACAAATTGAGCACTTAGGTACTTTAAGCATTAAAAGTCCCCACTGATTTCTATGAGGTATGAATTTATCCAGACTGTTAGCTATGCTAATAGTAAAATGCTAAAAAAAATAATGCTGAATCAAAGTTATGATTTAATAAGTATGAAAATCAAGAAAATGTAAAATGTTAAAATTTATAAGAGCAAGATTTCCTAGCTCAAGTTTACTTACAAAAGGCACGAAGTTCAAAGTTACCCTTTTTTCTTTTCTGGAAGTTATCATAATTAACTAAAACGTCACAAGTAACATTTTTGGCAGTGGTTTAAGCCTATTTTTCATATATTCATCGCACATAATGAGCTAAGGGATTTTTCTCAAATGTTGCGATTAACGTTCACCTTTTCATGAACCTTATGCTTAGAAAAATATAAAAGAAGCAAGATTTCAGGAAATGACAAAAACATAACAATAGGTATTTAAAGTCCCTAGCTGTGGGGATCTTAATTGTATCAACAATGTGATTGATCATCAGTGAGCATTATTCCCCAGGGATGCTCACACTGCCTAATGGACTCTAAGGAGGCTTTCAAAGAGCCAAACCTACTGAACAGCTTGGAGAAACTCTTGCTGGGAATCATTGCTTAATAGATGTAGCTTTCTCTTTTGCTAGGAACTTGATTTTTCAACCCATCTTTCTAACAGATAATGGCTTCAGAATATGTAGTTGGGTCTTATTGCAGAGGGTCAAGAATAATGACTGTAGAATGCCTTTGTCAAGTGCCACTGTGTGTGAAATCTACCATTCATGCATACGTATAACTGAATCACTTTGCTGTACACCTGAAACTAACACAACAATGTTAATCAACTATACTCCAATAAAAAATAAAAGTTAAAAAAAATCTACCATTCAGTAAACGTATTTACTTTAGACTAAGCCTTATCCTTTCTAGGCATGTGCAGAAAAGAAATAAATATTAACTCATCTAGCAGTTCAGTGTGAATCTGTTCAGAACCTTTTCTTTCATTAAACAAAAGGGCCTGGGAAACCCTGGTGTGACTAAGGAGGGAAGAAGAGCAAGTGTTTGGGAGAAGAGGGTTAAAACGCACTGATAATTGGGAGGAGTGGCTCTGCAGGTGCTCCCTCCACATTGCACAGTTTTGCAAAGAGCTGATTCATAATGGAAAGACCAGATAGTGCACACCTGTATCATGACCTTGTATGAACGGCCGTGCACAGCAGTATATTCATCAGGATAATTTTGCTGAGCTGATGAAATAATGTGACATAATAAAAAAGAGCTAAATGTTGATTCTTTTTGGTTCTAACATTTTTGGAATGCAATCTGGCTATATTTACAAGAATTGAAAATACATGTGACAGATGAATAGATAAAGAAGATGTGGCACATATATACAGTGGAATATTACTCAGCCATAAAAAGAAACAAAATTGAGTTATTTGTAGTGAGGTGGATGGATCTAGAGTCTGTCATACAGAGTGAAGTCAGTAAGAAAGAGAAAAACAAATACCGTATGGTAACACATATATATGGAATCTAAAACAAAAAAAAAGGTTCTGAGGAACCTAGGGGCAGGACAGGAATAAAGACGCAGACATAGAGAATGGACTTGAGGACACAGGGAAGGGGAAGGGGAAGCTGGGACGAAGTGAGAGAGTGGCATGGACATATATACACTACCAAATGTAAAATCGATAGCTAGTGGGAAGCAGCCACATAGCACAGAGAGATCAGCTCAGGGCTTTGTGACCACCTAGAGGGATAGGATACGGAGGGTGGGAGGGAGACACAAGAGGGAGGAGATATGGGGATGTATGTATATGTATGGCTGATTCACTTTGTTATAAAGCAGAAACTAACACACCATTGTGGAGCAATTATGCTCCAATAAAGATGTTAAAAAAAAAAAATACATGTGACCAAATAAGTTTTGTTATATTGCATGATGTAGTTTTAAAAAATTTTTTCTCTAATTTCTTCCTTACTCTGGTAGTTTTTTTGTTTTGTTTTGTTTTGTTCGTCTTTTTTTTTTTGTGTGTATGTTCTCCCTTTCTCTGGTCCTATATAGGCAGATAATCAACTTTTCTTTCTTGTCTTAAAGAAAGGTGTACAGTTGAGTAAAAAGTACAAGTTTGCTAAAGCAGTCTTATCTTCCCAACCTGTGTTATTTTTAATGCTTAAACTCACTGAAAAGATAGTGTAACATTTCTTAGAAGTAGAA
Source organism: Balaenoptera physalus (assembly GCF_965194825.1). NCBI lineage: Eukaryota > Metazoa > Chordata > Mammalia > Artiodactyla > Balaenopteridae > Balaenoptera > Balaenoptera physalus. Next base: position 19,108,758 of record NC_138883.1, read on the forward strand.
TAAAGAAATATAAAGAGAGGGAAAGGGACTAAAAGAGATTCAGCCAAGCTGGAGGCAGACAGCATCGAAGGTCTTATGAGTGTTGGAGACCCATCCTCTACTCCCTGGCATTTCTTCACGAAGGTGACAAGCCTGAAAGCAAAGGCATTCCATGAGCAGCTGACTTCTTCCGGTGCATCCAACTGCTGCACTGCTACTGCCTGTTTGATATCCACCTAAATCTACAAGGGAGTTCCTCTGACTTGGGAGTTGACTATAAAGCAAAATAAATTGGGTCTGCTGACACTAAGTACAGGTGGCTCCTGAAGTATTGCAGCTCTCTTTAAGGTTTTTCCTGAAAGACAATGGGAAGATTCTTCCAGCTGGCAGAACATCAAGCAGAATGTCCATTTGTTCTGCATGGAGAGAGAAACTGAGGCATGGATTTATGTAGGTACGTGATCAGTGGCTGATGTTTAGGATAAGGAACAATATAATAGAAGGCTTGAATGGGCTCAGAATATGACTTTCAGAATTGTGTTTCATTTGAAAGGTCAACACACACATGCATACGCATGCAGAACCTCACTGCAGAGAGTATTTTCCATAAACCCAGAGACAAGATGAACCTCTATGGATTTAATTTCATTTCCTCCAGCAACTCAAGTGCTTGTTCAAAAGCTTCATAAACAAAATATCTCTAGTGGCAGCAATGGAAGTTATGTATGGACTCAAAAGCATGGACTTTCCATTCGCTATGATTGACTTGGTAAGTCCCACTGCTTTGTGCGAAAAAGCATTGGCAATAACTAATTCTGAGACCCAAATGTGGTACAATGTCTGGAGATGATCAACAAGCCACCTGGTGGCAAATTAGTTTAAGTGGAACACTGGAAGGGAGAGTAATTTCCCTCACCAGGTTTTCTTTTTCCCTTTGTGCCTTGCTTCTGTGAGCACCACTGTTTGTAGGGCTGTGGAATACTTTATGCCACTGCACACAATATTACTACAGATCAAGGGACTCAATTTACCAAACTACGTTAGTCAAAGGACCAAGGAGTATTATCATAAAGTGCATTGTATTTTAATATCATGTATAAATTTCACAGGATTTTTTAAAATTTCATCTTTATTGAGGTATAAGTGACAAAAAATTTGTAAGATATATAAAGTGTACCTTGTGATTATTTGATATGTAACATTTCATATCATATCCAGAACAGTGTTAAGCTATAGCACTGATAATATTCATCCCTGCCATGTTTCCCTGTCTACTCTCCAGGGGGTAGTTTTTGATTTCTCAATTTCAGCATGGCCTCCAGGGTATATATCAGAATAATAGACAATAATGCTATTGAACAAATAATAGTAGAGATGTCCATCTTTTAAAAAAAAACAACTTTAAAGAGCTTTCATTCTATGAAAGATATCAATGCCACATTAGTCATATATGTTACAAATATTTTCCAAGTTTATTTACCTTCTACATTAGTTTGTGGAACACTTTTTTTCTTCCATTCATCAGATCTACCATTTTTCTCCATTTTGCCTTCTAACTTTGAAGCTCTGTTTATCATCTTTCTTTACCGTGAAATTACAGAAACATTTGCTTATATTTTCTTGTAGTTCCTTTCTAAACCATCACATTTTAGAATTTATTTCATTACCAGATGATGCATGAAGCAGACAGCTTCATTCCTCTACTGCGCCCCCTTCAGCTTCATTGAGGGAAATAGATCTGAGAAGATCGAGAGGGTAAGAATAATGTGGAACTATTTATTTTATGTTTGTGAAATGGCAGCATAAATAAAAGCCACATAGGAAAGACCCTCCATGTCAAAAAGCTGGCTCTCCAATTGGTTGCATGAAAGCATCCTATCCCCTCAATGTCTACCACAAGAAATATACAGATTCACATTTTCTGTGCTGTTTGAGACACAGAGTCCTTTCTATTTTGCTGAATTTGAATTGTAGCTGAAACAGTATACACAAGTGCAGCTACTTATATGGATAAAGAAATAACTAAAATGTAGAAGCAAGCACAAGAAATTGTTTTCTCTGGATTTACCCAGGACAGTGAGTTCATGGGGGGTGTGTTTGTGTGTGTGTGTGTGTGTGTGTGCGTGCGCGCATGTGTGTGTGTGTGTGTATGACATTACTCAGCTTGGATGTGAAAACCTCAGTCAATACCCTGTTTTTTTGGTCGTTTTTGTGAATCTTGCCAGAACACCATACCTCTGAACATACAATAAGGTAATACTGTAAACACTTTTGTTGTTTAGATTTCTGACTTACTTTTTTCTTTTCTTGTTTTTAACATTTGAGAGAAAGGAAATATATATATATACATGTATACATGTATATATATACGTGTGTGTGTGTGTATATATATATATTTTTAAAGCCTCACTAAATGTCTGTCCCCAAAAAAGCCTTTTAGTCTCAACTACTAGATATTTTTCTTCCACAAAGAAAGACAAGTAAGTAGTTTGGCTCCTACCTGTAACCTCCATCAGTAAACACTGTAATACCAAATTCTTTACACCTTAATAATTGCCAGGCTAGATTAACAAGCTGCTAATGTTTTGATTTACAAATTGGAGGCCGATTTGGTTTGCCTGGCCTTCAAGAAGATTGAGCTGTCTCCTCTATTCCCTGAAAGTAAGTAAATGACTGTTTATTCATTCCCTTGATTAGAAGGCTGCCCTCCAGCAAGATAAAAGAGGTTCCATAATAAATATGAGACTCCCATGTTTTGTTTTACTTTCTGGATTCAGTACTAAACATTAAAATGAACTGGAGATTGATTTTTGTTCGGGGACCAGTGCCAGATAAAACAAGGAATGAACAAGCAGACTAGTTTGTAGACACGAGCTCCTTTATAAAGAGAAGAGGATTTGAGTGTTAATGTAACAGCAACTGGGTTATTCCAGGTGTGTGTGATGGTGTGTGTGTGTGTTCTGCCTTCTCAGCAGGACTTTTTAAATTCATTCTCTCTGGTATTCTGTTGGTAGCTGTTGTTGTCAAAGATCAAAGCTAAATGCATCTTATCCACTTCTTTAGTCATTGAAACAAAAAATTTCAGTTGAATTTTCTTTTATTGAAACCAGTTCTACAGCAGTACTGTGGGGATTAAAACACCCACATACACACATACACACACACACACACAGACACACACACATACACACACATGCACACACACACATGCTTGCGTGCACACACACACAGACACATACACACACACATACACACACAGAGACACACATACACACACACACACACACACAGACACACATACACACATATACACACACACACATACACACACACACACATACACACAGAGGATAAAACCAAAGAAATTTCCATAGATACACTATTTATGGGCATGCACACACTTTTTTCCCCCTTTTTCTCTCCCCAGTCCCATCGTTTGGAGGTCTGTAGGACTCCCTTTGCTTCATAACTTTGCCGTTTGGCCTCAAGTCACAAATCAATTTCTTCCAATTCATCTCCTCTTCTCTTGCCTTGGGGACCATCTTGTGTCTCCTCTGACTTGCAATAGAGCTGTTCTGCTTTCTGAGTTGCTGACAAATCGGCCAATAATGGTAGTAATGGATGCAGCAGTCTCTTGCCTCCCTCTAAGCAATTTACGTGTCAGGGCTACAGTGTCTCCTCTTCGAACCCTGGGCTCAGAGGCGCCCAGCTGCAGCTGCTTAACAGGGCTGCTAGCCCCAGCACCTCACGTCGACGGGTCAGTAATACAATTAGCTCAGTTGCTAAGTGTACGTGCCGCACTTTGATCCATTGAGACAAGAAAGGAACGGGATAGGTGAGGGAGGGGGAATGAGAAAGGTGATAATGTAACTGAGAATTGATAGTTGTGCGCACGTTCACCTCTGTGTCTGACCAGAAGACTGCCATCTGGATGCACTGTGGCATGAAAAGCTGATGCTGTAAGTTTTAGGATATATTCAATATGAAAAGCAGAAGTGAAGTGAGTGTTCAGTGTTGCAAGGTGGATTTGCTGGGTTTTGTCTCTTCGCTTGTTAATTCAGACAATCTTGCAAAGAAGTTTGGTTTGTTTTTAGCACAGGGGAGACTGATGTTTACATCTTTCCCTCACTTGCAGGAATCAGTCTCCTGACCTCCAAACCCTATTGCTTTCATCATATTTTCTCTTGACTTATAGGAAAATGGTCTGATGTTTTACTCAGATTCCTGGAGACACACTAACCATGGTGTAGTTCTGGTATAAGATGACTAGAGAGAGAGGAAAATGCTCAGAGTAGGAATTCAGTTATTCATTTAAACATTCATTTGTTCCTAACCTAAGAGAAAACAGAGATAAAGTGGTGGGGCCTGGTAGACACTAAGAGATTGATTTCATTTGTCTTTCATTTCCACTTGTTAAAATGGACAGTGTCCACATTGTTGTAGAACAGTGCCAAAATGTATACGTCTCAAGTTATTCAGTTAATTCTATGAGCCTTCATATTTCATGTCTTATTACTTTATGGCAGACATTTATGACCCACTCCTCTGAAGGCCAGGATGCATTCACTTCTTTACTCATTCCATACATATTTATGGAATATCTACTGTGTTCTTAATGCTATGAACAGGACTAAGGTTACAAAAGGCAGACATCCCTGTCCAAACGGAGGTAACTTGGAACCAGTGTGACAATACTTGGGAGCATCTCTAATTATTTAGAACAATTCCAGGACTCAGAAATCCACAGATGAATGAAACTCACATTTGCTTGCCATGATGACAAACAGTAGTGCATATATACCAATACATAAAGGAGTAATTACTTACAAATACATGTTGTGACCCACAATCACAAGGTATACTAAGAACAACATTTAACTCAGATTATCCTATTTTTTGTGCATGCCTAAATCCAGTTTGTATGTTTATTTTTCTTAAGTTTGTCTTCCTCCTTTCCTTTCTGTTTTCCTTGTCTTGTGAAAACACACATATTGATCAACCAAAATGATTCTATTTTACTAATTCTTTGCAAATTATCACTTTAATTCTTTTACATGAACTGTTAGATTTATCATTCATGTCTCCTAATTAATACATTATAATTTATTAGTATATTATTCCTGAAGGTTTATGAGGCTCTTTGCTATATGATAAAAATAAGGGTTTTTTCCTAACTTTTCATTATTGTTTGAATCTCCTGTCACTCTTCATTCAAGTAGTTGGTCAATCTAGTGGAGGCATTCTATGTATGATTATTTTCTAACAATCTCCAAGTTTCCCTAGTGCTAGAAATATTGTAGCTCTCAGGAAGTCATCCTCTTTTTAAAATATTAGCCAAAATGCCTTCTTCTGTAAACCTCTACTTAGGTTTCCATGTCACATTTTTTCAGTTTTTTTGCTTTTTTTTTGTTTTACAAATTAAAAAAACAAACACCATGCTATTGGATTTTTTCCCTTACCTCTTTCTTTTTTTCTTTTTTTTGTAGGATGTGATATGTCTTTTGGCATGCAGTGAAATATTGGAAAGTTTTGAGGAAATGAAATTTACATACCTTTTCTCAGACTCTGTCCCCATAAGGAAAATCATCTCTGTGATGAATCTCCTCTATGAATTGGTAAGTTACAATTCTCCGGGGGAAAACACATTATACATGTGGGGCACTGTTAATCAGGCATGATTCACACTTATTAATGGAAATTTTCCAAGGCCATTAAAGATCTTTTGTTAACAAATGTACTATAGAAACTTTTTAAAAGGTCTGTTTCTCAGTAGTCTTAAGTGATATTTCTTGTTTATCTCCTCAGAACTTGTTTTGCCATAAAGTAGAAACTTAGAATATGTCCGTAGATTTGATTTGTTTTATCTTTTTAAGTTTCTTGCCTAGTTAAATGTAGAAAATCAAATCTTGAAAGAGAAAAAAATTAGAGTGAAGGTAGAAGAAGAGGAACAAAAGAGAGGATCCTAGAAAAGCAAGGTGTTTCAACTGAGTTTAAATTGTAACACAGCATTCAGAGAACGGTGAGGTGGTGTCTGTCTCTGTGTGACTCACAGACTGGGTTTCTGTTAAAAATAAAAGGGGGGCCTTTCAATTTTCAGCTAAAGGAAAGAGGACGTGTCTGATGCACTGGCCCCTAGGAAGAGACATCAGAGTCTTATTCCCAGAGAAGAGAGTTAGTGACAACCCATCATGTGGTTCTGCTGATGAGGCCTCGACGCCGCTCAGTAATGACAGCAGGGGCAGCCAGGAGGGGTCTTGTCAGAGAAATGTGAGGGCATGAGCAGATTCCTATCTCATCCCTGAGAAACCTGGAGACGTCCCTCACAGCAGAGCTGGGTGCTTAGATCAGCGGGTGTCATTGTGAGCAACTAAAAAGACGTTCTAATTTGACAACTGATTTAATGTGAACCATTTGTTCCCAGAGGCTGGAAGTCCTAGGAATATATGTATGTATGTATAAGAAAATAAGAAGTCTGTGTATGGCCAAGTGCTAAATTCAATGGGGCAGATATCATTATTGGTTTAATAATGACCAGCTGGCATTTTGACACTGTTACCTGGGTGGATGCCAAATAAACTTGTCACCCTCTCTTCCCACTGTCTCTCAGCAACATAGGCTTGAGGTTTCCCTTTCAGTTGAGGGTCAAGATCTATGATGTGAATGAATCCTCATCTATGCTATTCTTGGAACAACAGGATTCCAACACTTATGTTAAAGGTAACATTGTAGAAAACAATTTGATATATTGTGTATCCCAACTAATAGTCCACAGTTATGATCTGCGGGTGATTATTTACTGTTTTTGTTATTGTTGCTGTTTTCTAAAGGAACATAAACCTTCAATCATTACAACCATGAGAGCTGCAAAACAAATTCTTTTCCCAGTAAAAAATCCAGAAGATATACTTTTCTACATAATCGTGGACCTGCAATTCTCATATAACACTAAATTATAAAAAAATATAAATTATAAAACTTACTCCAGAAGGAAGGAACTTTATCATTCTTAATTAAGCTGCTGTTCACTTAGTCCTTTGCTACCCTTAATTGATAATCAACAGAGTGGGCCCATTTGTGAGAAACCACATAACACTTTCATCTGGGAAAACAAAACAGAACCACAAGTATTTCAATGCCCGTGCATAGACTGCCGGTTCCTTTCTCTAGCACATTTCCTACTTTGTAGCTTTGCTTTTCCAAAGGCAAACCCCATTTGGAAAGCTGGTGACCCATTTACTTTTATATATTGGTATATAAGTCCCCAAAGAACTGTTCTGTTTAACCGTTATTGCAGATTGTATTTTACAGTTGCCCAAGGTTGTGGTAAAAGAGGGTGTTTTGGCTCTTTGACTTGAGTGTGTTATCTGAAATATGTTATTTTACTGATTCACAAATGCCTCACAAGCTGAGAGTTTTACTATCCATGTCACCAATAAACCATATTCCTTATCGGACTTCATTATAGGTTCAAGTACTGGACCAGAGATCTGGCTAAAACTGAGGCAGGAGAAATATCTATTAAGTGACTTTATTTTTGTAACCTTGAGTTATATGTTATATATATACCTACCTCCCTTTTATTTGACAAGCTCCTGTAGATTGTCCAAACAACAAACTCAGTTTTTGTGAAGTTAAAAGTACAGGGATTTAACTCTTTCCCTTATAGGTTTGGAAAAGAAGTCAAAATGTAAAAATAAACTACTTACCTTATATATCTCTCATACCAAATTGATCAGACAACGAAGAGATGATCATGGCATATATTATTGAATACATACTTCCTCTGTATTTGTAAAGTTCTTGTTAGTTTACATAGGGCTTTGAAATATACTATGACAGTTGGTCAATATAACAATTCTGTGAGATATAAAGAGGGCCTAAATCTTTATATTCATTTTACACTTGATAGAAAAAGATTCAGAGAGAAATCCTATAGATATAAGATTAGTACATCATGGGGCTCAAGGTCAAATATCGGCCTTCTCATGCATCAGGGATTTTTCACATTCCTAAGCTGTGGATTTAGGAATCTTGGCAACCGTGGTTTCTGTCCTTTGTGAGGCCACATGCTTTACACTTAAGAAGAAGTTTTGAGATAAACTTGACAAAGTCTCAAGGTAAACTTTTTACTTCCTGCAGCTCTATTTTATGAAATTTCATTGAGAGTTGAATTCACTTCTTTGGAAGGAGGAGAAGTCTTTTCAATAATGCTTGTGCATATTACAAATGAAATGCAAAGTTGTAAAGGAACTTCAGGTGAACTTGTGAGTGACCATACTGAGTCTGTTTCACCTTAAATCTGATTGGCATAAAAGACTAGATTATATTGCTATATTGCAGTGCATTGCGTGTACTGTATATGGTACGTGATAACTCTTTTCTATCACTACCCAGAATTCCCTGTCACCAAAAATACCGGCACAATTTAAGTGCACAAATTTAATAAAATTATATGATAAATGGAATTTAAACATAAAAAAGAAGACATCTAGGAATAATGCCAGGACAGAATTGTTCATATTCATGATTATGAGTATCATAATAACAAGATATTCTCAATCCAACGTTGAAAACTTAGAGAACTTACACTCTTGGTCTCCCACAGGATTGCTCTATTTCCAAGTCTCATGGATTCATACTCTCTTTTGTTCCTACACATCTCCCCATAGTTTAGGAACTTGTCCATATCTCATCACTGACAGTTTTCTGCACAATCCAAGCCCTGTTCTTTCAATCCAACTGCATTCAGCTACATATTTCTCTGATAAATATTTTTATCTTATGATTCTCCAACAATTGACCTTCATTACCATTATTAACAGATGAATTGCTTCCCTAATTTTTTCATGTCATGATACACACAGAAAATGATACTTATACACATCGTGGGGTAAATGGAGGATATTGAATACCTCTACGTGGTACATGGGGCTTGATGAAGGAATGCATTCTTTTTATTTTACACAAGTAAAAGAAACACAAAATAAAAGGAATATGAAAAATGTTAAATTTTTAATTTTTAGAAAATTTCCAATAGGATATATTCAAAACTTTAAAATAGAAACTTGGGTTGGCTTCCGTGAACTTTTTTTTTTTCTAATTTAAACAACCTAACCTTACACCTAAAGCAATTAGAGAAAGAACAAAAAAAACCCAAAGTTAGCAGAAGGAAAGAAATCATAAAGATCACATCAGAAATCAATGAAAAAGAAATGAAGGAAATGATAGCAAAGATCAATAAAAGTAAAAGCTGGTTCTTTGAGAAGATAAACAAACTTGAAAAACCATTAGCCAAGCTCATCAAGAAAAAAAAGGAGAAGACTCGAATCAACAGAATTAGACATGAAAAACGAGAAGTAACAACTGACAATTTAGAAATACAAAGGATCATGAGAGATTACTACAAGCAACTATATGCCAATAAAATGGACAACCTGGAAGAAATGGACCAGTTCTTAGAAAAGTACAACCTTCCGTAACTGAACCAGGAAGAAATAGAAAATATAAACAGACCAATCAGAAACACTGAAAATGAAACTGTGATTAAAAATCTTCCAACAAACAAAAGCCCAGGACCAGATGGCTTCACAGGTGAATTCTATCAAACATTTAGAGAAGAGCTAACACCTACCCTTCTCAAACTCTGCCAAAATATAGCAGAGGGAGGAACACTCCCAAACTCATTCTATGAGGCTACCATCACCCTGATACCAAAACCAGACAAAGATGTCAGAAAAAAGAAAACTACAGACCAATATCACTGATGAACATAGATGCAAAAATCCTCAACAAAATCTTAGCAAACAGAATCAAACATCACATTAAAAGGATCATACACCATGATCAAGTTGGGTTTATCCCAGGAATGCAAAGATTCTTCAATATATGCAAATCAATCAATGTGATACACCATAATAACAAATTGAAGGATAAAAACCATATGATCATCTCAATAGATGCAGAAAAAGCTTCCAACAAAATTCAACACCCATTTATTTTTTTTTTTTTTTTTTTTTTTTTTTTTATATAGAAAGCGTCATGGGAGGGGTACAGTGTGACAAGGACAAAGCAAAGGGAACTGTTCTTAGGAAGCAACATTTTTTTTTTAAGTATTTATTTATTTATTTATGGCTGTGTTGGGTCTTCGTTTCTGTGTGAGGGCTTTCTCCAGTTGTGGCGAGCGGGGGCCACTCCTCATCGCGGTGCGCGGGCCTCTCACTATCATGGCCTCTCCTGTTGCGGAGCACAGGCTCCAGATGCGCAGGCTCAGTAATCGTGGCTCACGGGCCCAGCTGCTCCGCGGCATGTGGGATCTTCCCAGACCAGGGCTCGAACCCGTGTCCCCTGCATTGGCAGGCAGACTCTCAACCACTGCACCACCAGGGAAGCCCTCAACACCCATTTATGATAAAAACTCTCCAGAAGGTAGGCATAGAGGGAACCTATCTCAACATAATAATGGCCATATATGACAGACCCACAGCCAACATCATTCTCAATGGTGAAAAACTGAAACCATTTTCTCTAAGATCAGGAACAGGACAAGGTTGCCCACTCTCACCACTATTATTCAACATAGTTTTGGAAGTTTTACCCACAGCTATCAGAGAAGAAAAAGAAATAAAAGGAATCCAAATCAGAAAAGAAGAAGTAAAACTGTCACTGTTTGCAGATGACATGATACAATATATTGAGAATCCTAAAGATGCTACCAGAAAACTGCTAGAGCTAATCAATGAATTTGGTAAAGTAGCAGGATACAAAATTAATGCACAGAAATCTCTTGCATTCCTATATACTAACAACAAAAAATCTGAAAGAGAAACTAAGGAAACACTCCTATTTACCACTGCAACAAATATAATAAAATACCTAGGAAGAAACCTATCTAAGGAGGCAAAAGACCTGTATGCAGAAAACTATAAGACTGATGAAAGTAATTAAAGCTGATACAAACAGATGGAGAGATATACCATGTTCTTGTATTGGAAGAATCAACACTGTGAAAATGACTATGCTACCCAAAGCAATCTACAGATTCAATGCAATCCCTATCAAATTACCAATGGCATTTTTCACAGAACTAGAACAAAACATTTCACAATTTGTATGGAAACACAAAAGACCCTGAATAGCCAAACCAATCTTGAGAAAGGAAAACGGAGCTGGAGGAATCAGGCTCCCAGACTTCAGACTTTACTACAAAGCTAAAGTATTCAAAACAGTATGCTACTGGCACAAAAACAGAAATATAGATCAAAGGAACAGGATAGAAAGCCCAGAGATAAACCCACACACATATGTCACCTTATCTTTGAAAAAGGAGACAAGAATATACAATGAAGAAAAGACAGCCTCTTCAATAAGTGGTGCTGGGAAAACTGGACAGCTACATGCAAAAGAATGAAATTAGCACACTCCTTAACACCATACACAAAAATAAACTCAAAATGGATTAAAGACCTAAATGTAAGGCCAGACACTATAAAACTCTTAGAGGAAAACATAGGTAGAACAGTCTATGACATAACTCACAGCAAGATCCTTTTTGACCTACGTCCTAGAGGAATGGAAATAAAAACAAAAATAAACAAATGGGACCTAATGAAACTTAAAAGCTTTTGCACAACAAAAGAAACCATAAACAAGATGAAAAGACAACCCTCAGAATGGGAGAAAATATTTGCAAACAAACCAATTGACAAAGGATTAATCTCCAAAATATGCAAGCAGATCATGCAGCTTAATATCAAAAAAACAAACAACCCAATTCAAAAATGGACAGAAACCTAACAGACATTTCTCCAAAGAAGATATACAGATTGCCAACAAACACATGAAAGGAATCTCAACATCACTAATCATTAGAGAAATGCAAATCAAAACTACAATGAGGTATCACCTCACACTGGTCAGAATGGCCATCATCAAAAAATCTACAAACACTAAATGCTGGAGAGGGTGTGGAGAAAAGGGAACCCTCTTGCACTGTTGGTGGGAATGTAAATTGATACAGCCACTGTGGAGAACAAACAGTATGGAAGTTCCTTGAAGAACTAAAAATAGAACTACTGTATGACCCAGCAATCCCACTACTGGGCATATACCCTGAGAAAACCATCATTCAAAAAGAGTCATGTACCACGATGTTCATTGCAGCTCTATTTACAATAGCCAGTACATGGAAGCAATCTCTGTGTCCATCGACAGATGAATGGATAAAGAAGATGTGGCACATATATACAATGGAATATTACTCAGCCATAAAAAGAAATGAAATTGAGTTTTTTGTAGTGAAGTGGATGGACCGAGAGTCTTTTATACAGAGTGAAGTAAGTCAGAAAGAGAAAAACAAATACCATATGCTTACACATATATGTGGAATCTAAAAATTAAAAACTGATTCTGACGAACCTCGGGGCAGGACAGGAATAAAGATGCAGACGTAGAGAATGGACTTGAGGACATGGGGAAGGGGAAGGGGAAGCTGGGTCGAAGTGAGAGAGTATCACTGACATATATACACTACCAAATGTAAAATAGATAGCTAGTGAGAAGCAGCTGCATAGCACAGGGAGATCAGGTTGGTGCTTTGTGACCACCTAGAGGGGTGGGGTAGGGAGGGTGGGAGGAAGACACAAGAGGGAGGGGATATGGGGATATATGTATACATACAGCTGATTCAATTTTTTATACAGCAGAAACTAACACTACGTTGTAAAGCAATTATACTCCAATAAAGATGTTAAAAAAAAAGCAATCAGGCAATGGCAAGAAGTATAAACAAAAAATATCCTTGGTCATCTTAATATTAATTTATTAATATGGCTAATATTACTAATATTAATTTACTTAATCCTTGTAACAGCCTATGGTGTAGAACATGCTGCCCTCTGTATTTTAAAAATTAGCGTGCTGTGGTAGAATATTCAAATAGTTTGCTGTGGATCAAACAACAAATAAAAGGCATAGCCAAGGTCTGCCTTAGGCAATGCTGAGGTTTGGGTACACTGATAAGGATTTTGGTCATGGCACTTGACTTTGTATTCCTGCGTCTGCATATAAAGCACCAGTTATGATTCTTTTCATATAGTCACATTTTTTAACCATTTATTTCCACTTGAATATTTGTCCTAAATAGTTTGTTTAGATATTTCCATGAATAAAAATAAAGTCTTCCAAGTATTTCTCTTCATTATCTCTAACCAATACAATATATATTTTCTTCATCTTCTGAATTCTTATGGTCTTTATGTCATTGGACACATCAGCCATGCGTTATTCAAAATAGTATCTTTTCTATTTCTTTGCTTCATTGGTCCCAAACACTAGCTTGGGACATTAGTTTATGCAAGGTAGTAAAATAAACCACTCTGTAACTTGTGAAGCATTTTGGATTTCTCACCGTGTGATCTTGTCACTAACTACTTTACAATGATCTCATACTGCTGGAACTAATCTCAGGAGGGTAATTTGTTTCTTATTTTATACTTGCAGACACTTAAAACAATGACAAACTCTTTTCTGCCCCATAGAGATACTTTGTTTAGCAAAGTGTCAAAGTAGTTAACTTAGCAATATTGTTTATTTTTAAAATATAATGAAAAAGTAAAAGGTTTAAGCTGAGGTAGAGAATTATAGGAAAACATGAAAGCAAACAATCTTCATTATATTACCTAATCAATAATAAACTTTTGAGACTGTTCTTTTTTTTTTTTTTTGAGATTGTTCTATCTTATACATTATATAGCTTTACAGTTTCAGTCAAATAATTGCCTGTCTTGGCACTAAAATTAGGATTTATGATATTATTTAATATATATATAAACAATATTATATATGTATTACAGTAGACACTTCTAATCTGTATATATATTACATATATGTAATATATGTGTATATAGTATATTACATATATGTTATATGTATGTAATATATGTGTATGTAATATATTAAATATATATTATATATATTACAGGAGACACTTCTACTCTGAACTCAGGCAGAGTCACTTCTGTAGCAAAACATTTTATCTTTCTGCATTCTTCCTCAGAGCTTTCTCCAAAACACAATCATCTAATTCAAGCCTAAGTACAGCTGGAAAGCACAGGACAAGTAACAATATCCAGGGGTCACCTGCAGCCAGTGGGGGTTGGGAGCAGATGGAGAGATTCTCCAGTCATTCTCTTCCATGGTCACTCTTTTTTTTTTTTTTTAAATAGATTTATTGGTATATGTATTTCTTACATTTGTTTGCTTTTTCTTCACTGTGTTATTTTTTTTTAATTAATTAATTTATTTTATTTTATGGCTGTGTTGGGTCTTCGTTTCTGCGCAAGGGCTTTCTCCAGTTGTGACGAGCGGGGGCCACTCTTCATTGCGGTGTGCGGGCCCTTCACTATCGCGGCCTCTCTTGTTGCGGAGCACAGGCTCCAGACGCGCAGGCTCAGTAATTGTGGCTCACGGGCCCAGCTGCTCCGCGGCATGTGGGATCCTTCCAGACCAGGGCTCGAACCCGTGTCCCCTGCATCGGCAGGCAGATTCTCAACCACCGCGCCACCAGGGAAGCCTCCATGGTCACTCTTTTCCAGACTTATTTTGTCTGGAAGATACTGGAGGAGTCACATCCTTGTAGCTCAGAACAACAGGACTTCATACTGGCTTGTCTCTTTCCCTGTCTTACCCTCTACTCTCCCTCATTCCTGCCTCTCCTAACCCCCTCCCTAATAAACTACATGGACTGCAGTACTTGTCTCAAACACTGATTTTTTTTTTTTAACATCTTTATTGGAGTATAACTGCTTTACAATGGTGTGTTAGTTTCTGCTTTATAACAAAGTGAATCAGCTATACATATACATATATCCCCATATCTCCTCCCTCTTGCATCTCCCTCCCACCCTCCCTATCCCACCCCTCTAGGTGGTCACAAAGCACCAAGCTGATCTCCCTGTGCTATGTGGCTGCTTCCCACTAGCTATCTATTTTACATTTGGCAAACACTGATTTTTAAGGATATCAAAAGAAGGCAACATACAGCAGATCATTTTAAGAAATGTTAAGTTAATTAGCATCAGCAATGTTAAAGCATTAAGCATGGGGTAAACAAAATATTATTAAAATAATAATTATTTTCAATTAATTTTCTGGAAAATGTACAAAATAAAAATATGATTTATATACATATATGATCAAAATGTTTTAATATTCAATTTCTGAATTTTTAAATATCCGAATTCTCATCATTGAAATATTTGACTGCATTTTCCAGTCATTATTTCTTTTAAAATATAAATTATTTTTCACCAAAGCAACAATACATTATGAAATTTCACCAAGAATCAGCATTTAGCTACTTTTTAACATCAAATGTCAAAAATAGTTAATAGTTCATAGAGAAAGATGACAGAGACAGAGGACAAGAGTGAGGGAGGGGGCAGGATGGAGGGAGGAAAGAAACACAAAACATTTAGAAAATAATGACTATCTTTTTTTTTTTTTTTTTTTTGACTATCTTTTTTTGTGTGTGCATGTTCCAATTAAATTTTGTTTTTTATCTTCCATTTTTATTTGTAATATTATATGTTTGAAGTGTGCAACATAGTGATTCAATACTTTATAGATTGTGCTTCATTTAAAGTTATTATAAAATAATTGCTGTATTTCCCTGTGCCATAAAATGTACCCTTGTTGCGTATTCATTTTATACATAGTAGTTGGTATCTCTTAATCCACTAACCCCATCTTTCCCCTCCCCACTTCCCTCTCCCATTGATAAGATAACCACTAGTTTGTACTCTGTATTTGTGAGTCTGTTTCTGTTTTGTGATATACATTCGTTTTATTTTTAGATTCCATATGTAACTGATAACATCCAGTATTTGTCTTTCTCTGACTTATTTCACTAAGCATAATACCCTCTAGGTCCCTTCATGTTGTACAAACAGCAGAATTTCATTCTTTTTATGTAATATACCATATTTATATATGCCACATTTTCTTTATCCATTCATCTGTCAATGGACACTTAGATTGCTTCCATATCTTGGCTATTGTAAGTAATGCTGTTATGAACAATGGGGTGCATGTAACTTTCCAAATTATTGTTTTTATTTTTTTTAGATATATACACAGGAGTGGAATTGCTGGGTCATATGGTAGTTCTATTTTTAGTTATCTGAAGAACCTCCATACTGTTTTCCATAATGACTACACCAATTTACATCCTCACCAACAGTCTACAAGAGTTCCATTTTCTCCACGTTTTCACCAACATTTGATACTTGTACACTTTTTAATGAGAGCCGTTCTGACAGGTGTGAGATGATATCTCATTATGGTTTTGATTTGCATTTCTCTGATGATTAGCAATGTTGAGTATCTTTTCATTTGCCTGCTGGCAATCTGTATGTCTTCTTTCAAAAAATGTTCATCTTTTCTGCCCATTTTTTAATCTGGTTTTTTTTTTCACATTGAGTTGTATGTGCTATTTTTATATTTTGGATATTAACTCCTTATTGGTCATTATAATTTGCAAATATTTTCTCCCATTCAGTAGGTTGTGTTTTTGTTTTGATGGTTTCCTTTGCTATGCAAAACTTTTAAGTTTAATTAGTTCCATTTGTTAAATTTTGTTTTTATTTCTCTTGCCTAAAGATACAGATCCAAAAAAAATCATTGCTACAATTTGTGTCAGAGAGTGCTCTACTTATGTTTTCTTCTAAGATTATTATGGTTTCAGGTCTTACATTTAAGTCTTTAATGCATTTTGAGTTTATTTTTGTATATGATGTGAGAAAATGTTCTAATTTCATTCTTTTACATGTAGCTGTCCAGTTTTTCCAGCACTACTTATTGAAGATACGACCTGAGTCTTGCTACTTCGCCATCTTGATATCCTCAAATAATAACTATCTTGAAGCACCCCTGTAATTCACTCACATATTATAGCTGTGCTACAGGTTTGGGAATATTCTAATCAAAAGCAAAAGACTATCAACTCCCCATCTCTCTACTGCCATGAATATACCTCATTTCTCAACCTGGCCCCAAACATCTTTTCTGATTATTTTTGTGTGTTAGGCCTTCCTTTTCAATCAAACTTATGATTTTGAAATTTCATATCTATCTGCCCACCAATCTTCCTTCTTCCTTTTTTGCCCTCCTTCTTTATTTATTTCATTTCAGATCTTCTGATACGTTTACTTTCTCATGATAAAAAATTTCCTCTTCTTCCTGCCTACCAATTCAGACCTAAAATGTATTTCAAATCTCAACTTAAAATGATCTTCAAAATACTTTATCCCACCAAAGTTGTAAACTAACTTAAAATTGCTTTGTATAGTGTATCACCATGGAATTTTAAAATTAGATACTTGAATTTGAGCCTTTATTATATCTGAAACACTGTGCTACATGCATTATATAAACGCTATTTTTTGTTTTCCTATCAAACACTGCAGGGAAGTAATGTTACATTTATCTTTCAAAATGTTATGTACCCTCTTTTAGTTTACACAGTAAGTGATAGACTAACATTTGCTTCCACATTTTATAACATTAATACCCATCTGTACTTATATTGGAGAGTGGGGTGGGAGAGAGTCAGTGGTAACTCTGAAACTTATATTGGCATAATTTAAAGCATAGAAAAGATTATAGGTAATACATATGCAAATTTTGATGGAAAAATTAAAATAAAAATTATAAAAAGTATATTTAAATAGGAGAATATTTCTAATTCTATATTATCTATGGGTTCATTCTTTTCCAAATCCCTCTGTCTAAACAAACTGCCATATTATTTAGTTCTGCTTGAATTGAGCTTTATACAAGTGGAGTTAGATTATAGTTAGTCTTCTATGATGTTCTTTTTCTATTCAATGTTATGCTTTAAAGATCTATACATGTTTTTACACATAGCTGTAATTTATTTTCACTGCTTTAAAATATTCCATTTAGTGAATGTACTATAATTTATTAATCAACATTATTTTTGATGGCCATTTGTTTTTCTCCAATTTTTTTTCAGTTATAACAATGCTTCTAAGAATATTTTTCAATGTGTTCTAGTACATACGAATGATTTTCTCCAGTGCATATGAATGAAGGAGTGTATAATTGCTGCATATATGCATGTTCAAATTTACTATCTAATTCCTGTTTTTCAGTACTACTATCAGTAGTTTATGAATGTGCATTGCAATATACTATCAAAACATCTGGTATTTTCAGACTTTAATTCTTGCTAACCTGGAGGCTTTGAAATGGGATATCATACAGTGATAGCTAATAAACTGACAAGCTTTTTACATGCTAATTGACTTTTGGTATTTCTACTGTTAAGTATGCTCTATTTTTCTCACTTTTCTATTGGGTTTTTGTATTTTTTTGTTACGGATAGTAGAAAATGTTATTTGTTCTGAATACTAATCTTTTTTATGTTTAATCTGTAAGTACTCTAAATATGTGATTTTTTTTTTCATTTACTTGGAGTATATTTGACAAACTCAAGGTCTTAATTTTAATTAGTAAAATTAATCAATATTTCCTTAAGTTAAATTTATTCCCTACCTCAAATTCATGTCTTTTTTAATGTTTTCTTCTAAAATTTTAAACTTTGCTTGTCATACTAATGTCTGAAATTTCTGTGTATGATGTGAATTGTGGATCTAATTACATTTTTTATATACTTATTTGATTTGCCCGCCAATTTTTAGCAAATAATTCATTTTTAATTGGATAATAATTGACATACAATATTATAATTGTTTCAGGGGTACAACATAGTGATTTAATATTTTTATACATTACAAAATGATCACCATGATAAGTCTAGTTCCGTTACTATACAAAGTTATTACAATAATAATTCATTCTTTTTTTGTGATCTACAATGTCACTTGTTTCATACCTTGTTTCAGTATGTATGTGGGTTCTGTTTCTAGGCTTTCTACTCCTTTTATTGATCAAGTTATTTATCCCTGAGTCAATACCATACATTTTAATGTACTATAGCTTTATTATACACCTTGGGGTATACTAAAGCTAAGTCTCTAACATTTTTCTTATTATTCAATAAATATTTACTATTATTGGGCTTTTGCTCTTCCATATACAATTTAGAATTGGCCTACTGAACTTGTTCGTATCTAAATTGAAACTACATTAATTCCATAGACCAACAAGCCAGGATTGTCATCTTTATCATATTGCATTTTTTATCCATAAAATTATTTATGTGTCTGTATTAATTTAGACCTTCTTTAATATATTTAAATACATTTTTATAATTTTATATAGTACTGAAGTGTTATGTTAGATTTATTCTTAAATACATTTTGATGCTTTGGCAAATTATGATGTTTTTAATTAAATCTTTTAAAAATTATGAGGTGATTTTTAATTCCTTCAGTGTTTTGCGCAAATAATGCAATTGAATTTTTGGTTTTGGATTATGAATTTCTGTCTAACTACCTTGCTAAATTCTATTATTACTTCTAGCAATTTGTTTGTAGATTTGGGGAATGTTTCTATGTAGGAAATCGTATGGTTTGTGGATACAATGTCTATATTTGGGATAGAACACTAACTTATTTCTTTATTCCATAAAGAATGTTTGCAATTACTGATACGTTTTTTAGTATTAAGTATTTTTATTATTTTCTAAGCTAAGTAGTAAGCTCCTTGAAGTAAATAATTGAAGTCAGCTTCAATTATTTTTATATCATTTTCTAATGGTACCTAAAAAAGCATGCTTTTTATAGTAGAAGTAAAACATAATCATATAAATGTAACAATTTTCTATTACCAACAAGGTAAAGTCCAGGATCTTTACCACAGAACTTATTATGCTTTTTGGCTGCGCCGCAGCTTGTGGGATCTTAAGTTTCCTGCCCAGGGATTGAACCCAGGCTCTCAGCAGTGAAAATCGCAGAGTCCTAACCACTGGACTGCCAGTGAACTTAAATTCTTTACCTGAGAACTTAAATCTCTTGATTATTTGACTCCAGTCTACTTTTCTGATAATGTATATTTCCTAAATAATGATATTTCAAGAAAATGTAACTCTTCACAATTGCACAATATGCCCTTTAAAATGATTAGCTGTACATCTTTCTCTTCAGGTTGTTGAGGTCTATCTGAAGGAAAAACAAAGAAAACAACAGAATGTAGGTATTGGAACATATTGATGCAAAGCTGGTGATCTCTCTATTCCCTTCCCTTGCTGACGTGACAAGTCAATTATATTCATATATGTTTAAATAATCTGTAATTTTATGCATTTGCAATAATCCCAAAATAATAAAACTGGTGTGGAGGAGGGCAATACCATGAAATCTGCAATCTAAATGTCCATATTAAAGCCAGTCACATTTTCCATTTATTTATTTATGTTTATTTTTTTATTTGACTAGAAAGCAGACAAAGTAAGTGAAGGATCTAGTGGATGACCACCAGTCCCAAGATATATTCATAATATTAAGAGGATAGTTTCATGAATAAAATAAATCGATGAAAGAAATCCAGAAGCCACATAATGTAAGTATTCTAGGAGTAGTCAGTCTAGTTATTTTAATCTCATTGTTTTTTCTATATGGAAAGGAGTAAGAGAAAATAGAATAAAAACTTATTTCAACAATTACTGAGTTTAAATATTTTTCATTTTCTGACCTGCTATTATTGCTCTTTCTTCTATTATTAAATTTGATTTCAAATTAGATTGCTTTACAGGGCTCAACATTTTAACACTTCTGATTTCAAGATTGAATATATTACTTTCATCATTTCACTCCCTTATTATTTACTTCCCTGGAAATCAGATAAAAATTACATTTCTAATCATTAAAACAATTTGAGCCCACTTAAAGTAACTGTCCCTAATATCAAAATTGGGATTCATATTGATTATTGGTGTATATAGCTACAACTAGCATCTGGAGATTTGTTTCTTAATTAATACAGTTAAGGAGTTGAAATAATCAGATAATTGTAGTAAGCTCAATATCTACTGCAATTTAAAAACAGTAACAACATGACCATCTTTTCCTGATGCTTTAAATTTAGCAATTTTAATAACACTTTTTCTATACCCATAGCTTCTGACAATTTGTAGATCTTTATTTTGATTTTTTCCCTCAATTTATGATTGAGGCTTCATTTGCTTAAGGGATACTTATCTAATAAGCTAATTTTGTGCGTATGAAAAGATACAATTACATCTTATCTACCTTTGAAGATAAACTGTTTTGATATGATATGGTATAAACCATGATTGATATTAAAGGACCAATTAAAGGTTAATTCTTTAATACTGACATAACACTAAAAAGAAAAGTTTTATTGAGTGTGAAATGAGATAATTTTATTGATTCATCGTAATACAACCTTCCTGAGATTATCCAACATTTCTGAGAACATGTATTATTTTCTTAAAAATGTCTTCCTCATTGTAATTATTATGTTTCATTTCAATTTTTAATTTGAGAGTGAAAAGAATATATGCAGAAAGGAAGCATAGAAGTGTTTACTATTAAGGTTACTGGGAATCTAATAAGAATAAACCTTTTTTTTTTTTTTTTTTTAACATCTTTATTGAAGTATAATTGCCTTACAATGGTGTGTTAGCTTCTGCTTTATAACAAAGTGAATCAGTTATACATATACAATATGTTCCCATTTCTCTTCCCTCTTGCATCTCCCTCCCTCCCACCCTCCCCATCCCATCCCTCTAGATGGTCACAAAGCACCGAGCTGATCTCCCTGTGCTATGCGGCTGCTTCCCACTAGTTATCTATTTTACATTTGGTAGTGTATATATGTCCATGACACTCTCTTACCCTGTCACATCTCACCCCACCCCCTCCCCATATCCTCAAGTCCATTCTCTAGTAGGTCTGTGTCTTTATTCCCGTCTTGCCACTAGGTTCTTCATGGCCTTTTTTTTTTTTTTTTTTTTCTTTTTTTTTTTTTTCCCCTTAGATTCCGTATATATGTGTTAGCATACTGTATTTGTTTTTCTCTTTCTGACTTACTTCACTCTGTATGACAGACTCTAACTCCATCCACCTCATTACAAATACCTCCATTTCATTTCTTTTTATGGCTGAGTAATATTCCATTGTATATATGTGCCACATCTTCTTTATCCATTCATCTGTCGATGGACATTTAGATTGCTTCCATGTCCTGGCTATTGTAAATAGAGCTGCAATGAACATTTTGGTACATGACTCTTTTTGACCTATGGTTTTCTCAGGGTATATGCCCAGTAGTGGGATTGCTGGGTCGTACGGTAGTTCTATTTGTAGTTTTTTAAGGAACCTCCATACTGTTCTCCATAGTGGCTGTATCAATTTACATTCCCACCAACAGTGCAAGACTGTTCCCTTTCCTCCACACCCTCTCCAGCATTTATTGTTTCTAGATTTTTTGATGATGGCCATTCTGACCGGTGTGAGATGATATCTCATTGTAGTTTTGATTTGCATTTCTCTAATGATTAATGATGTTGAGCATTCTTTCATGTGTCTGTAGGCCATCTGTATATCTTCTTTGGAGAAATGTCTATTTAGGTCTTCAGCCCATTTTTGGATTGGGTTGTTCGTTTTTTTGTTATTGAGCTGCATGAGCTGCTTGTAAATCTTGGAGATTAATCCTTTGTCAGTTGCTTCATTTGCAAATATTTTCTCCCATTCTGATGGTTGTCTTTTGGTCTTGTTTATGGTTTCCTTTGCTGTGCAAAAGCTTTTAAGTTTCATTAGGTCCCATTTGTTTATTTGTGTTCTTATTTCCATTTCTCTGGGAGCTGGGTCAAAAAGAATCTTGCTGTGATGTATGTCATAGAGTGTTCTGTCTATGTTTTCCTCTAAGAGTTTGATAGTGTCTGCCCTTACACTTAGGTCTTTAATCCATTTTGAGTTTATTTTTGTGCATGGTGTCAGGGAGTGTTCTATTTTCATACTTTTACATGTACCTGTCCAATTTTCCCAGCACCACTTATTGAAGAGGCTGTCTTTTCTCCACTGTATATGCTTGCCTCCTTTATCAAAAATAAGGTGCCCATATGTGTGTGGGTTTATCTCTGGGCTTTCTATCCTGTTCCATTGATCTATATTTCTGTTTTTGTGCCAGTACCAAACTGTCTTGATTACTGAAGCTTTGTAATATAGTCTGAAGTCAGGGAGCCTGATTCCCCCAGCTCCATTTTTCGTTCTCAAGATTGCTTTGGCTATTCGGGGTCTTTTGTGTTTCCATACAAATTGTGAAATTTTTTGTTCTAGTTCTGTGAAAAATGCCAGTGGTAGTTTGATAGGGATTGCATTGAATCTGTAGATTGCTTTGGGTAGTAGAGTCATTTTCACAATGTTGATTCTTCCAATCCAGGAACATGGTATATCTCTCCATCTATTTGTATCATCTTTAATTTCTTTCATCAGTGTCTTATAATTTTCTGCATACAGGTCTTTTGTCTCCTTAGGTAGGTTTATTCCTAGATATTTTATTCTTTTTGTTGCAATGGTAAATGGGAGTGTTTTCTTAATTTCACTTTCAGATTTTTCGTCATTAGTGTATAGAAATGCAAGAGATTTCTGTGCATTAATTTTGTATCCTGCTACTTTACCAAATTCATTGATTAGCTCTAGGAGTTTTCTGGTAGCATCTTTAGGATTCTCTATGTATAGTATCATGTCATCTGCAAATAGTGACAGCTTTACTTCTTCTTTTCCGATTTGGATTCCTTTTATTTCTTTGTCTTCTCTGATTGCTGTGGCTAACACTTCCAAAACTATGTTGAATAATAGTGGTGAGAGTGGGCAACCTTGTCTTGTTCCTGATCTTAGTGGAAATGGTTTCAGTTTTTCACCATTGAGGACAATGTTGGCTGTGGGTTTGTCATATGTGGCCTTTATTATGTTGAGGAAAGTTCCCTCTATGCCTACTTTCTGCAGGGCTTTTATCATAAATGGGTGTTGAATTTTGTCGAAAGCTTTCTCTGCATCTATTGAGATGATCATATGGTTTTTCTCCTTCAGTTTGTTAATATGATGTATCACATTGATTGATTTGCGTATATTGAAGAATCCTTGCATTCCTGGGATAAACCCCACTTGATCATGGTGTATGATCCTTTTAATGTGCTGTTGGATTCTGTTTGCTAGTATTTTGTTGAGGATTTTTGCATCTATGTTCATCAGTGATATTGGCCTGTAGTTTTCTTTCTTTGTGACATCTTTGTCTGGTTTTGGTATCAGGGTGATGGTGGCCTCGTAGAATGAGTTTGGGAGTGTTCCTCCCTCTGCAATATTTTGGAAGAGTTTGAGAAGGATAGGTGTTAGCTCTTCTCTAAATGTTTGATAGAATTCACCTGTGAAGCCATCTGGTCCTGGGCTTTTGTTTGTTGGAAGGTTTTTAATCACAGTTTCAATTTCAGTGCTTGTGATTGGTCTGTTCATATTTTCTATTTCTTCCTGGTTCAGTCTCGGCAGTTTGTGCCTTTCTAAGAATCTGTCCATTTCTTCCAGGTTGTCCATTTTATTGGCATAGAGTTGCTTGTAGTAATCTCTCATGATCTTTTGTATTTCTGCAGTGTCAGTGGTTACTTCTCCTTTTTCATTTCTAATTCTATTGATCTGAGTCTTCTCCCTTTTTCTCTTGATGAGTCTGGCTAATGGTTTATCAATTTTGTTTATCTTCTCAAAGAACCAGCTTTTAGTTTCATTGATTTTTGCTATTGTTTCCTTCATTTCTTTTTCATTTATTTCTGACCTGATCTTTATAATTTCTTTCCTTCTGCTGGCTTTGGGGTTTTTTTGTTCTTCTTTCTCTAATTGCTTTAGGTGCAAGGTTAGGTTGTTTATTCGAGATGTTTCCTGTTTCTTGAGGTAGGCTTGTATTGCTATAAACTTCCCTCTTAGCACTGCTTTTGCTGCGTCCCATAGGTTTTGGGTCGTCGTATCTCCATTGTCATTTGTTTCTAGGTATTTTTTGATTTCCCCTTTGATTTCTTCAGTGATCACTTCGTTATTAAGTAATGTATTGTGTAGCCTCCATGTGTTTGTATTTTTTACAGGTCTTTTCCTGTAATTGATATCTAGTCTCATAGCGTTGTGGTCGGAAAAGATACTTGATACGATTTCAATTTTCTTAAATTTACCAAGGCTTGATTTGTGACCCAAGATATGATCTATCCTGGAGAATGTTCCATGAGCACTTGAGAAAAATGTGTATTCTGTTGTTTTTGGATGGAATGTCCTATAAATATCAATTAAGTCTATCTTGTTTAATGTATCATTTAAAGCTTGTGTTTCCTTATTTATTTTCATTTTGGATGATCTGTCCATTGGTGAGAGTGGGGTGTTAAAGTCCCCTACTATGATTGTGTTGCTGTCGATTTCCCCTTTTATGGCTGTTAGTATTTGCCTTATGTATTGAGGTGCTCCTATGTTGGGTGCATAAATATTTACAATTGTTATACCTTCCTCTTGTATCGATCCCTTGATCATTATATAGTGTCCTTCTTTGTCTCTTGTAATAGTCTTTATTTTAAAGTCTATTTTGTCTGATATGAGAATTGCTACTCCAGCTTTCTTTTGATTTCCATTTGCATGGAATATCTTTTTCCATCCCCTCACTTTCAGTCTATATGTGTCTCTAGGTCTGAAGTGGGTCTCTTGTAGACAGCATATATATGGGTCTTGTTTTTGTATCCATTCAGCCAGCCTGTGTCTTTTGGTGGGAGCATTTAATCCATTTACATTCAAGGTAATTATCGATATGTATGTTCCTATTCCCATTTTCTTAAATGTTTTGGGTTTGTTATTGTAGGTGTTTTCCTTCTCTTGTGTTTCTTGCCTAGAGAAGTTCCTTTAGCATTTGTTGTAAAGCTGGTTTGGTGGTGCTGAACTCTCTCAGCTTTTGCTTGTCTGTAAAGGTTTTAATTTCTCCATCGAATCTGAATGAGATCCTTGCTGGGTAGTGTAATCTTGGTTGCAGGTTTTTCTCCTTCATCACTTTAAGTATATCCTGCCACTCCCTTCTGGCTTGCAGAGTTTCTGCTGAAAGATCAGATGTTAACCTTATGGGGATTCCCTTGTGTGTTATTTGTTTTTTTTCCCTTGCTGCCTTTAATATGTTTTCCTTATATTTAATTTTTGACAGTTTGATTAATATGTGTCTTGGTGTGTTTCTCCTTGGGTTTATCCTGTATGGGACTCTCTGTGCTTCCAGGACTTGATTAACTATTTCCTTTCCCATATTAGGGAAGTTTTCAACTATAATCTCTTCAAATATCTTCTCAGTCCCTTTCTTTTTCTCTTCTTCTTCTGGGACCCCTATAATTCGAATGTTGGCACGTTTAATGTTGTCCCAGAGGTCTCTGAGACTGTCCTCAGTTCTTTTCATTCTTTTTTCTTTATCCTGCTCTGCAGTAGTTATTTCCACCATTTTATCTTCCAGGTCACTTATCCTTTCTTCTGCCTCAGTTATTCTGCTATTGATCCCATCTAGAGTATTTTTAATTTCATTTATTGTGGTTTTCATCATTGCTTGGTTCCTCTTTAGTTCTTCTACGTCCTTGTTAAATGTTTCTTGCATTTTGTCTATTCTATTTCCAAGATTTTGGATCATCCTTACTATCATTATTCTGAATTCTTTTTCAGGTAGACTACCTATTTCCTCTTCATTTGTTAGGTCTGGTGTGTTTTGACCCTGCTCCTTCATCTGCTGTGTGTTTTTCTGTCGTCTCATTTTGCTTATCTTACTGTGTTTGGGGTCTCCTTTTCACAGGCTGCAGGTTCGTAGTTCCTGTTGTTTTTGGTATCTGTCCCCAGTGGCTAAGGTTGGTTCAGTGGGTTGTGTAGGCTTCCTGGTGGAGGGAACTAGTGCCTGAGCTCTGGTGGATGAGGTTGGCTCTTGTCTTTCTGGTGGGCACGTCCACGTCTGGTGGTGTATTTTGGGGTGTCTGTGGCCTTATTATGATTTTAGGCAGCCTCTCTGCTAATGGATGGGGCTGTGTTCCTGTCTTGCTAGTTGTTTGGCATATGGTGTCCAGCACTGTAGCTTGTTGGTCGTTGAGTGAAGCTGGGTCTTGATGTTGAGATAGAGATCTCTGAGAGATTTTTGCCGTTTGGTATTACGTGAAGCTGGGAGGTCTCTTGTGGACCAGTGTCCTGAAGTTGGCTCTCCCACCTCAGAGGCACGGCCCTGATGCCTGGCTGGAGCACCAAGAGCCTTTCGTCCACACGGCTCAGAGTAAAAGGGAGAAAAAATAGAAAGAAAGACAGAAAGAAAGAAAGAGGCTATAATATAGTGAAGTAAAATAAAGCTATTGTAAAGCAAAGCTATACAGACAAAATCGCACCCAGAAGCATATACATATACACTCACAAATAAAGGAAAAGGGGAAAAATTAATATATCCTGCTCCCAAAGTCCACCTCCTGAATTTGGGATGATTCGTTGTCTATTCAGGTATTCACCAGCTGCAGGCCCATCAAGTTGTTTGTGGAGTTTTAATCCGCTGCTTCTAAGGTTGCTGGGAGAGATTTCCCCTTATCTTCCCTGTTCGCACAGTTCCTGGGGTTCAGCTTTGGATTTGGACCCGCCTCTGCGTGTAGGTCGCCTGAGGGCGTCTATTCCCCGCACAGACAGGACGGGGTTAAAGGAACAGCTGCTTCGGGGGCTCTGGCTCACTCAGGCCGCGGGGAGGGAGGTGTACAGAGGAGGCGGGGTGAGCCTGCGGCGGCCGAGGCCGGCGTGACGTTGCACCAGCCTGAGGCGGGCAGTGCGTTCTCCCGGGGAACTTGTCCCCGGATCACGGGACCCTGGCAGTGGCGGGCTGCACAGGCTCCCGGGAGGGGCGATGTGGAGAGTGACTTGTGCTCACACACAGGCTTTTTGGAGGCGGCAGCAGCAGCCCCAGCGTCTCACGCCCGTCTCTGGGGTCCGTGCTGATCGCCGCGGCTCACGCCTTTCTCTGGAGTTCGTTTAGGCGGCACTCTGAATCCCCTCTCCCTGCGCGCCGCGAAACAAAGAGGCAAGAAAAAGTCTCTTGCCTCTTCGGCAGCTGCAGACTTTTTCCCGGTCTCCCTCCCAGCCCGCTGTTGTGCGCTAATCCCTTCAGGCTGTGTTCACGCTGCCAGCCTCAGTCCTCTCCCTGCGATCCGACCGAAGCCGAGCCTCAGCTCCCAGCCCCGCCCGCCCCGGCGGGGGAGCAGACAAGCCTCTCGGGCTGGAGAGTGCTGCTCGGCGCCGAGCCTCTGTGCGGGAATCTCTCCGTTTTTCCCTCTGCGCCCCTGTTGCTGTGGGATCCGCGCTGGTAGCTGCGGCTCGCGCCCGTCTCTGAAGTTCGTTTAGGCAGCGCTCTGAATCCCCTCTCCTCGCGCACCAGGAAACAAAGAGGGAAGAAAAAGTCTCTTGCCTCTTCGGCAGCTGCAGACTTTTTCCCGGACTCCCTCTTGGCTAGCTGTGGTGCACTAACGCCTTCAGGCTGTGTTCACGCCGCCAACCCCAGTCCTCTCCCTGCGATCCGACCGAAGCCGGAGCCTCAGCTCCCAGCCCCGCCCGCCCCGGCGGGTGAGCAGACAAGCCTCTCGAGCTGGAGAGTGCTGCTCGGCGCCGAGCCTCCGTGCGGGAACCTCTCCGCTTTGCCCTCCGCACCCCTGTGGCTGCGCTCTCCTCCGTGGCTCCGAAGCTTCCCCCCTCTGCCACCCGCAGTCTCCGCCCGCGAAGGGGCTTCCTAGTGCGTGGAAATCTTTCCTCCTTCACGGCTCCCTCCCACTAGTGCAGGTGCCGTCCCTATTCTTTTGTCTCTGTTATTTCTTTTTTCTTTTGCCCTACCCAAGTACGGGGGGAGTTTCTTGCCTTTTTGGAGGTCGGACGTTTTCTGCCAGCGTTCAGTGGGTGTTCTGTAGGAGCAGTTCCACGTGTAGATGTATTTCTACTGTATCCTTTACCATCATCACCATTTTAAGTGCACGTTTCTGAGGCATCAGATAGATTCACTTTCTCGTGGAGCCATCACCACCATCACTAGAACTTTTCGTCCCGGCCCGCCGTCCCCGCGACTGTCATGGCTTCGGCCGCCGGGGCACCTCCAGAGCCGGCAGCCTCAGTCAAGAATAAACCTTTTAAAGAAACTTTTATCACACTTAAAAATCTAGTCTGTATGCTGGAATCCAAGCTTGTCGTTTTTTCCCACTCTGCCAAGTAAAGCATTACGGCTATAAACCAGGTCACAAAGTAATGTTTCAAAATGTTTTGAACAAAGTTGGGAACTTAAAATACATTAATAGTAAGTAAAAATCACATGTGAAAAATAGCATTTGAAGGTTCAAATAAGCATGATAAAAACCCATTACGAAAAGCCAGAAGAAATGCCTACAACCTTCCAAATTACAAATATACAAATTTTAAACTACAAACATCCAAACTTTAATCCTATTTTATTTCTTAAAATTCATCTTACTTGTGTAAGGATCATGGAGGAAGCAAGGAATGTAAAGATGGGAGGGAGAAGAAAGGCTTATTCAGGAATAGTTTCCATAATGCAGGAAGCGCCTTGTCATTAAAGGAAGAGCTATAAGAAAGGAAGACTCATCAATGTATAATTTCATCAAGCAACATTAAGACAGGGGCAGTGGCATGTGGCCCTCTGTCACATGTTCCAAGGAACTAGCTATTTAGAGTGCTAGACACGTTTACAAGCATTTCTCCTTTATACAGGTATATTCTTTGCCCTCTTACCTAGTTATAAAAAGGTTAGAGGTCAATGTGCCAGGTGTATAGCAGTAGTGATTATGCAGAAAGACATCCTCAGAAAAAGATACAGATTAAAATATTAGGAAACTACCAAGTAAATGAGAGGGAGACAGGAGGAGAGAAAAAATAGAAACGACAAATCTAAACTTTAAATTTTAGTAACATATATATTTGTTTTAATTTGCTTTCTCAGCAAACTCCAACCTATCCAGTTCATTCAAGTGGAAATGAACGCACACACAGATATATTCACACATTTAAAAAATAATCCTCAGAGGGTTATTTAGTGGTGGTTAATAGATTGACATCTTGAGAAAGAAGGAAAAAAAAGTGTTAAAAGGGTAAAAAGTTCAAGCTCTTAGAGAATTCCAAGATCCAGGTTCCTATTACATATTTTATTATTATATTTTTTTTCCTTTTCATGACTGTATTCAGGCCCCTCATAACCTCAACAGTTGCAAAGAAAAAGAAAAAGATATGAACTACAGTCTGACAGGAACACCTCCAAAATCTCATATATATATACCTAAAATTCAACAATGCTTCATAAAAATATCAGCTCTCAGATTAAAACAATAACTTTTATATTCAAAAATAACAAATTTACTTCAGTGTGTCTGCTGTTAAAAATAATCTTAACTCACATGAGAAAAATCATGGAAACATTCCAAGCCTTGTTATTACTATCCTTGGGGCTTTCTTTTCCCTCTGATCTAGAATGGAAATTTGGCAAAGTTCTTACTGAAGACACTGCCACCAAGAAAAACAAACCTGTTGTCACAAATGCTGCCTGTTTGCAAGAAGCTGTATTTCTTCACATATGATATCATGAGTTCTGTATTTATATTTACATTTTGTAGTGACATTTAAGTTTTCAACTTTTAGCACCTTATCCTTTTTAGTAATTTCAACTTTTTTTTAACTGGGCAATTGGGATTTCTGAATACCATAACCATTACTATCATCATTTTGAGTAGGAATCCAGATTAATAATATTACAATCCTCTTGTCCAAAGATTTGAAATACTTTTGGCAGTCAGCTAAAAGGTACTTATAAGTTCATAGGATTATATTAAGTACTTATGTTAGCATAGACAGTAATGCACATTCTTCTGTTGCTAGAAACTGGCCCATTAAAATGTTCCCACATTTATCACAGAAGGAACTCTCTCAGGTCAGCTGAAGGAAATGAGGAAGTCTTAAAGGATGAATTTTATCATATATTTCCTAGCATTCACAGTTGGGGCCAACATTCCACAGTGAATTCTTTCATTCAGTTTTCTACTTCTGTTTTCAGAAGAAACTTAAGATGAGAAACACAAACACACACACATATATGAATGAAAAGTAATCATGTAAAAGTATTATCTGAGGGTCCTCTAAACTTAAGGAGAATTTTGGGTGAAATTTTAAAAAATTATTATTGTATCTAAAACAGATATATGCCAACAAATACATGTTACATTTCAAGGAAGCAAGTACATTTAGATGAGCGGCTATTACCTCTTATTCGAAAGACCCAAATATTAAGTAGAGAGGGAAAATTTACTGAAATCAGACATTGAGTCCAGTAATAGGAAACATTTACTTGTAAGTAAATGTCATGTTATAATGATTTTAGGAAGGAGTTGTGCAAAAATAATAAAATTACAAAGACGTTTAAGTTTTGTTTATATGACTATATGGCATTAGAGGCAAGTTATTCACATATCAAAATTCCTAAACAAAAGAAAATTAAGATGGTGTTAAAAGTTATGTTACTGAAGCTGACTATTGACTAGGGATAAAATAGAAACAAAGTGCATGACTGCAGATATCGTTTGAGTTTTCTTTTTTTAATTTTTATTGGAGTATAGTTGATTTCCAATGTTGTGTTAGTTTCTTTTATACAGTAAGGTGAATGAGTTATACACATACATACTCCATTCTTTTTTAGATTCTTCTTCCACATAGGTCATTACAGAGTATTGAGTAGAGTTCCCTGTGCTATACAGTAGGTTCTTGTTAGTTATCTATTTTACATATACTAGTGTGTATATGCCAACCCCAATCTCCCAATGTATCCCCCCCCTCCTTTCCTCCTTGGTAACCATAAGTTTTAAGATTTAAGTGAAGCCTGTGCATTTTTGCCACACCAGTGGGTAAAGACATATGGACTAACAGCCACCTTTTATGTAACTAGGTACGGGGCTGCTTAAGGGTATCGAAGGTTTGCCCAGACAAATAGACCAAAAATGTTGCCAGAAAGGCTGTGTGTGTGAAGGTTCCCTCCAACCCACAGCCATTTAGTGTTTCTTCCTAAAGTGAGATGTGGCCTTGGGTTAGAGGAAATAATAGGCTGCCGAGATTATTAGTCTCTACATTAAAGGCCATGTCATCTTTTTCTCCTGCACCTACAATTATGCTTGACACATTCAGATAATAACTTAAATAACACAAAAATCAATAATTTAACTTATTAATTAGTATAATTAGTTAATATGCCTATGCAAAAACACCTTATAGATTATATATGGATTTTCTGGCTAATAATAATAGGTGACATAATTTGTTCTTAATACTCTCTGCAACTTGTATTTCTATAACATTGATTACATTTCTGACCAAAATGAAAATTAGTTAAAGATTTGTAACAAAATGTTTACTAGGAAAAAAAGGAGAATCTAGTGAAATAAAGCAGATATAAAAGAGTAAGTCAACAGAACCAAAACTTGGTTCTTTTCTAAGATTAATATTGAAAAACTACTGATAATTAACAAAAAAAAAAGAGAGAGAGAAAGTGAGCAAAAGAATCATTTGAATGAAGAAGTCCTATCTTTATTTAAAAAGTAGATGAATATTTTTCTGATTTTCCAATTTTTCTTTAAACAGTTTTGGTGACTTAGATAAGATTGTTCATTTTAACTAATTTTTAAAATTTTTGACACAAAGATGTTCCTAATACCATATTATCTTTTTAAAGTCTGCATCTCCTATGGTAATGGAACAGAGAAAAAAATTGATCAAAGGAACAAAACAGAGTGATGAACCAAAATAAAAAAATGTGGAAATTTGACATAATGGATAGTTTATATTAAATATCAATTGTTTTACCCCCTTTATATAGGTGAGATGCTTATAAGCGTTTTTATGCCTTTTAGCATTTCCTCCGTGCATTATTTTATCATCTGTGGGACTCAGATGAAACATCCATTTAACATCCTAATTCAATAGCAAACACTATGATGTCAAGGGGAATGCATGATAAATGGCTTTATATGTGCAGGTGGAGTATATAATATATAATATTTACTGCACATGTTTGATACCTGGCAGCATCATTCTACGTCCTGCACCTGTATTTTCTAACTCTCAAAGCAATGGCTTCTATGATCTGTATGATTATCACTACTTTATACAGGAAGAACTAAGGATCAAAGTAGTTAAGTATTTTGATTAAGTTGCTTAACCTTAACAAGAATAAGAGCTAGAACTGGGATCTGAATGCAGACATTCAGAGAACAAAGACAGCTGTGCAAGGGAGAACTTTTGACAATCAACAGCTTTTAAAATGTTTACCTTCATAATTGTCAAACTGTATCTCTAGAAAATTCTAAGCAACCAATGCTAAATTCATTCAATACTATATGAACAAACACATTCATATATCATACTCAAGTTTTATATGTCCAAATATAGAATAGTGAAATAGATGTTGATACATGCAGTTATTAGTTGCCATTAAAATAAAATTTACAAAATCTTATTATCATATTATTACATCTACATTACAATTCTAGTGGAAATAATCAGCACACAAAAATGAAAATATAACATTGTGTCAACTATGCCACAAATGCACAGCTGAGGGATTGGAAAGGAAATGTTAACAGCATTTTTGTCTTGATGGAGGCCTACGAGGATGATTATTCCTTTTATTTCTCTGTATTCTCTGCGTATTTTGCAACAGTCATGTATTCCTATGTTATTAAAAAAAAACAACAACAAACTAAGTATGCTATTTCTAAGTATTGTTTTAAAAATCAAGCAACATTTTTAGTTTCAGTGTTCTAGCAGAGAGTACAACACAGAGGAAAGGCCTTTTCTGGGCCTGTGAACTTGCTCAGCAGTTGACCAGTTTCAGCCTTGGGTAAGCAAGCTACTCATCCGCATTTTAGGACAGAGAGAACAGATTCAGAGAACACAACTGGCACTTAGGGATGTTCTACAGATCAAATTAGATAATAGACAAGAATGGGCTTTAAAAACCCGAAAGGCCCATGGAGATAAGGTGCCAGTACATTCTGGTAAAGCATGAAACATGCAGTTGGATAAAATACTTGTGATCTAATGACCCAGAAAAATCAATAGTATGTTATTTTAAGCACTATCCTTGAAATATTTCCTACTCAGAGAACAACTTCAGGAAGGAAAGTTAAGTTTCCTGTCCTTGACTTTCCCTTGTTGAATAACATGTGTAACACTCTTTATTTCTTTGAAAAATGATTTGAGATCCGTGCATTAAAAAGGGTTCAGTTCAGAATACTATTACTATCACAGAATGACATATTCCAACCCACAAGATTTTAGAAAATGACATATCTAAATTATACAGAGGTCAAAACTCTAGCTCCAAACATATGTATGGTTTTCTGTCTTCATTTGGGCCAAATTCCTTGGAGGCAGTATTTAATATGATTCTATTACAAATCCAGAGAATATTGGGTTGCGTGTTAAAAGTAAAACTGAAAACTTTTATTCAATTTAAACTGATAAGTGCTAGTAGTTTGAAGGTTAAACATGTGCAGGAAAACACTCTGTAACAAAACTTAAGTCCAGGCAGAGGCACAGCTCAGAGGCAAAGGCAGGAGACCCAATTGTAGTTCATTGAAAGTGGTATTTAATTAACAAAAAGCAATGTCGATTGGTCACGACTGTTTAAATCTTTTGATTCTTTCTTACCTATGATCTTCTATCGTGATCAGGCCCCAAGTCCAGGAAATTAGGAGTATTTCTTTGAAAGACCCAATTTCTATTAATTTAAATGCCTTTTTTTTTCCTTAATAAAAGCTGACCACAAAGGCAAGGTCAGCCCTATTTCATGTCTGATATGTTGTGATTCGCCTTCCTATATCAAACTATAACCACAATTTGTATTCCCAGTGGCAATTATTGCTTATATTACATGGGGTTTGTTTTGTTCATGGTTTTTACCCAGTTTGTCTATGTGACCATTAACATAAAATATGAATAACTTGAGATAGATATATTAGAAATCAGTCATTAGACCAGTATTCTGAAAGATCAAGATATATTCTACAAGAGAACAGAATTTTAATGTCCCTTGAATACCATAAAACTCTATTCTTTTCTTTTTAGTGAATGTGTATATTTTATTGCTTTTACTGGTAAGGAAAAAAAAGGACAGATGGCACAGAAATGGAACCTAGGAAAATTGCTTACAGTGAAACCAATTTTAATACCCTTGCTAATAAAGTTCTCTCTATACATATGGGCCTGATCTTTCCAGGAAAAAGGGTGTAATTCTTTATTTTGTCCAGGGAGTTTAACTCTTTCAATACCCTGGAGCACTATACAGTGCATTAAATTATACTAAATAGCTTGGAAGAATTAACACACTTTCCAAGTCAAGTCTTTTATTTCTTTCTGCTGGGTAACATCAGGCCATTGATCCTATTAGAAAGTCTAACCAACTCCCAGAAGGCACTTTCCCTTATATCAGAGCTAGCCAGGTGTGATAGTTTCCTTTCTTGAACTCCAATAAACTTTACAAGACCTATTCAACATCACTCAACTAAATCACGTAATGATAAATTTATAACCCAGTGGTGCTAAATGATATAGTTGATTGTCTCTACCGCTTGCTAACTAAATATTAAACATAAAGCCAGCTAACCCAACATTGTTACTTGAACTTTATCATCTCAAAACAAGAGAAAAACTTCATGACACACCATATTTCCCTTAATTATATCTTTCCTCAACTGGTCTTATAAAATGGGGGAGCTAGTCAAGCTTTTTATCCCACCTCAGGGGGTCAAGAGAATAGGAAGCCTGTCACTAATTCCTTTCACCTCACAGGCAAAACTCCTTCACTCAATTAACCAAGACCAGGTGACCCTCCAGTGAGTCTGCGGAATGCAGAGAACTCACAAACCCTGCTTCCATCTTGGCAGAAAGGGAGCCCAGCCTGCACCTGATTAGCAAGCTTTGCTGCAAAAAGTTAGTAAATGGATGTATTTTTCCCCATGAAACCTGGGAAAGAGCATGGCTGCTGAGTACAAACAATGACTGCCTTGGCCAAGCAAAGTCCGGAGCATTCAGTGCATTAGCAGACCTATCATTTATAGAAATCAATTTATCAAGATAGGAAAATGGCAGCTACTCATGCAAATCAGCAACCGTCAACCTCCTAAGCTAGCATTTTGACCCAAGTTGTTTTTAACATATCCTGATGATACATTTAAGGTGGTGACTAATTGTATTGAATGTTCAAGACTAAACACAAATATATTCAGATAAAATTAATGGTGGAAAAACAGCAGCATAGGGAGAAGAGATCAAATTTCTGATTCGGAAATTAGGAATGACTATCCCAAGTATCAAACTATGAGAAAGGTGGCAGCTATAGATAGTGGTTATCTGGGAGGATGCTGGAGACCTAAAGACCTGGATTCAAAACGCTGGCTGAACCCTCATAAGTTGTATAAATTTGCATAAGTTCCCTAATCTCTCTCAGCCTCAGTTTCTCATCTGGAAAACTGGAAAATTAATAATGATAATAATAGCAATCATACCTACTTTATATGCTTGTAGGGAAGATTAAACGACATATTGCAATCAGGGTTTAGAAGGCAGGCAGGCACATAGTATGCACTCAGTAGCTGTGTGCTCTTATGACTATTAAAGACATTTAGTTAGTGAAAGCAGCAAAATAATCAAACGAAAAATAGACTCTTTCACAGAATGCAAGTCTATTAAATGAGAAGTTAGGGCTTTGCCTAATAATTTGGCACCAGCTTGCTGGGATACAGGAAATTAAAAGGGAATAGCTTAGAGCTGTGACTTTCAAAATGCACTTAACTGGATCCTAAAGCAGTTTTTGGAAGTGTCTTTGCGTCCATGCTGGGCAAGGGAAAGAGGCAGAGTGGAAGTTGAGCAGGCAAAGTTTCCTGCTCCCATTTCAATCAGGGAACAGGTTTGCTTTGATGTATTTTATATATTAGACTTAATCATACAATTTTATTTGAAAATTATAAAGGTAAAAATTTTTTAAAGTGCATGCTTAGTGTAACTTGAAGGCAGCTGCTGCTGAGAAGCTGGTTATAACAGTAATAGGTGCCTTTCCCTTGGGTTATTTACCCATTCCACCTTAGGTAAACATTGAAAATTCCATCAAGAATGCTAATATTAACTACTTATTAATCAGCACTCATTTGCTAACTCGTTATTGGTGAGTCACAGGACTTTCAATCCACTGAATTTCTCTAGTTTTTATTAGGGACTACACCCTAATAGTATGGGGTTGCAAAAACCCTAATGGACTGCAAGTTCCAGGAGATGCAGAGGTAAAGGGTATCTGCTCTTTGTGCTGGTGAGGTCTGGAGGATGCTTAAACCAATTCCAGCACGGCAGCCATTGACCATTCCTTTCCATCCAAAGAGCCTGCCGTTCTTTAAGAAAGCATGTGTCTAGGAGGTTGCTGAAATCTTCATTTTCAATGTACTGTTTCACAGGAAGCCTTTAAGATTTCATCAGTGGAGTAAACCCACATAATACCACATAAGCCTCATTTTTCTTTACAAAAATCCCTCTTTCTATTTTAGCATCATCTGCACGTTGTCTCTGTGACTTTGACATCCCTTTCTAAGATCTGTAGTGGCTCCTGTCTGATTGATTCCTGCTCTGTTACCTGAGGAGTTCAACAGTCTGGCAGTTGCAGGGCACACATATTTGACTTAGGTTTACAGTGAAGATCTTAAGTTGGATCTGGATACTTTAGGTTCAAAACCATGAACCATACCCTCCGGAATGTAACATGAGCAAATATAAATTATGAACCCCATGTGGCTTTGTCGCAGCTTGAAATAGTCCAAGTAGTAAAATCCAGCAAGCAAAAAAAAAAAAAAAAAAAAAAAATTCCTGTCTCCACCTACAACTCACAAAGAACTTTAAAAGGGTTATAAGTTGTAACCCACAACAACATAATTGAAAATTTCTTTTCTTCTTTTCTCGGTTTTCTCTCACTTGTTTCTTTGAGTATCTCATTTGCCAGTTGCCCCCCTGCTTCCCACCCTTGACACATTCCACTCTCTACTCCAAACACTGAAGAGTTAAACAACATTTCCTTTCCAGAGATGGCACTGAGTTGAACATCTTTCCTTTCTTCATATACCTGACAAATTAGAAATGGCCCATAATAATTTGTATCATGAGGTTATCTAGTGTTCTAACAGACAGGTATTTCTTATTGACATGTTTAGATTTTGTGTATAAATAGCTGAAATTTATAATCAAATGTTTAGGGGAGAAATCAATATATTGGAAGAAATTTAATCAAATTGATTGAAGCATTTGTCATCTGTATATTTCTTACATTGTGTCTTAAAGCAGCCCCATCTTGAGACTTTCTGTATTGATTTTCAAGGGTAGTATACCACACTCCTATTTCCTGTTCCAAAAAATAAATACACAATTGTATGCCATTTTACAGCCTTGGACTTATAACCCAATTTATTGCTGAAATTTTAGAGACTATTAAATAATTTTTGCCGATTCAGGTATATAAAAAAGTATTCTGTTTCTAGACTGGATTTTTCCCCATAAGAAGTTGTTTTAATGTTTTTCATTAACAAGCAAGTAAGTATATTTAAGTATAACTTTTCCAATGATTTTTCCCCTAATAAATCAAGGGAAAAATGAAATTAATAAAAAGCACTTTTGAAATGGTCCATGTCATACATGTAAGTTTCCTCAATAAAATTTTAATATGTTTTTCTTTAATGTCCACTAGTACAATAAGCACATAGTAGAACAAAGCAAACCCTTGATGAACCCTTGTGGATGTGGAATTAGGTATCTGTGGATATAATAATGAGTGAGGATGGCGCATATGTGGAGTCTGGTTCTAGCTTTCCCTGTTACTCAGTTGAGTGACTTTGTAAAAAAAAAAAAAAAATGTGGGTAGACATTTTGAGGTAAATTCTCTAGATTTTGGATAATTACTTTATAAAACTGGAATAAAGCTTGCCATTCCTACTAAATAGGATTACTTTCAGGCTTATAGAAATTATTTAAGATATAGAAATAAAACCTACCACTTGAGTGTTGCTCTATGTCAGATATTTAGAGTAATTGTACCTGTGTTTATTTATATA
Source organism: Balaenoptera physalus (assembly GCF_965194825.1). NCBI lineage: Eukaryota > Metazoa > Chordata > Mammalia > Artiodactyla > Balaenopteridae > Balaenoptera > Balaenoptera physalus. Next base: position 19,147,873 of record NC_138883.1, read on the forward strand.
CACATATATACACCTTAAGTAGTGAATGTATATTTTAAAATCTAAAATAACTCATTTGGATATAAGCTTTCATTGGAATTATGCCCCATCATTTCTTTATACCTGTGCTGTCTAAAATGGCAGCCACTAGTCACATAGGAGTATTGAGCATTTGAAATGTGCTTAGTATGACTAAAGGATCTGAATTTTTAATTTGATTTTAATTAATTTAAACATAAAAACAATACTTCAGTAAATGGGAAACTTTTAAGCATGTCTATAATGGATATGTGAATCTAATTTTTCAACTGTAAATTTTATAAAATCTATGTACAGATCTATATTTTAGATGAAAATTTGGCATCCAAATTGAGAAGTGCTGTGAATATAAAATATTCACTGGGTTTTTAAAAGTTGGTATGACATATAGAATATAAAATGTGAATAATTTTATATTGGTTACAAGTTGAAGTAATATTTTGGATATACTTGGTTAAATGAAATATTTCATTAAAATTAATTTCACTTTTTAAAACTTTTTTAAATGTGGCTACTAGAAAATTTAAAATCACTTATGTGACTTGCATTATATTCCTTGTGGATAAAGTTGTTATATATTAATGAATGAAATCAATTTGAAATGAACATAAAATTCAGGCTTTAAGTCCAGAAGGAGACAGCATGGAGTCTGGGGATATGTATAAAACAAGGAAATGTGAATTATTGGTCTTTGTGTTTCTTATTAGAAAGTCTATTCAGACTGCAAGTAATTTCTTGATGTCACAAACCTTGATAATACAATTTAGGTGGTATAGAATGTTTTTATTGTATTGATCTTAAATTCATAACTAAATTTTAAAATGAAATGGATTAGAATTCCCTCAACCTCCACAAAATAACATTTGTATGGCATAGTCATAATAGTAAAAATGATTTCTTAACAACATAATGATTTATATCGTTTCCACTTTGAAATATATGCATCCTAAGCATCATCTTAAATGAAAATTGACTATTTGGATGATATTCTCCAATATGGCTATTTCATTAATTTATTCAACAAATATTTATTTACAGGCACAGCCTTTGGTGTTGGGATATAATAGTAAGCAAGAAAGATTTGGGCTCCATGTCCTAAAGGAACTTAAATAGACCAAAAATAAATAAAAATAACCTAACTACATAAAATTTAATAAATTTAAACAAAATATTATGTCCTTTTAAGCAAAGACGTAATGGGAATCAGCAGCAGTTTTTTATTAAATAATCGGAGTTAGAAACCCCATTGAATTACACCAAGGATACAGTAAGAGGCAGCTCTTTCTAAAAGTTTGACTACAAAGGATTTCTGTGAAAAAACGAAATACCACAGAAAGATTTGGGGATTTTTATGAAACTTTCTAGAAAAGGTTTTTAAAAGCAATGGGAATAACCAGTAGAAAGTAAGGGAACAATGATGCAGGAAAGTGAGGGGATAACCAAAGCAGATGAGTTTCTTAAAATCTGGAGGGCACTGTATCTATAGCACAAGAACAGACATGCATTTCTACAGAAGGGGAACACTTCATGTATTATATCAGAAAGGTAGAAGAGAAGTTGGACTTGAACGTGAATAGCAAAAAAGAGAAAGGAGTTCCCATCCAATGAATACGATTTACACATATAAAGCAAGATCATCTGCCAAGGTCTTGAGGGCTTAAGCAAGTATGAATTTATTACCTGAAGGCATGAAAAAATGAGCCCACAAGAGAAGTCCAATAGAGTTGCTGGACATTACTAAGCATAAATTTGAGGTTTATGCTCAAGAATTTATGTAAAACAAGTCTGTTTAGTTTATGTGATTATTTATTTCATGCCAAATATGGTGGCTCTGGTTCTGGTGTGGAGAAAATAAGAATTAAGATTCATAAAGAATTAAGATTTTGCCAGTGGAGAAGGCAATGACTATATACATGATTATAATGATGGAAATTGGCAACTACGTTGAAAAAAGTTATAAATGAAGCCAAGAGTGAAAAATCAATAATGGGGGTGGGGAAACATGGATTGGAGCTGTCAATATGCCACATAATTTTGGCGATGGAAGTAAATGAGCAACATAATCCAAAGTACAGAAAATGCTGGTTGCAAAGTGGAATATCTGAAACTAAGAATGCAAATATTTCTGGCTTTCTGCTAAAGGGCATAACAAGGGAATTTGGGACTAAAATTGATTGGTTTTGGAGAAGAAGATGCCAAGATTCGATAGGTAGGTTTTGAGTGCATTATTCATGAGGGTATTGGTGTCCCTGAAAATGACCAAAGGATATTCAGTGGAAAAGAAGGTGGGAGCAAAAAACAAATCTACAGTGAAAGGGCATGATTAATACATAGTAAATGACATCATTTAAGAGAGGACAGGGAGGATAGTGTATATTTATGGAGTAAATTCAAATAAACTTTGTATTGGGCAAAGAGGTAAGAAAAGTAATGATCTAAAACCAAAATGGTTATCAACCTTACCTTTTGAAAAAAAAAAAGGTGAGGACTGAGTCAAGATGGCATACTAGGAGTACACAGAATTCAGATCTCCTCACAACTAGTGCACCTAGTGCCCAGGCACTGGTGGGGGACCAGGGACACCTAAGGGGATGGGAGGAACCCCCAGCAACTGGGTAGGGTGGGGGTAGTGAAAAGGGAGGAGAAGTGGAGGTGGGATGGGACTGGTGGCCCTGAGGGGCGGCTGGGGGAGGGGAAGAGATCCCACGCCCAAAGGGGGAAATTGGGGAACCATCGGGAGTGCAGAGGATCAAATGGGGGCCTGGCCAGGGTTCCACTACCCGCTTGGGCCCCCAGGAAGCTGCTGAGATCCCAGGCCTGATCCTCTGCCCACAGAGGCCCCTCCAGCTGCGTGGGTCCTGAGGCAGTGGGAGGGAGGGAAGGGGGAGCAAAAGTAAAGGCCGGACCTCCGGGACAAGAGTGGCTGGGGGAGGGAAGGAGTTCCTACACCCACCGGGACCCACCCATGGTTAGGGGTCCAGCGGCGATGGGTGAGACCCTGGGGAGATGGCGGGGGAGGGGTGCAAAGGAATGGAAGGGAACGCAGCCAGTGCTTTCCCTGTCCACTTAGGCACCGGGGAGCCTCTTGGACTCCCAGGCCTAACCCCCTACCCTGGGAGTCTCACTCCTGCTGCGCAGAACCCAAGCCCCACCCCTACACCCCCACCCAGGGCCCAACCTCTACACTCAGAGACCCACTCCAATGCCCTGGGACTAAACCCCACCCACACAGCCTCCCTCAGGGCCTACCTCCAGACTCCAGAACTCCACACACCAGAGGCCCTCCTTTCACATGCTGCCTCTCCCCTTCCATGCAGGTCCTAAGCAGAGGCCCCGCCCCATGGTCAAAAGTCATGCCCCCCACCCGCCTAGGTCCTGCCCTACCCTAAACCCCACCCCTGCCTAAGTTCCTGACTAAATTCCACCCCCATAGCCAAGGCTTTTTTTTCCTTCTTCTTCTTTTAGATTGGGGTTCTGTTTTACCTTGTTGATTAATTGTTGTTGATTCTTTTATATTTTTATTTTTCCTAAAAAAATTTTTATTTTATTTTTTATACTTTGTTATTGTTCTTTCTTTTAGGCTTGTTCCACCACCCCTTTTTTTTCCTTTCTTTTTTCTGTTGTGGTTTTATTTTACCTTGTTTCAATTGTTTCAATTATAATTTTATTTTTCCTAATTTTTTATCTTTCTAATTTTATTTTGCTTTTTGTTCTTTGATATTGTACTGCTCCTTTTTTTCTTTCTTTTCTTTCTTTTTTTGTTAACCATGCCACGAAGCTTGCAGGATATTGGTGCCCAGGCCGGAGGTTGGGTCTGAGCTCTTGTGGTGGGAGGTCTGAGTCCAAACTGCTGGACTAACAGAGAACCTCAGACCCCAGGAAATATCAGTTGGAGTGAGGCCTCCTGGAGGTCCTCATCTCAGCACCAAGACCTGGCTCTATCCAACTGCCTGCAAACTCCAATGCTGGACGTCTCAAGCCAAACAACAAGTAAGACAGGAATACAGCACCACCCATCAAAAAATAAAAATAAAAATAAAAAAGAAAAGTCAAAAAAGTATGTTACAGACAAAGGAGCAAGGTAAAAACCTACAAGACCAAAAAAATGAAGATGAAATAGGCAACCTACCTGAAAAAGAATTCAGAGGAATGATAATAAAGATGACCAAAAATCTCAGAAACAGAATGGAGAAAATACAAGAAACATTTAACAAGGATCTAGAAGAACCACAGAGCAAACAGACAATGATGAACAACACAATTACTGAAATTAAAAATACTCTAGAAGGAATCAACAGCAGAATAACTAAGGCAGAAGAACGGATAAGTGATCTGGAAGATAAAATAGTGGAAATAACTACAGCAGAGCAGAATAAAGGAAAAAAGAATGAAAAGAATTGAAGACAGTCTCAGAGACCTCTGGGACAACAATAAATGCACCAAAATTCGAATTACAGGGGTCCCAGAAGAAGAAGAGAAAAAGAAAGGGTCTGAGAAAATATTTGAAGAGATTATAGTCGAAAACTTCCCTAACATGGTAAAGGAAATAGTCAATCAAGTCCAGGAAGCACAGAGTGTACCATATAGGATAAACCCAAAGAGAAACACACCAAGACACATATTAATCAAACTATCAAAAATTGAATACAAACAAAAAAAATTGAAAGCAGCAAGGGAACCATAAGGTTAACAGCTGATCTTTCAGCAGAAACTCTGCAAGCCAGAAGGGAGTGACAGGACATATATAAAGTGATGAAAGTGAAAAACCTACAACCAAGATTACTCTACCCAGCAAGGATCTCATTCAAATTCAACAGAGAAATTAAAACATTTAAAGACAAGCAAAAGTTAAGAGAATTCAGCACCACCAAACCAGCTTTACAACAAATGCTAAAGGAACTTCTCTAGGCAGGACACACAAGAGGAGGAAAAGACCTACAATAACAAACCCAAAGCAATTAAGAAAATGTTAATAGGAACATACATATCGATAACTACCTTAAATGTAAATGGATTAAATGCTCCAACCAAAAAAAATAGACTGGCTGAATGGATACAAAAACAGGACCCGTATATATGCGGTCTACAAGAGACCCACTTCAGACCTACGGACACATATAGACTGAAAGTGAGGGGATGGACAAAGATATTCCATGCAAATGGAAATCAAAAGAAAGCTGGAGTATCAATTCTTATATCGGACAAAATAGACTTTAAAATAAAGAATGTTACAAGAGACAAAGAAGGACACTACATAATGATCACGGGATCAATCCAAGGACAAGATAAAACAATTGTAAATATATATGCACCCAACATAGGAGCACCTCAATACATAAGGCAAATGTTAACAGCCATAAAAGGGGAAATCGATAGTGACACAATCATAGTAGGGGATTTTAACACCCCACTTTCACCAATGGACAGATCTTCCAAAATGAAAATAAATAAAGAAAGAGAAGCTTTAAATGACATATTAAACAAGGTAGACTTAATTGATATTTATAGGTCATTCCATCCAAAAACAACAGAATACATTTTCTTCTCAAGTGCTCATGGAACATTTTCCAAGATAGACCATATCTTGGGTCACAAATCAAGCCTTGGTAAATTTAAGAAAATTGAAATCATATCAAGTATCTTTTCCAATCACAATGCTATGAGACTAGATATCAATTATAGGAAAAAATCTGTAAAAAATACAAACACATGGAGGCTAAACAATACCCTACTAAATAACCAAGATGTCACTGAAGAAATCAAAGAGGAAATCAAAAAATATCTAGAAACATATGACAATGAAAACACAACAACCCAGATCCTACGGAAAGCAGCAAAAGCAGTTCTAAGAGGGAAGTTTATAACAATATAATCCTATATATATATATTATATAATCCTATATATATTATACTATATATAATATAGTATATTATATATTATAACAATATAATCCTATATATATATTATATTATATAATCCTAATGTAATCCTACCTCAAGAAACAAGAAAAATCTCAAATAAACAACCTAACCAGTCACAAGCACTGAAATTGAAACTGTGATTAAAAATTTCCAACAAACAAAAACCCAGGCCCAGATGGCTTCACAGGTGAATTCTATCAAACATTTAGAGAAGAGCTAACACCTATTCTTCTCAAACTCTTCCAAAATATAGCAGAGGGAGGAACACTCCCAAACTCATTCTATGAGGCTACCATCACCCTGATACCAAAACCAGACAAAGATGTCAGAAAAAAGAAAACTACAGGCCAATATCTCTGATGAACAAAAATGCAAATATCCTCAACAAAATACTAGCAAACAGAGTCTAACAGTACATTAAAAGGATCATACACCATGATCCATTGGTGTTTATCCCAGGAATGCAAGGATTCTTCAATATACACAAATCAATCAATGTGATACACCATATTAAAGTGAAGGATAAAAACCATATGATAATCTCAATAGATGCAGAAAAGGTTTTGACAAAATTCAACACCCATTTATGATGAAAACTCTCCAGAAAGTAGGCATAGAGGAAGCCTACCTCAACATAATAAAGGCCATATATGACAAACCCACAGCAAACATCCTTCTCAGTGGTGAAAGCTGAAACCATTTCCTCTAAGATCAGGAACAAGACAAGGTTGCCCACTCTCACCACTATTATCCAATACAGTTTTGGAAGTTTTAGCCACAGGAATCAGAGAGTAAAAAGATATAAAAGTACAATCCAAATCGGAAAAGAAGACATAAAACTGTCACTGTTTGCAGATGACATGATACTATATATTGAGAATCCTAAAGATGCTACAAGAAAACTACTAGAGCTAATCAATGAATTTGGTAGAGTAGCAGGATACAAAATTAATGCACAGAAATCTCTTGCATTCCTATACACTAACAACAAAAATTCAGAAAGAGAAATTAAGGAAACAATCCCATTTACCACTACAACAAATAGAATAAAATACCTAGGAATAAACCTACCTAAGGAAACAAAAGACCTGTATGCAGAAAACTGTAAGACACTGATGAAAGAAATTAAAGATGATACAAACAGATGGAGAGATAAACCATGTTCTTGGATTGGAAGGATCAACATTGTGAAAATGACTATACTCCCCAAAGCAATCTACAGATTCAATGCAATCCCTAACAAACTACCAATGGCATTTTTCACAGAACTAGGACAAAAAATTTTCACAATTTGCATAGAAACACTAAAGACCCAGAGTAGCCAAAGCAATCTTGAGAAAGAAAAATGGAGATGGAGGAATCAGGCTCCCTGACTTCACACTATACTACAAAGCTACGGTAATCAAGAGAGTATGGTACTGGCAAAAAACCAGAAATATAGATCAATGGAACAGGATAGAAAGCCCAGAGATGAACCTACGCACATATGGTCACCTTATCTTTGATAAAGGAGGCAAGAGTATACAATGGAGAAAAGAGAGCCTCTTCAATAAGTGGGGCTGGGAAAACTGGGCAGTTACATGTAAAAGAATGAAATTAGAACACTTCCTAACACCATACACAAAAATGAACTCAAAATGGATTAAAGACCTAAATGTAAAGCCAGACACTATAAAACTCTTAGAGGAAAACATAGGAAGAACACACTTTGACATAAATCACAGCAAGTTCCTTTTTGACCCACCTCACAGAGAAATAGAAATAAAAACAAAAGGAAACAAATGGGACCTAATGAAACTTAAAAACTTTTGCACAGCAAGAGAAACCATAAAGAAAAGAAAAAGACAACCCTTCAAATGGGAGAAAATATTTGCAAATGAAGCAACTGACAAAGGATTAACCTCCAAAATATACAAGCAGCTCATGCAGCTCAATATCAAAAAAAAACCCAATCCATAAATGGTCAGAAGACCTAAATAGACATTTCTCCAAAGAAGATATACAGATTGCCAACAAACACATGAAAGGAATCTCAACATCACTAATCATTAGAGAAATGCAAATCAAAACTACAATGATGTATCACCTCACGCCAGTCAGAATGTCCATCACCAAAAAATCTACAAACAATAATTGTTGGAGAAAGTGTGGAGAAAAGGGAACCCTCTTGCACTGTTGGTGGGAATGTAAATTGATAAAGCCACTATGGAGAACAGTATGGAGGTTCCTTAAAAAACTAAAAATAGAACTACCATAGGACCCAGCAATCCCAGTACTGGGCAGATACCCTGAGAAAACCATAATTCAAAAAGTTATAGGGACTTCCCCAGTGGTGCAGTGGTTAAGAATCCGCCTGCCAAGGTAGGGGACACGGGTTCGATCCCTAGTCCAGGAAGATCCCACATGCCACAGAGCAACTAAGCTCGTGTGCCGCAACTACTGAGCCTGTGCTCTAGAGACCGCGAGCCACAACTACTGAGCCCACGTGCCACAATTACTGAAGCCTGCATGCCTAGAGCCCGTGCTCCACAACAAGAGAAGCCACTGCAGTGAGAAGCCTGTGCACTGCAACGAAGAGTAGCCCCCGCTTGCCGCAACTAGAGAAAGCCCGTGCGCAGCAGTGAAGACCCAACACAGCCAAAATAAATAAATTAAAAAAAAAAAAAAAAAAAAAAAAAGTCATGTACCACAATGTTCATTGCAGCTCTATTTACAATAGCCAGGACATTGAAGCAACTTAAGTGTCCATCGACAGATGAATGGATAAAGAAGATGTGGCACATGTATATAATGGTGTATTACTCAGCCATAAAAAGAAATGAAATTGAGTTATTTGTAGTGAGGTGGATGGACCTAGAGACTGTCATACAGAGTGAAGTAAGTCAGAAAGGGAAAAACAAATACTGTATGCTAACACATATATATGGAATCTAAAAAAAAAAAAAAAAATGGTTCTGATCAACCTAGATGCAGGACAGGAATAATAAAGACATACACTTAGAGAATGGACTTGAGGACACGGGGAGGGGGAAGGGTAAACTGGGACGAAGTGAAAGGGTATCATTCACATATATACACTACCAAATGTAAAATAGATAGCTAGTGGGAAGCAGCCTCATAGCACAGTGAGATTAGCTCGGTGCTTTCTGTACACCAGAGGGGTGGGATAAGGAGGGGGGGTGGGAGATGCAAGAGGGAGGGGATATGGAGATATATTTATGCTTATAACTGATTCACTTTTTTATACAGCAGCAACTAACACAACATTGTAAAGCAATTATACTCCAATAAAGATGTTAAAAAATATAAATGTAGTCTCTATTTAAGAGAGAATGAGGTTCCAGTTAGGACAAGCTTCCAGCAGAAATTGTGCTGGTAAGGTGCTGAAGACATAGGAGTGTCCTGAGTACAAACAACGAGATCATGTATTGAGAGGGTGTGTATGAGGAAAAGGCAGCCCCTAATGGTTTAGATGGGGGAATAAATAGAGCAGGATAGGACTGTAAAGCAGGAGAGGGCCAATTCCTTATTCTCTGAAACAAGGATAGGAAAACAGAACTAGTATACAAGCTTCAGATACCTTCTTTGGCATCATATATAGAAGCCAGAAAGGTGAATGGTTTCTGAAGCTTCTAACCTTGCAGATATGCTTATGAAGCTACAGCTTTTGAGGATGCTTAAAATGATTTTCTTAATGCTTTTAACCTAAGATATAGTGATATATTTAACACACTAAAGCAACATGAGACTCTTTTGTGTTGTTTTTCTATATACATATATGTTTTGAATTGCAATTACATAGCACAGTGTGATTAACTATAGTCATCATATTATACTTTAGATTCTCAGACACTATTTTTTAACTAAAAGTTTGTACCATTTTATCAACCTCTCCCTAATTTCTCACATTCCCAGGCCTTGACAACTTTTTTTTTTTAGTACACATACAAGTGATACTACGTAGTATTTTGTCTTTTTTCAGTCTGGCTTATTTCACTTGCATAATGCCCTTAAGGTGCATCCGTGTTGTTGCAAATGGCAGAATATCCTTCTCACTTATGGCTAAAATTATTCACAAATGTATAAATAAGTGTTTTATCTATCTATCTATCTATCTATCTATCTATCTATCTATCTATCTATCTATCTATCTGTCTGTCTGTCTGTCTGTCTATCCCTCCATCCATCCTCTTTATACATTTTTTTGTTGATGGACCCTTAGGTTGTTCTCATATCTTGGCTATTGTGAATAATTCTGCAGTGAACATGGGAGTGTAGCTGCCTCTTCAATATCATATTTTCATTTTTTTGGATATATACCTGGAAGTGAGATTGCCAGATCATTTGGTAGTTCTGTTCAATTTTTCTGGAACTTTCATACTATTTTTCCATGGTGGCTGCACCAATTTACATTCCCATCAACAGTGCAAAAGGGTCCCTTTTTTTCCACATCCTTGCCAATACTTGTCATCTCTTTTCATAATAGCCACACTAACAGACGTGAGATGATATCTCACTTAGTTTTGATTTACATTTCCCTGATGATTAGTGATGTTGAACACCATTTCATAAAAGTACTGGCCATTTGTAGGTCTTCTTTGGAAAAATGTGTCTTCAATTTCTCTGCATATTCTTTAAACCAGATTTTTTGTGTGTGAGTCCTTTAAATATTTTAGATATTAACCCCTTATCAGGTATATGATTTGCACATATTTCTCCCACTTTGTATGTTGCCTTTTAGTTTGTGGATGGTTTCCTTTGCTGTGCATAAGCTTTTTGGTTTCATGTAGTCCCACTTGTTTATTTTTGCTTTTGTTGTCTTTGAATTTGGTGTCAAATCCAAAAAGTCATTGCCAAGACTGATGTCAACAAGATTATCCCTATGTTTTCTTCTAGGAATTATGCAGTATCAATTCTTAGATTTAATTATTTAATTCATTTTGAGTTGACTTTTGTGTATGGTGTAAAATAGGAGTCCAGTTTCATTCTTTTGTGTGTGGATATCAGTTTTCCCAACACCATTATTATTCATTATTATATATTCCTGGTGCCTTTGTTGAAAATTAATTCACCACGTATGAGTGGGTTTATCCTCGCATCTCCATTATCTTCCATTTTACTGTGTCTGTTTTTATGCCAATACCATACTGTTTTGATTACTATGGCTTTGTTATATAGTTTGAAATCAGGAAGTGTGATGCCTATGGCTATGTTCTCTCTCAAGATTGCTTTGGCTATTTGGGGTATTTTGTGTTTTCATACAAATATTACGACTGTTTTCCTGTGTCTCTGCAAAATGCCATTGGAATTTTGGTAGGGATTGCATTGAATCTATAGATTCCTTTGGGTAATATGGACCTTTTAACAATATTAATTGTTTTAGTCCATGAGCATTGAATACCTTTCCATTTAGTTTTGTCTTCTTCAATTTCTTTCATTAGTGTCATAGTTTTCAGTGTACAGATCTTTTACCTCCCTGATTAAATTTATTCATAGGTATTTTATTTTATTTTTTAATGCAATCGTAAATGGAATTGTTTCTTAATTTCTCTTTCTGAAAGTTTGTTGTTAGTTTATAGAAATGAAACATATTTCTGTATATTAATTTTCTATCCCACAACTTTACTGAATTAATTTACTAGTTTTAATAATATTTTGGTGGTGTCTTTAGGATTTTCTATATAAAGTATTGTGTCATCTGCCATGACAGTTTTACTTCTTTCTTTCTATTTCAGATTCCTTTTATATATTTTTCTGGTCCGACTGCTATAACTAAGACTTCCAGTACTGCGTTGAATAAAAGTGGTGAGAATGAGCATCTTTCTCTTGTTCCTGATCTTAGAGGAAACCCTTTTAGCTTTTAACCATTGAGTATGATGTTGCTGAGGGCTTGTCATATATGGCCTATACTATGTTTATTATGATGTAAGTTCTCACTATACTATTTGTTGAGACTTTTTATCATGAATGAAAGTTGAATTTTGTCAAATGCCTTCTTTGCACCTATTAAGATGATCGTATGATTTTTACCCTTTATTTTGTTAATGTGTTGTATTACATTGACTGATTTGCAAATTTTGAACCATCCTTTCATCCCTAGAATAAATCCTAAATGATCATGGTGTATAATTCTTTTAATATATTGTTGGATTTTGTTTGCTAATACTGTGTTTAGGATTTTGCATCTGTGTTCATCAGGGATATTGGCCTGTAATTTTCTTTTCTTGTAGTGTCCTTATCTGGTTTGGTATCACAGTAATGCTGGCTTTGTAAGATGAGTTTGGGAGTATTCCCACATTTTCTATATTTTGGAAGAGTTGGGAAGAATTGGTATTCATTCTTTAAATTTTGTAGAATTCACACCATATCACACCAGAATCCATCTAGTCCTGGACTTTTCTCTTTTGAGAGGTTTTTGATTACTGAATCAATATTCTCACTAGTAATTTGTCTGTTCAGATTCTATGTTTCTGCATGATTTGGTCATAGTGGTTTTCAATATATCCATTTATTCTAGGTTGTCCAATTAGTTGGTGTATAATTGTTCACAGTAGTCTCTTATGATCTTTTTTATTATTGTGGAATTAGTTATAATGTTTCTTCTTTCATTATACTTCTATTTATTTGAGTCCCCTGTCTTTCTCTCTCTTTCTTTTTGTTGGTAAGTCTAGCTAAAAGTTTATCTATTTTGTTTATCTTTTCAAATAATCAGCTCTTAGTTCCATTTATTTTTTTTAATTGTCTTTTTAGTCTTTATTTTTTTCCACTCTGGTCTTTGTTATTTCCTTCCTTCTACTATCTTTGGGCTTAATTTGTTTTGCTTTTTCTAGTTCCTTTAGGTGGTAAGTTAGACTGCTTATTTGAGATCTTTCCTGTCTTTAATGTAGGTGTTTATTACTGTAAATTTCCCTCTTAGAACTGCTTTTGCTGGATCCCATAAATTTTGGTGTGTTGTATTTCCATTTCCATTTGTCTCAAGGTATATTTTGATATCTTCTTTGACCCATTGGTTGTTTGGTAGCATGTTGTTTAATTTTCACATGTTTGTGAATTTTCCAGTTTCTTCTTGTAATTGATTTCTCATTTCATACTGTTGTTATTAGAAGAGATGTTTGGTATGATTTCAGTCTTCTTAAACTTATTAATACTTATTTTGTGGCCTAATATATGATCTATCCTGGAGAATGTTCCATTTGCACTTGAGAAGATTGTATATTCTGCTGCTGTTTAAGAAAATGTTCTCTGAATGTCTGTTGAGTCCATCTGGTGTAATGTGTAGGTTATGTCTAATGTTTCTATATTAATTTTATGTCAGGATTATCTATCCATTGTTGCAAGTGGAATATTTAAGTCCACTGCTATCATTGTATTGCTGTCAATTTCTCCCTTCAGGTCTCTTATTATTTGCTTTATATATGTATAGGTGCTTCTATGTTAGATACATAAATATTATAACAAATGTTATATCCTCTTGTCGGATTGACCCCTTATTGTTATGTAATGACCTCCTTTGTCTCTTACTACAGTCTTTGCCTTAGGATCCATTTTGTCTGACATAAGTACGTTTACCCCTGCTTTCTTTTGGTTTCCATTTGTGTGGAATATCTTTTCCCATCCCATCCCTTTCAGTCTGTTTGTGTCCTTAAAGTTGAAGTGAGTCTTTTGTAGGTAACATACAGTTGGGTCTTGTTTTTTCTAATCCATTCAGCCACAATACGTCTTTTGATTGGAGAATTTAGTCCATTCACACTTAGAGTAATTATTGATAGACATGGACTTACTATTGCCATTTTGTTAATTATTTTCCAGCTGCTTTGTAATTCCTTTGTTCATTTCTTCTTCTCTTGTTCTGTTTCTTTGTGAGTTTGAAATTCTGCAGTGGTCTGCTTAGATTCCTTTATCTTCATATTTTATGTATCTACTATAGGTTTTTGCTTTGTGTTTAACAGGAGGCTTACACAAAACATTTTATATTTATAACAGTCTATTTTAAGCTGATAATAACTTAACCTTGAATACGTACTAATGTTCTACAATTGTACTCCCTGTCCTTCACATATTGTTTTTGATGTATCAACTTAAATCTTTTTATCTTGTGTATCCATTAAAAAATTACTCTAGTTATAGTTAAAGACTTGTGTATGTATATATGTATACATATATGACTTATGTATATATACAAATTAATTATGTAATTAATTCTGAGTATAGACACATTTATTTGTTGTATATTATTATTACTTATTTCATACAGTATTCATTTACTACAATAAAATGGATATAAATACCTAATTTTTTAATTTGAATATGTGTTTTATAAGGTAATAAATCTTTTTTTATATTCAGCTTTATGAGTATGCTATACAAATCCAAAATAATGAGGAAATTTGTAATGTCCAAACTCATGCAATAGATATTTAAAGCTTTGACATAATCTCAGCTTTCAAACTAATTTATAATGCATATGGAATGCAAATTCTTGGCACAATATCTAGACCATTCAAATTATGTTTTCATAGCAGCCTACTCTTTGGAGATAGTTATAGTATCAATAGGAAAGAGTTGAATAGGTTCTTCTCCAAAATTTCTTATTTTACACTTTTGTGTGATATGTTACCAGATTTTGAATGATAATCTAAATTCATTTTCTTTGTCAGACTTTATTTATTTTATTTTATTTTTTTAAGATTTTTTTGATGTTGACCATTTTTTAAAAAAGTCTTTATTGAATTTGTTACAATATTGCTTATGTTTTATGTTTTGGTTTTTTGGCCCTGAGGCAAGTGAGATCTTAGCTCCCCGATCAGGGACTGAACCTGCACCCCCTGCATTGGAAGGCAAAGACTTAATCACTGGACCACCAGGGAAGTCCCCTAATTTATTTATTTTTATCTTAAGTAGTTTAAACTACATTATAAAAATTTAAGAGTCTCACTTTTACTCTCATCATGTTAACTCATTTGAAGTTAATTACATCATTTAGTAGAAACTTAGTATGTCACTCAGTAGTATTTTTGCTTATGTAAAACTCATGTACTTCAAAGTATAGAGATAATTTGTGTTTTGTATATTATATGGTTGTGGAAATTGAATCACAGAGATATTAAATCACATCTAAAATATAGCAGAGCTGGGACCACTCTCTAGGATTCTGGGTTAAAATAATTCTTTTCTCTCTATCACACAAAGCCACCTCCTTTTATACTTTATTTTGAAAACTGCTTATTCATTTTTTTCTCTTTTAAATGTTATTCAAGGTAAATGGCCTATTCTAAGAAATGTGACTTCAAAAGGATCATATGCAAAACATCTGTATCTGGCCTGTTGTCCATAGTATAAATTCAATAGCTTTAAACTTTTAAAGTTTCCAGGCAAGAAAAAAAATGCTAGGATAAATGACAGACTTAAAATAAGAAATCTGTGTGATCCACCATGATTCTGGTGAGGTCATGAGCGAAAAAATAGGTGCCATGTTTGGCCACACAAAAGTGAATGGATCTTGTGCCAACTCGCGATGCTTATACATTCCCCTTAAAATGTTGTGGTTAACTTCTCCAAAGAATGTGAAAGTTGATTTAAATAAGTTTCCAGAAACTTAACTGTTTATTCCAGCCTTCCCCAAGAAGCTTTGATATGTAAATCAATTTGGAAACAAAGATATTTTTGTCTCTTAATGTCTCCATCCTCTATGTGTGTTAAATGACAACCTCGGAAAAGTTCCCTTGCTCTACGAAATAGGTCTAATGTAGATTTTGTGAAGGTCAGTTTGAGATGAAGAGATTTAATTCAATCCAACCAACATGAAACATATTTGCATTATGCTGGACATATGAAATAGCAGGATCTGGGAGCAGGCATACATTGGTTTAAATCCCTGTCTGACACTGTGGCCCAAGTCAAGTCAATGTGCCTTTTGGAAACTTGGTTTTATATGAAATGGGGATGATCACATTTACCTTCTGGGGTTTTGAGGCATTAGAGGTCATGCATATGAAACATCTAACCCAGTTCTGACTTAGATTGAACACTCAACCAATGGGTGATTTGGTTACTTTGACATTCCTAAACATTTTTATATGGGTCAGGATAGGGTTTTCTACTAGATACACTAAAAAGAGTAAGGCATTATCCCTGAAAAAGCCAAAAAGTAAAAAAGCTTAGAGTGCAGGAAAGAAATACATAATTTTAATATACTGTGGTTGGTTTTATGTGTCTGTTTGAAAACTGGCGCCTAATTTGCCAGTTATATTTTTTATTTCCCTTTCTTCCAGTGAGGATGACATTTAGCCAGTACACACCAGGATGGCACGATTGCTTTATGTAGCTGATGTCCATTCTAATTGGTCCGTGCCTCTGTCATATAGACTGTTAGATATTTCAAACATCACCTCTACCTTCATGCCATCTTGTGGATGTATTAAGACAAAAGACACAAGGATTATCTGACAGATGCTGAAATTATGCAGATTGTGTTCTTGTTCTAAGTACCTTTTTCTTGCTTTGAATACAAATCTCATTCACATCTCTTGATAGGTGTATGAACTGTGAGTATTCTCAGAATTTGACCTTATATAAAATAGACAGAGATAGATCGTATCAGACCTTTACCCAACAACAACAAGAGCAACAAAAAAAAGTTTTCTCCTAACTTGAAGGGGAAGACATCTTGATCAGGCTGAACTTAATCTTAGCAGCTTTTCTCCCATTCTGCCTTGCAAAACACTTACCATATGACCAACAGCTGTGCTATTTTTTAAACAAACAGATTTCACTAAAAACGTCAGCACTGGTGTTTTAAAACAAACAAATTAAAAGATTGACAAAGTAAGAGGGAAATACTGTGGATTTTTAAAACAACATCTTTCACCAATTCTAGCCAGCCTTTAATTTGCAGAGATGTCAGTAACAATTGGTTTTGTGTGCTGATTACTTAGTGTTTATCAACAAAATAGAAAATGTTATGACTACTTATACTTTTCATTCCTAATCCCACACTGTAGCTGTCCTACTGACTAATGATAGTCAACTTTTTGGGAAAAAAAGTCTCTAAGATACCCAAACAAACCCGTGGCATATCATTTACTCCAGAAGTACAGCCAGTTCTGCTATCATGATACGTGTGTTACTAAGAATCACTGCGCTGTGCAAAATCACATAACAAAACCCAGTAGGCTTATGAGAAGAATGGAGTCGGGGTGCAGCACTCAAACACATCATCAATGAAACATTAAAAAATTAGGAACTTAATAAAAATTGATAGCTAACACATGCTAAATGGTTAAGAAAGACATAATTAGTATAATAAATATGGCACCTTACTTTCTAAAAGAACTGAAGCTTGCTTGTGGAAGTGCGCTTCGAAAGGGATAAAGCTCATGAGTTATTGTGAAGAGAAAGAGTTATCTGAAATCAGATGGAAAATCCATAAATGTTTGAGGTGTGTGCAATTTGTGTGTTCCATTGTGCTGGGTTTAGCTGGGTGCCATTTTCTGTGTTCACATAGTGTTTCTCATGAATTAAATTGTACATAAGCATAGGTAAAATTTCTGTTCTGCTCAAATTGTTCCCTAATAAATCAATGCTGTTAGAATAAAATCTGTCTTCAAAACAATCATTACAGCAGAACTGCTGTATAATCATTTGATGAATCCAATTTCTGAAAAGGGAACAGCTTAAATATTTCTACATTGAATAATGTTTCCGATGTCTTGAAAAAGTCCCTGCACTGGCCTGTAGAACATTCATTAAGCACCCAGGCTATGAATCGGATTTAAATTTGATCCTAACTTTATTTATTTGATTTTGAACAATCATTCTTAACCTCTTCAAGTTCATTTTCCTAAACTGTGAAATAAAGATGAAAATTTCTATCTCATAGGTTTACTGTGATGATCAAAAGATAAAATGTATGCTATCTCCTTAGACAATGACTCACATAGAAAACAGTCAATAAATGATAATTTCTTTGAATGTTTTAATCAGGTAATATACTATTATGTTGTTCATATTCTGAGTTTATTGCTACTTGTATTGTTATATAATAATGAAATAGTATGGCATCTTCTACATGTAGATAAATACGTCTCTGGCAAGTTTAGGTAGTTATTGCATAATTAACATTGTCATCACTATTATTTTCTTCTTTTTTCCTTCTTTCTTATTTTTTATGTATTTAATGATTTTGTGTTCCTTTCAAGTAAACTGCTGGGAGACGGTAATGCTTATGCGAAAACTGACAGCCCTGAATATAGGTCTTCTTCTTTCCTAGGGGAGATAAATAGATGTCAAGAAGTCATTATAATGATTATATTATGGATGAAAAGAGAAATAATGGAAGTATGTTTATTGCATTAATGTGGCACAAAGCAAAGAATAAGTAACTCTGACTGCAACTGTCAAAAAAGTTTCCAAGAAGTATGCCATTACTAAGCATGTTTCTGAAGGATACACAGAAAACAGGAGAAGGGAATGACAATGACAGACAGAATTGTCAGCACTTTAAAGCAGAGCATGCTGCAGGAAGGAGAGGCTGTTCCCAGCTGCTGGAGAGCAGCGGGTGAGACTGGAGTCCAGGCAGAGCCAGCTCCTGAAGGACTTGAGCCTAGGAGCTGGTGGAAGGGCACCGGGCTTTTAAAGTCACAGTTGATTCTCTGGTGATTAGACTCCCTCACATTGGAAATGACGTTTTATGCTTGGCTGGGTTATTTGGGAAAGGATTGTGGGGAGTGTTTCCTGTTTATTTCTTTTCAGTGAAAACCTTGACAATGAAAGGAATCATAAGCCTCTCAGGGACTAGGATACTAAATGTCATCCCTGGAGAAAGTTAGGTGTGTTGGTAATATAGTGAATCATGGAGGAATTTCCAAAGAACTTTTAAGAGGAAGTGAAACTCAGCATCAGGGACAAGATCCATGTGCTTTAGTCATCTTGTCCTAACTGGTAATACAAAAGTTTTGTTAAGCTCCATATTTTGAGATCGCTTATTTAAGGATCCTTTTGTTAGGTTTAACATCCTTAACATTGTCTGTTACCCAAACACTTATTATTTCCATTTATGACCAACCTTAGATTGAACTGATCATTTAATTCCTTTTGCATCCCCACCTGTCTGTCTCTTCTCTTTTCTTTCCTTCTAAGCCTTTCTTCTCTGGATATATTTACATATTCAGAGGCTTCACCAATATTGCAAAATAATAAAAGAAAACTTTGACTTGACCCGGTTGCCTATCTTATGCCATGTAATTGCTCCTTCCTTCCACAGCCATTAGCCATTTTCATGATTAATCTACACTCACTGCTGCTACCTCCTACCATCCATGCCCCTTTAAAACCCCTGCTATCGAAATTCCAGGCCCGTCATTCTTCTGAAACAGATCTTTCAGAGACCTTAAATGGCTTTCTTCATGCTAATTCCAATGACCTTTCTCCCCCTTCATATTCTAAATCTCTGGTGACCATACATTTTCCTTGACATCTTAACATTACCCTATATTGGATTTCATTCTTCCCATCTAACCATTGCCTTGGTTTTAAACAGTATCTCTTCTTGAGAAACTCTTCTTCATATATCAAAATTTATCCGCTTTATAACTCCAAGTATTTCCAGTATAATTTTAAATCCCCAAACTGGGATTATTAGATTAAATTTTGATTTGCAGGGATAGCCAACATATTGTTTGGTAAACTGTGTTACAATGGTAAGGTTTTAGTGCAGCATTTATTAATTGGAGAAAACAGGAATAGCTTATTTTGTCATAAATATCAGATACTAAATATCAAATACTTTATAGAGTTTTTAGAAGCATTAAGTAATTTGAGTTAATGTCTCCAAAGTGCTTAAATCAATACTTGACACATTCTTGGTACATACATTTTCAAGTGTTAACAAGTGATTTTTCTGAATCAAGTGTTTGTGAAATTTACAATGAAACAAAATCTAGTCCTTATTCATTTTTAATTAAACATTTTGCTTAACTCATACAATTTTGGTGCTGGGAAATACCCGCATTTTTCCTTTGTAATATTATGTAAAATTTCTGCATCTGGTTGCATTTTTTGGTGTGCATGTTTTTCCACTAACAAATGCAGAACCGATTCCTTCCTAATCTAAATAAAAGGCAGGGCTGGAGGAAAGCACCTAATCATGGACTTAAACATGTGTGGTCAACTTTTTCTATGACTAACTAGTTTACCACAGTTTGAATCAACTTCTTTCTCCTGAATGGTTAATCGTTGTTTGTATCTTATTGAACAAACTTTGCAAATAGTTTGTGTCTGGAGTATATATTATTTAGATCAATTAGAAACCATCAATTTAGTTTTTGTAGAATGGACTTTACTTTTTTAAATATTGAGCTTAGTAATGGCAACACTAGACTTAAACTTATTAAATAGAGAGTTGTATCATTATTTTTAGGATATTACAGCAAAGTGGAGCCAGGGATCTTTATATACCTAGTGCTACATTGTGAATCCAATTTTTATTTACTTGCTTTTAGAATGATTGTCTTAAATCTTTATTTTTTATCAAAGTTTTATGTTTAGTTATCATCACTTTGGGTTATTTCTATGTGGTATGTTTTAAACACTACAGTACATATGTCCATCTCTACCTTGATTCAACTACCTTGTAATATTGTGTTCGACTCTGAGCATCATACAATTAGAGTGGTGCAGAAGTACTGAAAAAACAGCTTCTCCACTAAAGGAAAGATCTAGATAGTGAGGATGAGAAACAAAACATTCCTCAAATAAGAAATGAAGAAAACAGAAACACTTTTTTTTTTTTTCATTTTGGGCAAGAAAAGAAGATAAACATATAATAGCTATTTCCTCGTGTTTGAAGAACAATAGTTTCAAGGTAACTTTCAAAAGTCTAAGCTGTGATTACTCTGGAACATTCCTTTAAATGTATCATTACTCTTCTCATAAGATCTTCAAATTGAGATTGTAATTGCTAATATAGCAGACACCTGAATGATTTAAGTTCCCTGAAATATGATCCCATGATAGTATCCAAACCAAGCATAAACAGCCCCTGATATAACTGTTTTTAATTTCACATCTTGCATATATTCTCTTTCCTCTGGCCTCAGCAAATCTGATGTGGAAATCAGTATCTTACATTGGTTTTCTTCAAAACACCATCACACAAACAATTTCTGTAAGTAGCAGACTTGACTGGATAATTAGAAACAGAGAACCTTTTCGTATCATATAAACTGAATATTAGCATCCTTACTTTTTAAAAGTTCCTCAAGAGCATTGTGAATCTCCAAGGAGCACCTTTCTCTTCAATCATAATGCTCTTGCCATATCACTTATTCCCTTTTTTTCTCTCACAGAGCTTTTATTGCAACTGTATCACCTCACTACATTATACAAGATGATTTATTTCTCTGCTCATTACTCAACTCTGGGGTGACTATGTACTCAAACTCATTAATATATAGTACCTGGATATAAGCCATCTACTCTTGGTCTCACCTTTTCCCAACACAGCCTTTCAAATTTCATGCCTAATCTCTTCCTCTCCCAAAACTCTGTGTAATTGGAAAGAAATGATATAAATATTTCATATGATACTATAAATGATGGCAACCTTCTCAATTCTTCTTAACTAACCACTTATACATCTGTGGAGATAGGTCTATATCACCAATATCTTAAAATATTTCATATATATCCTTTTGTATATTTGTGCCCCCTCTTGTCTGGGGTGAATCGATACTGTATCTATCCAAATTCTATTCATATTTCAAGCTTGACCAAGTTCCATGTTTTCCATGAAATCATTCAAATCCTTCCAACCAATATTAATCTATATTTTTTCCTAAAGATTTACAGCCTATTCTCTTATTTTTTGAAAATTTATTCCCTACCTGTTAATACTATATCCCCAAGTCGTCTTTGAGGACAGACACTAAATGCTGTGTTCAAGTACGTGTATGTGAGTATTCCCAAAATATTGATGGCACTGTGATTGCAAAATATTTATGTCTGAGACTGCCTGGCTTGAATAGGTGTGTGTCCCCTTGCCATTTCTTTAACTAGTTTAATTTTCAGAAGTCAGCTGCAGGAGGCATTTTAAAACTTCTAATAAAAATTGAAGTCTAGGCTTAACTGTCAAAATAAAGGCTATAGATCCCAAGAAACACAATACTTTGATTTCAGCTCTACCTAAAATTGGTGATTTTTGGCAATCCGGAAGATCAGTCTTTCTAATATTACATTTTCCATTTGTATTTAACAGGCATGTTGCATGGAAAACTTTTAACAACACACTTTCATCTTTGTCTTATACACAGAAGTATCAGCATGATTCATAAGAATGAATTATGGGACTGATTGCTACCATTAATGTTTTCTTTCTTATGTCTATGCAGTTCAGAACATTTTGATTTGATTAACTCTGTATGCCCAAGATTCAGATAAGTTTTTCTCGGCCTGAATCACATCTTAATAATTCCATTGTCATTATTCTATAAAAAGTCAGTTCTATGAACCCTGCTATAGTTAGTACCAGGAAAGTAACAGAATTGGGGTGGCATTCAGGCTTTGATCTGGATTAGATTACCTATTTAAAAAGAAAGAAGTCAGTCTATAGATGAGATAAAAACATAAATGAAGCAGAGAATACACAGCATTTTGAAAAACAGAATAAGGAATTATTCTACCTTTGAAAATGATTAGAGATATGGTCTTGGATAAATCACTTTATCTCCTGCAGCTTAATTGTCTTCTTTTAACAAAATAGGGGAAAAAATGATATATCTTCCATGGTCTGAATTTGAAAATAATACTGTAATGCTCCTATTCTCCCATATTTTATTTTCCCATGCTTTTAATTGTCATAATTTTTTCCTATTAATATTTAAATTACTGGGAATTTAGAACATACCTAGAATTGTGGTAAACAGGGTTTTAAAAAAAGCTGTATTAGATTGATAAAGCTATGAGTTTGTCTTCTCTATGATACTGTTTCCATACACTGCTACAAAAAATATGTGCAAAAGTGAATCTGGGTCTCAGAATCAGAGAGTAAGCAAAGAGGAGTTCCTAAGAAAGTTGAGCTTTTAAACAATATTCTTGGAAACTATAAAATTCAGTGTTATTTAAGATCTCTTTAATGATTCTTTATTTCTTGCTGTGTTGTGAGTCTCAGATGAATGTGAACTCTAAGAATATGACCCTATAAATGCAAGTTTTCTCCTGGGAAACCAAGACAAGTTAACTGTCATGCTAATTTTTTTCCTGCATATATCCATTTAAACATCTTTTAAACTTTAGCTGCAAGATGCAGTTTTGGTGTTAAAAAAAAAATCTCAACTTATTTCAAAGAAGCATTTTAAGTCCTCGTCTTCTGTTCTCTTGACTGAGAGAATCTGGTTCAATATTTAAAATAGCACTGTTAAGACTGTGTAAAATTTATATGAGTTCTACTCTTTGAAACTTTTCAGGCTACTTTTCAGATTGTAGTGAGAAAGAAGAGAAGGACTAGAGAATAACTCCTCAGAACAATTAACTATTCTCTGGAGAACATCTATTGTATTGCCTTTAGATAAAACATTCAGATTAGGGAAATTTCAGAATAATTAACATTGATGAAGTATGGAGCACTTCAAATTAGATGACCCTAGAAACTGAAGTTCCTCTAGATATTAATGAAAATTTTCTCTATATTTTAAATAAATGTCATTCTATAATTTCTTCTCATTGTCCTCCACCTCACCACCCCACCAAGGCTAAAATTCTTTACGTGCAGGTAAATGTACTCAAAAGTTGTGAATGTTCTTTCTTATTTTGAAACTCAAAACTTTTGAATAAAATCAGCAAGCTATATCATTTCATCCTTCTAAACAAACATCTGCTCTTCTAAGCAAGAAATTACAAAAAATAGCAGCAACAAAGTGAAATTTTATTAGAAGTAGTATATAGAATCAGTATATAGACAAAGTCATTGACAGTCTCTTTCTGACTCAAATGTAGTTCACTGTTGCTAGTTCAATCAATCATTTACTTATTCATTTATTCAGCATTGAGTATTCTAAGGTCAAGGATTTTTCTTAGGAAATACATAGGAATAAAATATGAACAAACATATTCTCTGTTCTTGAGAAACTTACATTCTACTGGGGAAGAGAAGCATGCCACAAACTAAATTACAATATAATATGGTAAATGATGACTTATCTATAAAGATTCATGAGAATGAGAATAGGAAGACATGATACTGCCTGAAAAGAAAACATTTGCTGATGGACTGGCAATTGAGAATGCCCAAGAAGTTTCCTGGAGAGAAACTTGCTACTGTTACCATTTTAGAGAGTAGGACTCTGAAACTATGTTTTTCTTAGCATGGGTTGGAGAAATTGTGCAGGAATATCTCCCAGTGAAAATTTTTGAATTGTCTTTTCTGGATAAACAAGAACTTCATAGAATTGGAGTACTTCCTTGCAATTATACAGTTCGAAAAAAATCAAAGCAATAGAAAAGTGGCAAGCTATGTGAGAAACCATAATAAAGGCATTAGTTCTGCAAAGAAAAATTGAGCACTTGTGAAAGTTGTGTTAAAACATTTAGTTCTTTAAACCTAGTCCTTGAGATACCACTTAAATTTGCTTTAAAATAAAAAGTAACAATCACAAAATATAATAATGATTGCATAAATAGTTAAAGACACATTTCATAAAATACGATTGACTTAATTAAAAATATAAAATGCATACAATGAAATTTTGGAGTAGAAATAAAACATACAGTGCTTTTAGCCCAAAACTTAAAGATTATATGTAGAAAACTTAAACCCAGAGTAGTGAAGATATTTGGCCAAATATAAGAATCAAGTACGTAAGTGGAATGCCTTAAAATTGTGCTATTGGAGGAAGGAAACTAGTACTAATTAAGCTCAAACAGTGTATGAAGCACAAAGTTTAGGAATTTCAATCATGTAAGCAAAGAAATATATTGGGAATAATTTTATCAATTACTTTAAATTATTGACACATATTTAAATAGTACAGTTTATTTTGAAGTTTATTCCAACTTAAAATTATCACTCTTTCCAGCTCATATATATTAGTCTGAATTAAGGAATAAGTATGTGTTTACATACCTGTAGGGTTTTAAAGAAAATTAAAGATCTAAACATGTTAATATGTTATTTTTGTTATAATGCATGTAGATATACTTTCAGATATATTATGTATGGACAGTCTAAGTAGAAACATGTCTAGATTTATAAAGAAGCTTCCATGTATATAAGGAAATTATAGCTATCTATTTATTTTATATATACAACAACACCCATTGGAAGTGTTTTATATGTTTATAAGCATCTGAAATATGTATATATATGGAAACATATTTTATATAACATTTATATTTTATATACAATTTTCTTTCTTATATGCATATACATATATATCTGTGCATATGTCCATATACATATATTTATAAACACATACATATATACACATTTCTCAATAATTGTGGCTGTATATTTCATTGATAGCCTTAGTTACCAAAACATCAAATATTCACTGCCAGTATAATATTATAAAAAACTCACAAATCATATTACGCTAAAATTATGCTTAAAAAAGTATCCAATTATTAACTAAGACACACATGTAAGATTTATTTGATTGGTGGCATGATATTTGTAGGACTCAGTGTGATAAATAGAACAACCACAAAACTAAGGCAGAAAGGGGTTGATTTGTAGCTCTGGACAATTATGGATTAAAATAAAGGTATATGAAAAATAAGCATATTACAGCCCTACTTATTTATACAGTAATATAACCAGATATACAGAAAGATGTCAATAAAAGAATGTTTACTATAGCATAATTTATAAGAATAGAAAAATTAAAAACAACCTAAATATCTAAACTTAAAGCATTAGTAGAATCTATGACCCTGCATCTAAATATTTTAAATATTCTCACTTCTAAGGTCATTGATTGTCAAAGGACATATTAACAATGTAGTAATAAGTAAAATAATATATAAAATATTATATTTAAAATAGCTAGCATATGCATATGTTTATTTCCAATTTTTTTCAAGAATTTATATATAAGGTATAAATTGTGTTAAGGGTGATTTGCACTTTCTTAATTTTTTCTGTATTGTATAATGTTTAGTAATAAACATATATTACTTATCTAAATTTTTAAGAAGTAATTCATTGCTTTAAATTAGTTTTATTCACGTATCTTAGTGAATATTTTCATGGAATTGTCTAATAAACAAAAAACATACTTTAAGGAAATAAGGTGGTGGTTAATATATTATGTTGTAAATATACTTCTTAAACTTCTCTGAAAAATCTGGATTAAATTAACAGTTTGATGTAATATTTATGAGAATCTCTTAAGGACTTCTGAGCAATGTGTTCCAAAATTTTAAACAAACATAATTCTGAATGGATTTGCATTTTGTAAAGCTTCATAGATATTTATTCATGTATATTAACTTGGCGTCAACTCTATGTAGTTTTATCTTACACCTAACAGAGTCAAGAGCATTTTCAGCTAGACTTATTTACCTTAAGGGCTGATGGCTCCTTGAAATGTGTTGCAGGGCCATATAGCTTTATGGTACCAAATATTAACCAAATTTATTTTTAAGTAAAATAGAAATAAGTACCTCAATAATTACATTTTGTACCTTTCTGGGCTGCGAGGTTTGACCACAGCTAATATTTTTAGTGAAGAAAGACTTATTGGAGTTGTTGAGTTTTAGATGAAATTGTAAGGGAACAAGGAAACCTATCAGATTTGTTATCAAGGATCAATGTACAAAATTGTGCTTGGTTACATATTTACTAATAAAGACTGGCTTGTTGTTCACCAAACTATTTCTCTTTTTTTCCCTAGTTTCAGAGTTATGCTACTTTATTCACTATCTTTCCAGTTAATTGAGGTCATGTGAATGAGTTCTTACCAATTGAATATGACTGAATGTGATACACACAACTTTTAGACCTGGATTTTAAAAGCTTCCATGCAATTCTCCATTTGCATGTTAGTTGCAGATAACCCCAATGTCTGGAGGTCAGCAGAACACCAATATGGGAAAAGCTAGTGTCTCTGAGTTATCATATTTTAGAATGCTCAATGGAGAATCACAATAAACTGTTCTTTAAATGAGAATGAAATAACTTATTATGTCAAGTCATAAGAACTTTGGGATTGTTTGTTACAACAGTTAGTCTATCCTGATTAATACAGAAATTTGTACTTCCAATTGGGGTACCATATAACAAAAACCAAAAATATGTGGTAGTGGTTTAGCTGGTAGACGGCAACCAGCAAAGAAACAGACAACTGCCTATAAAGATGTTGTGTAGACAGTATGATAACTGAGTCTATAGCTCTAGGGTAAGTCATTGGATAGAATCAGGCTGATGCTGTGTTTTGATTATTATGGGCTTTCAGGTAAAGTATAATAAGAAAGAGATACTCCCAGGTGGGAATTACCTGATTTTTAACAAGAGAATTAAAAAAATGGGAAAGTCTAGAGATCAAGAGCCTTAAAGCTTAGCAAAGAGCAATTCCTTCTGAAGGCCAAATAGTAAGATGCTAGACTAAAATAGATCATGAGTTTCAAAGATCCAGGAAGATTTTGTGGGTTTTTTTTTAACAAAATTAAATATCAAACACCTGATTATGAGTGTTAACTTCGCTTCCCACCTAGCTTTAATTTTCCAAAGAGCCTCAAGATAGTCAGCATTAGCTTGATTAAAAAAATTAGGTTTAAGAATTATGTCTAGAGAAGAAATTTGGGTGAGGTTATTGGAATAAGAATTGCTTGGATCAGAGGCATCTTAAGTCTTTGAAGGAATTATATTTCAAAAAACACCCCATCAATCCAGACCCTCTGCTCTTCTAAAAATCATCTGATTGCTCAAGCAATAAAACAATCTTTAAGTTCCAAAACCAGAGGTAAGAAGTAGACTTGATAAACACTATAGTCCTCAAGGAGGCTTTATCCCCCAATACCCATTTTATATATGGCTATGGATGGTATAACCATATATTTTATTACACAAACTGATGCTTTGAAGAATATAAGGAGGTGTTAGTGTGAAAAATAAAGACAAAAGACACATACTAGGATGCTCTGAGCAATTCCTAGTTATGGAGAAAAATGGAAAGTGAAGAATATACCAGCAGGAAGATCCAGGAACTACTGAAGACAAGAGACAATGGAACATATCTCAGAGAGCAGAATCTGGTCTAATCAATGAGTTTTCCACATCTCCTGGGTAGAGGACTTTCATAATAATTGTCCAGGGATTTCAGAAATAATTTCAGTGTCTGCTGTTTTCTCCCAATCTTTCATTTTCTAAATGAGAAAATTCACTGAGTTATCCCCTCTCTTTTCTAATATTGTATATTGAGTGTTGGGGAGTGGTGGATAATGTCTCATTTAGTTCATATATTATTATACCATGAGGAGCTAATAAAGACTATGTATTCCCTGTAGATCATGGACTTTGAACTGGATGCAACAAGTAAGTGGTTCTTTAAGTTGGCACCCAGGGGGAGAAGATGTGTTTATTTTATGGGGTGAGGATGAGTAAAATGGATATTTTGTTTCCTAAGGTGCAGACCATGGTAGAAAGAAGTTGGCTAATTTTTCATCAATATGCTTCACTTTTCCACTGGGTTCAAGGTCGCCTGCATGCCCTTTTCTCCCTTCTGTTATATATGGAGGGTTAACCTAGTCTTGGCTAATGGAGTAGGGATGGGAGTGATGTTCATCACCTCCAGGGCTGGCCCCTAAATGCTCTTACATTGATTATCCACATTATCTTTTCCTCCTATGTCCAGCTGGATGCAGAGGTCTAGGAGAGAATAATAAGGCCCAAAGGTATAATGAAGTCACAGATGGAAGGAGCCACTGTCCTCAGATCGCCATCAAAGACCTGCACTGATGTGTTACATAAGTGAGAAACGAGCCTCTATTGTGTGAAGCCTCAGAAATTTGGGAGTTGTTTCTAAGAACATTTAGGTGAGCCAACCAAATACATTGGCTTCGTGACCATAACAATCACAGTGGCACTTAGTTTCAAGTTAGTCACCTGTAGGATGAAGACAAATAATAATTACCTATAAGTGACTTAATTCATATGAAAAATATGTCAAACTGTTAAAGTTGAAATTAAAAATATTACACAGTAAACAAGCAATAAAATGAGAGGGTGGGAGGAATATTCCCAATGAACCATAGTGGTAAATGCAAAAGTCATAGAAAATAGGGACTCATAAGCTAGTATTTAAGGTTGGTCCAGATCTTGTCTGGAAAGTAGGCAAACGGATTGACATCTGAGTCTGATGATTGATTTCCTCGGCTCTGTAGTGAGTTATTCTTCTAACAAAATTGAGTGGTTTTATTTTTATTTCCATGATGTGCTGGGTTGTTTGTGGTTCCCCACAATTTTCCTGCTGGATTAGGGAAGACTAAGGTTGAATAAAAGGGAAAACCTTATGCTTGGCCAAGTGAAAGCTCATTTGTGAGAATATGAGTTGAATTAAGGGGAAATGAGAGAGTGGAGAGGGGGAAATGGCTGCATCTCTCTAACTGTCTGACAGATGAACAGAGGTGACACAAATTAGCATGGGAAATGCAGGAAGCGGAGTAGATGTTTGCATAGTTCCCTTGATTGTTGGATGGAGCCCTCTCCAATTTCTGGCTTCAATAACTGTAAGTTGAATGCCTATCGTAGTTCCTGATGTCTGGTGGGAAAATAGTAGACACCCAGTAAACTAGAGGAAAGAGAGAAAGAAGAAAAAAAGTTTGTTACTCCCAGCTTATGGTTTGATGATAGTGTCCCAATCTTCTTTTTCACATTTAAAAAAAGAACAGGACTAATATCTGTATCCTCAATTAGATTATAACTGCATTTTAATAGATAGGATTTTAGTCTTCAGAGTTTGTTTCTATCCCACCTAACACATGGTATAGTCTCAATAAAAAAATGTTCATTGACTATTCTTTTTAAGAAGGCACCTTTATAGATCTGAAGTTCCTCAGTAGTCTATTCAAATTTCTTTTAAAAAATCACCTTTAGGAGACTGTTATCAGAAATTAACTCTAGGGAAAAATGTGAGAGGCAGTGAAGGCAATGATGGGAGGTAAGCGTGTGTGCACTGAAATAAGGATGCTGGTTACCAAGATGCCATGTTGGAGGAAAGTTCCACCTTAACTCTGTCTAATCCTTACCATCTTCTCCATCTATCTTACTTGGATGCACTTCCTTTCATCACAGGTCACACGATTGTGTACTGCAGTTACTCTGAATGCTTTCCATCTTATTAAATCTTTTTTTCCCCTATAGCTCACTCCCATAATTAGTGTATCTAGCTGTTTCTCCTAAATTCATTTATTCACTCATTCTTTCATTGATTTGTTCATTAACATGTTCTGGATCCTCCGTTGCCTGCTTCACCTTATCTGACCAATTCTGGAACTTATCAGACTAAATTTATATGATTGGCTACCTTTTCCCCCGCTGCCCTTATTTTCAGAACCTGTGCAGTGGTTTACCTAGTCCCAGCCATTCAGACCTGATCTATGAATATACAAGTACTAATATGACATACTTTACCTGAAAGGAAAAGAATTCCTTGTATTGTGATTGCTGGTTTTGTTAAAGGAGCAGTTTAGAGACATGAGAGAGACCCTTCCCAAACATTTGAAGTGATTCATGATTAAATGGAGAGAAACTTTTGCTTCTTGACACAGGGAGTCCATCAGAGGTAGAAGGACTTTGTCCTCCCAGAATGATATAACAATCATTAAGGAAATACTCTTTCCACTACGGCATTGTGTAAATGCTTTGTGTGAATCTTAGTCATTCCTCACAATAACCCATGAGGAGAGGCTCTATTATCCCCATTTTACAGATGACAAACACTGAGGAGAGAAGTTAAGCAGCTAGTAAGTGGTGGAAATGAGCTCATACTCAGGTCTGTTGGGCTCTAACACCTCATGCTGTGCTCTTTCTTGACTATAAAACAACTAATATATTTATATTGTTTTATAGTTTACCAGGTACTTTTCTACCTATTCTTCAACTTAATCCACATAGAAATTCTGTCATGAAACCACTATTGTTCCCCTCATGAAACCACTATTGTTCCCCCATTTATAGGTGAGGGAATTGACGGTCTATTGTGTGATCTACCCATGGTATCATTGTCCTGGATCAGAGACTGGGACTTATTATTATGTCTTCATTTCTCTGCCTCTCAGTCCTAACTACACAGAGAATTTCTAATCAAATCATGTACATGTGGCACATGTATATATTCCCAGCGGCCTTATTCAAATAAAAAATTCTTCATCACTACATAAGTAGTGAATGTAAACACCAAGCTAACGAGATTTGAACTGAGAACAAACATCAGGGCGGCTATATATTCTGGCTAAATAGAAGCAACACGGGGAATTACAAGAGGTCCTTCCCAGAACTTCAAAGGAAATATGCTATCCTTATTAAGAGCTCTGAATGCAGATTTATCTGAAACTGAATGCCTGCTATGGGCATTTTCTATGCAGCACTCGATGGCATCATTGCCCACTAGTCAAGCTAAGACATAAAAGAAAAAACATAGAAATTTCAGGTATTAAATTAGCCACCGTGGGGCATCTCTACATAGTCCCTTGGATGCAGGAATTATAAAGGAATAAAGGAATATATAGGAATATAAAGGAAATATATGGAATGTGACAAAGAAAATTAATTAAAATGGGTCATAAACAACTCCAAGTTCAAACAAATTGTGACCCCTAACACATACCAATTCTATACCTGCTGGCGAGACTTCATGAAATCCAGACAAGCTAAAACATGTTTTTTACTCTAATGAGGAAAAGGGGTTGTCAAGTTTCTTAGCAATTCAGAAATTTATTCTGACCACCTTGTGCTTGAGAATCTAACAAGGAAAATTTATTGAGTTCTTATAGCCCTTTCTTCAGCAAAAGCAGGAGAGTGCTTGGTTCAATTCAATTTGGGAGTTTTCAATAAGAGATTAAGTTATTAAAAAATAACATTTTACCAATTGTCCAAAGATAACTCACCTAAGCTTTAGGGTTAGTTGTAAGAGAGGTTATTTATTTACAGATTTCAAAAGTCCGGGTTTTCTATTTTTTTCAGTCTCCTTCTATTAATGCTATTTTAATCATTTTTCTTCATAATATTTGCATATCCATCTCTCAGAAATGGCTAGAGGATCCTTCTTTGATTTTCTTTTGAATACTCAAATGCACTTTCTGTGGGGTTTCTCCCATTAGGTAAAAACCTTCTACTCCTTCATCACTTCTCTCTATTTTTTTCTTTGTAATATGCTGTGGCAAAGTGCATGGCAGAACTCCATGACTACCCTATGTTTTTCATAATCTTTTATCTAACCTGCTTGGGGACCTGTCTGCCCTCTGATTCTAAACTTCATATTTACACTCAACTGACAGCCTTCCATCTAAGGTTTCTTCATTTCTGTTGGGGGAGAAACTATCACTGAGCTGTCACTTTCAAGACTGTTTCTGTATATGAGTGAAGTCAAATTCATATCGATCAACGTGACATGTTTGCAGAGCTAAATAAATGGAAACATCCATATAATTTATGGCTTGTTATGTTTGATGATAAACAGACATTTTAATTAAGTTTGAGGTTGAAGCTTTTAAAAACTTCTGCCTGAATTTTATCACCCACAACAAATACAGCCTTGGAAGAAGGAAGAGATAAATAGCAGAATGGACCCTACACATATACATGGACTAAGGATGCAGGTATTGACACTGTTTATGTGAGATGGGGCCATGGAATAAAATAACAAGAAAGTCCCATCAACTCATAAAAGACATCTGTAGAAACCCTGACTGTGAAGAAAGTCTTTCTTCCCTCCCCTGGGCCAAAACTCATAGACTTTTGAAGGCACAGGTATAATAGTAATGGGAAATGAAGAGTAATTCCCATAAATATATAGCTTTACCAAAGCACCTGCCCATGGAGTAATTTGTCCCTGAGTCCTTTGGAATGACCTCATCTGATGTATTGTTACAGAGTAGAATCAGGAGCTGGGGTGGAAGAGTGGAAGGAATCCAGAGCCCGTGGTTCTCAAGTGCCCTGTCGCCCACTGGCTGTGCACAGCTCGACCTGGGGGGCCTGCATCAGAGGCTGAAGCAGCAGAGAGCTCTCGGGGACTATTTTGATAGCAACTTGTGTCTTCTTGGTGGAATACACTAAGGAGCTAAGACCTAATTTTTTTTTTTTTTTTAATTATTAGCACCTTTTAATTATTATTTATTTATTTATTTATTTATTTATTTATTTATTTATTTGGCTGTGTTGGGTCTTCGTTTCTGTGCGAGGGCTTTCTCTAGTTGTGGCAAGCGGGGACCACTCTTCATCGCGGTGCGCGGGCCTCTCACTATCGCGGCCTCTCTTGTTGCGGAGCACAGGCTCCAGACGCGCAGGCTCAGTAGTTGTGGCTCACGGGTCTAGTTGCTCCGCGGCATGTGGGATCTTCCCAGACCAGGGCTCGAACCCGTGTCCCCTGCATTAGCAGGCAGACTCTCAACCACTGCGCCACCAGGGAAGCCCTAAGACCTAATTTTAAATGTGACTTTTAAACTTTAGAAAAATCTCCTGAAATGTGAGCTTTCTGCTCTTTTGAGAAGTGTGGACATAAAAATTTGTGATGGTTTATAGATTCGTTATAGATATGAATACAATAAACACAAACTTTTCTTGAAATCCTGGTTGTGTTAGTTCCCTAGGGCTGCCGTAACGAACTTCCAGATACTTGAACATGGGGTGGCTTGAAATTTATTTTCTCATGGTTCTGAAAGCTAGAAGCCTGAGATTAAGATGTTGGCAGGGTTGGTTTCTTCTGAGGCCTCTGTCTTGGGTTTGCAGATGGCCACCATCTCCCCATTTCCACGTAGTCTATACAAGTGCACCCCTGCTGTTTCTCTGTGCCCACATTTCCTCTTCTTATAAGGGCACAAGTCAGACTGGATTAAAGCCCATTGTAATAGCCTCATTTTAATTTAAACACGGCTTTAAAGGCCCTATTTTCAATTACAGTCATATTCAGCACTACTGGGGGTTAGGACATCAACACATGAATTTTAGGGGTTCAGAATTCAGCCCAGAACACATGGTACACTAGAAATTAAAGTTCACAAAGAGATGAATAATGGAAAAATAAAATAAAAGCCATTTTCCACATAAAGTTTCACGCTTTGAAAATGGTTAACAAAAGGAAGGTTTTGAACATGTTCAAAACATGGTAGGTGAGTTCTTTGAACAAAAGGGTATGCAAATGCAGAGATGCATTGTGTTAGTTATCTAGAAAGTTTGGAAGCACTTCTACAACTTGATGTCTGAGAAAACAATCATATCAATCCTCATTAGTGCTCAGTGTCACCATTAATAATGTCTCATGCTTTCATACAATATTTTCCAGGTTCAAAGCATATTTTCACTCACTGTTAATTTTAGCTTTGAAATAGCCAAGAGAATGCTGGTGTTGATATGTGGGACTTTTTGTTTGAGTTGGGAGAACCAGAGTGTCAGAGAGATTGAGTTGATGGAACTCTCTCTTTAGAAAATATCTTTTTCCTCTTTTGTTCTTGCCAGCATTTTGCTGGTGATACTCTTTCCATCGGCAGCAACGATTCTCACTCTATATGTTGATTTTTGTGAGATGGACATAATTTTTCCATAAACCAGAAAAATATTGACACTTAGTATGTTTGAGACTATACTACATGTAATTCCCTACATTTCTGAATATAAGATTATAGTCCTAATGTCTGAAAATATCCATAACTAGTTTTTGTTGCATGATTTGGGAATCTGTTCTATTCTTGATACTAGTGTGGTACCAAGATTTCTAATTCCACCTGTTACTTGAGTCTAAATCATACAGTAAGAGACACACAGAGAAGTACACTGTACTGGTTCTACCTTCCGGGCAGGAAAAAGGCATCTTTGACTTTTCTTTTTCAAGCACATGTGGTAGCTAGCATAGAGGTAAGATACACATTTCTATTAAGTCATACAACATATATCCTGCAAAAATGACTAATTTTTTCTAAAGAAGAGCCTCTAAAAAAAAAGACTGATTTGTGCTGGTTTCTCTGTGGTGAGAGATGCCCTACTTCTCTACAGTAGAGGTCCTTCAGTTTAATTCTGATCTGTGTAGCAGGTATTCATGTGATATTTGAGTATCAATGTACATGAGAACATGTTTTCTGGCAGTATTGCTATTTGAGAATTCCCCAGCATAAAGAAGAAGGAGCACTCACAATATCTATAATGAGATTTCTTTTCTTTCTTTCTTTTTTTACATTTTCAGTAACATATCTCAATCTTCTCCATCTGTGACTCTTCCTAGTAACTTTTCACTAGGATTTACATAAGAAATAAAGTGTATCTTGAAATCAAAGGAGAGTGAGAGCCTCAAAGGACTGATTACAAGCTTGAGAATTTTGGGGCAGCACTCAAAGATATGGTAAAAAAAAAAAAAAAACAACAACTCTCTGGATTAGTGATGAATTATGGTCATGATGAAAGCCAATACCCCAAGAAGAATTGGAAATAACTGGGTCAAAAAGCCTGTCTTACAAAACGCTTTTTTTGGGAGGGGCAGTGGATCTGAGAGGTTCATGTGGATCTGGGATAATATAAACATTCTTAGAATTTTCTGCAATAACATTGTTTAAAATTGTATTCTTTTTCGCTAATACTAATTTTGTCCCATTAGTGATCATCACCAAAGTGATAATTGTCTCTCTAGTGAATGATAATTGCCAACTAGATTAACAAAATATCAGTGTTCTGAGTCATAATTTATAGAAAATTTGTTTATTTTCAAACTGACAAAGTAATATATGTTTACTTAAAATACTCATTATATGGCCATCCAGAAAGTAAATATAGAAATCGGTCTTCATTTCTCTTCAATCTTTCTCTCAAGTAGCAACTATTAAACATGTGAAAATGTACATGTTAATATATGTAACCTGCATAATATCTTATTATCTGTCACCCTGTCTGGACATGACAAGGTTGTAGTATTAGCTTACCAAGCAATACAAATTAAAAGTAATTTAACATCTTTGCTTTAGTGTTACATGAAAACAGCAAGTATCATTTATTAAGTAAATCAAAATGTCTTAAAATTTCTCTATTTTTTATCTCCAGGCTCATTCTCCATATGGCTGATTCGATGTCTCAGCCATGTTTACACTAACGACTGTTTCACTCCAGACCAAGCTGGAGTGCTCAAATCTCTCAGTTTCCCTCTGTAACTCAGCTGTTTGTAAGCGGAGTAGCAGTTTTTCAGTTTCCTTTCAATTTTTCTGTTGTTTCATTACTATAATTCTGTACAAGAAAGGGGTCAGTAAGCTGACCAAGCATGGATGAATCTTTCTTCCTTGGGGGGGTGGGGTATAAATACCCCAGATTGAATACAATTTTTTAGTTTGCCACCTTTTCTTCTGTGTACACTTATAGAGAGAGGTACACGATTTATCATATATACCTTTAAGCTACAGTTCTAACTTTGAGCATTTACATTTTATTTACACCAAATAGCATCATGAGGAAATGAGGTTCTTGGATTTAGAAATAAGTAATAACTAATAATTCAATTTACTGAGGAACAATTATCTCCCTTATAGGCTACAAGAATGTTTCTGAAAGAAACTAAAAGCACCTTAAATTTTCAGTAACCCCTGGGTCAGAAACGAAAGCATTTACATAAAGAAACAACATCTTTAAAT
This sequence comes from Balaenoptera physalus, assembly GCF_965194825.1. Taxonomy (NCBI): domain Eukaryota; kingdom Metazoa; phylum Chordata; class Mammalia; order Artiodactyla; family Balaenopteridae; genus Balaenoptera; species Balaenoptera physalus. Next base: position 19,184,626 of record NC_138883.1, read on the forward strand.
GAGAAAAGCTTTGGGTATATTTCTCAGCTGGGGAAACAAGTTTCTGATGAATAAACAGAAAATAGAAGTTGGAATTAAGCCAGACGTGGGGTTTGTGGAGAACAAAAGTCAAAGCAGTTTTGCTAGCAATGGAAGGTTGGGAAACAAACCAATTTCTTTGTAGTGCAACTGCTGTGTTGTCTGGTTTGTTTAATTTTTGAAGTTGACACATCACACATTGTTGAGTTGACATGCTGAATGAACTTGAGTGTAGGGTAGAAACTACTAACAAGCCAAGGGCTCTGCCCTCACTTATGAGTCATCAGTGGTTAAAAAATAACTGTGTATCAGTTTGTCTGGAAGAATTTCCAAACTTGTCTGGATATTAAGGACATGTTGTGAATAGTGCCATGTCGTCTGAGAAACTTGAAACAATGTTATTTTAAAGCAATATGCCAAGTATTGAGATAATGCAGACATATATTCATATTTGGACAAAGTGACATCTTAATGAGACTAAAGCTGTATGTTTCAGACTATTGAAAGGTTTGAGGTCTCATCACGCATAGCAGTCATTAAGAGCAGTTTAACTTCAACCTCAGAATGAGATCACATAAAGTCATGTAACACGTCTCTTAAAGAATCATGGAAGGAAATAGGGCTGTGCCCCTCAGTGCAACATTTCAGTTCACTGGAATATGATTTAGATAAGGTATAATTTAGTTAAATCTGGGCTGATGGGAGGAAGGAAGGAAGGAAGAGAGGGACGGAGGGAGTGAGGTAAAAAGGAAGGAAGAGAGGGAGGGGAAGGCAAGGGAAAAAAAAGGGAAGAGGAGGAAAGGAGAGAGAAATTTCCAAATAAACTTAAACTGAGCCTAATGAAATGGATTGCTTAGTGTTGTAGTCAGAAACAATAAATGCCCTTCACCATAAGGTGAATGGGACCCAACCCAATGAAAATAAATTGGCTGAATTAACAAGAAATTTGTATTGTATATTTGCAATAATTTAAGGAAGAAATTTACTCTTTTGTCTCATCTGCAATTATCATTACTTTAGAGATCTTTCTGCTCCTGGATCATATGGTCCATTTTTTGGTATTCAACTTTTATAAAAAAGAGGAATGTGAGTCTTAAAAGTGCTCTTCAAGATCATCAAGTTTAACTGTGAAAGACAACGTAGACAGTGAATTGAATCCTGATAGGAGCTACTTCAGGGAATGTCTAAACGGAGATAGTCAAGAAGCCAACTCCAAAAGCCTTATGGAACTGTTTTTACAGAGAGACAGAGAAAGAAAAAGAAGGTCATTTACTAAAGAATAGGGTTGACTGTCCTAACCTGATTAACCAGTCTTGGAGCCCAGATTTTAAGGATGCAGTTAAAATCACCAACAATTTTTTTGTACACTAGTTTCATGTTTGGGAACTATTAACACTGGTTTCATGTTTGGGAACCATCAGTTAAGTATAGATTAGGAGAGATTAAATTAGAATTTACAGAACTGTTAGCATCCTATGGACTGTGCTTATCACTAACAATTTAATTTTTTACACAATTTTCTCATGTGATATATAAGCTTATCTTAACTCTACCTCAAACTGAATTTAGTAAGAGAATTTCCTGTATGCTTTTCTGTAACATGTAATTTATCTAACCCTGTGGGTCACTGCTAATAGACAAAATAGATTACCAGTAGTTTACTAACCCATCAATGATGTTAATTTAAAATGATAAAACCCTGGCCATAACTAATAAAGAACTCAATTGCAAATCACACTGTGTTTCAGACCTCCTCCTTAGTGAATTTAGTTCTGGTTGTCAATATTTCCCAGTATTTTAAATATTTCTGTCCATGACATCAGTGATAACCTTTGGCAACTGCTCCCCACCAGCACTCCACTTCCCAACAGCCCCAGATGTTCAATTTGGAGCTGATGCGATTATGGGAAATTTGTCAGCATCCCTGTCTTCTAAGGTGGAGTGAGTGATGTCAGCTAAGCCAGCCAGTCTTCCCATCCTTCCAGGTACCACGCTAAAGTCAGGTGAGGCCAAGAGCTCTAAGCCAGACCAATCATGTTGAATCTCTTCTTTACTGGACATGAATGAGGAAGCAGTACCTCTAGGAAACCCTGCACCTGTCAAAAATTTGGGCTAGGATCCAGCCTGAAGACAATGTGACACTACAGAAGGCAAATGAGAGTGAAAGAACTGGGTTATTTGATGACATAATTGCTCTGATACTTTCACTTTCAGTTGTCAAGGAATTGTATGAATCAGGTTATCTTATTTATGGTGACGGTTAATGTTCAGCCATGAAAGGCATAATGCTATTATTTGTTGGTAGGTTACTTCTCAACTCACCATAGAGTTTCTGGCACACATCAAGAAGGTTTTTAATAGAAAACAAGGGCTAGCGGCTATGGAAACAAAAGTAGAAGGACAATTTATCACTGTGGAAATCTACACAGTAAGGAGGTTGGTTTGACTGAAGCTAAATGTTTGCATTGAGGGATATTAAGACCCAGTGTGGGACAGATCTAAAACGTTCTTTATAAACATGTTGATTTCTTGTTTATTCATCTTGACCATTTTTCTTTTCTTTTGTCACCTTTTCTTTTCTTCTTTTCTTTTTTAGATAGTAAATTTCTTTGTTATAAGCAGTACCTAATGGTTCTGTTTTTCTGGAGAACCCAGGCTAATATAGACAATAGATAGATAGATAGATAGATAGATAGATAGATAAAATTAATGGGAATATATAGAAAGGATGCAATAAAAGAAAATGCTAATACTGAAGAATTGAGGTGATGAAAGAATGCGTTAATTCAACAAGGAATACATAGATACATATGAGGGCTATGAACACAGCTATTTCTATTTTATTTTTTAAAATCTACCTTTTCTGCTAAATTTATCAGTATATATTTTATTAATTTATTCATATATTTACTCATTAATTTATTCAGCAATCACTCATCTTTGACTTTCCAATGCCTACCAAGTTAAAGGCACTCAATTAATAAAAGACCCTCTAAAGTCATTAACTACAGTCAAAGAAAACACAAATGTAAATAATGAAAGACTCCATGCTAGGGTTAGACTTAGTGTGCTCTGGGAGAAAAGTGGGGCGGCTAAATCAGACCAGTGAAACAGGCTAAACTTCTTTTTTTATAAATTTATTTATTTATTTATTTTTGGCTGTGTTGGGTTTTCGTTGCCGTGCGCAGGCTTCTCATTGCCATGGCTTCCCCTGTTGCGGAGCACGGGCTCCAGGTGCGCGGGCTTCAGCAGCCGTGGCTCGCGGGCTCTAGAGCGCAGGCTCAGCAGCTGTGGTGCACAGGCTTAGTTGCTCCACGGCATATGGGATCCTCCCAAACCAAGGCTCAAACCCGCACCCCCTGCATTGGCAGGTGGAGTCTTAACCACTGTGCCACCAGGGAAGCCAGAAACAGGCTAAACTTCTGAGAAGATATGAGCACTATAATAGTACTCATGAGTTTTCTGTAATTTTATACAGTATTTTCTTTGGTCTTCCCAACTGTCTGTGGGGGAAGACAAGAGTACATGGCATCTCTTTGGAAATAGCAGTGGTTTTTCTTCTATTTCTAACTCTCAGGCTACTCTCAAGCCTGAGTTTGCCGCACTTCTTTTGTAATAATTAGGCAAATGTGAAGAGTGCACCACCATGATAAAAGGTGTTTTATCCCTGAAATTCAGAAGACACTAACCTCTTGCTTCCAATCTGTACCACATAATGATCTTTACTCCCAGGCTATTGAATCCTACCTCTTTGGGGTGGAAATGTCTGCACAATTTACTGAGGCTTTAGGCAGGGTTATGTTGGTCTAGCAGTTAAATAGTTATGTTAGGAATAAAAAAGTATTTAATGGTTTATTGGAAAGTCAATGGCATAATGTATAAGGTGCCTCTTTAACAGTATTCTAAAAGTGTCAAAATTCCATTCAGTTTTCCGCATGTAAAATGGCATAATATCCTACAGGTGTCAGCCATTTATTTCCACTCGCTCTGCTCATTAGTAAAATATTTCAATACATAGTCTTCTATATATTAATCTGGCATGTCCTAATGAATAGTCAGGCTAAGCAAGCAACTAGGTAGGTTCTGAAAAAATATATTAAACACTAAGAACTTATTACAGTTTACCTGCAGTGATTATTATTTGTTGTGGTCACTTCCTATTGCAGCCAATTCACTGTGTTGACTGTTGTATTGTCCGTTGTGCAATGTAAATTATTTGTGTAAGATCCAGATGTCCCTGGTAGATGAATTCTCTTTGCCTTAAACTCTCAACCAAATTAATAAAGATTGCCTAAAGGCAATTCACAGCCCCTTAAGAATAAGACCATTTATTTATTTTTTTAATAGTAGTTGATTTTCAGGACTTCCCTGGTGGCGCAGTGGTTAAGAATTCACCTGCCAGTGCAGGGGACATGCCGGGAAGATTCCACATACTGCGGAGCAACTAAGCCCGTGAGCCACAACTACTGAAGCCCGCGCACCTAGAGCCTGTGCTCCTCAACAAGAGAAGCCACCACAATGAGAAACCTGTGCACCGCAATGGAGAGTAGCCCCCGCTCGCCCCAACTAGAGAAAGCCCACGGGCAGAAATGAAGACCCAACGCAGCCAAAAATAAATAAATAAATACATAAATTTATTTATTTAAAAAGAAATCATCAAGAAGAAAACTACAATTATTTTTAAAAAATAGTAGTTGATTTTCAGTGGACATACTTTTGGGGAATACATGCTGCTATGATGGTGGACATATTCCATGCTGTTTCCCAAATATACTCTGGCATATAAAACTTCACAGCAGGGTGCTCTGACTTATAACATTTTCCCACAATTAGAAAAAGTCTCTTTTTTAAAGAAATGACCTTATAATTGTAAAGCAGTATGTATCTTTAACATTTTCCATATTTAAAATGTATATATTTTGCTTTTAGTAGATATATTTAGCCTTATGTTTTAAGAGTTACTTAAAATAACTCTTTTTTTATTTTATTTTATTTTATTTCTATTTTTGGCTGCGTTGGGTCTTCGTTGCTGCATGGGCTTTCTCTAGTTGTGGTGAGCAGGGGCTACTCTTCATTGAGGTGTGCAGGCGTCTCATTGCGTGGCTTCTCTTGTTGCAGAGCATGGGCTCTAAGTGCGCAGGCATCAGTAGTTGTGGTGCATGGGCTCAGTAGTTGTGGCTCGTGGGCTCTAGAGTGCAGGCTCAGTAGTTGTGGCTCATGGACTTAGTTGCTCCGCGGCATGTGGGATCCGCCCGGACCAGGGCTCGAACCCATGTCCCCTGCATTGGCAGGTGGATTCTTAACCATTGTGCCACCAGGGAAGCCCCAAAATATCTCTTAAATAATATAAATATACATAATATATTTATATAATATATGATAAATATATATAATATAATATATGGTAAATATATATATTATATATGGTGTGTGTGTGCATGTGAGTGTGTGTATAGCTATATATGGTTCCAGATGTACAATATTTATTTATTTTATACATAGAGCTATATTATTATATCCTTATAAATCAATATAAGGGTATACACACATTGTGAGGCTTATATCATCAGGTCATCAGTGAAATTCCTTTGTGTAGCAGAAGTGTGTGTGTGTGTGTGTGTGTATGTGTGTGAGTATGTGTAATTATAGATATAATTTCTACAGAACCCAGAAGAATTTGGAAAAGAAGTGAACCTATGCATGTATATGTGGTATGCATCTGACCTATTCTTTAAACATAGTGTCATGAAGCCTCTTTTAAAAGTTTTATCATAAGAATAATAAAGAAATAGCATCATTACATCTACAAATTAGTAAACTGTTATCTATGCCTTCAGTGACCGACCATTTATCTCAACTCCGTAATAAATTTTATTTAGAACAGTGGACAACAGCTGTGTTATTAAAAGAGTAACCTGCTCTGAGGTATCAAGGTATTCCTCTTTTTTTAAAAACACAAAGTCATTCAATAATAATAACTTTTCTTACAAGGCCAAATTATAACTAAATGTTTTATCTGGGTTCATGTTGTAAAGTTATCTGATTAATTCTTTTGAATTACTGAATAAGCCAGACATCTTGGAGGGTAAGTATTTACTTCTCTCTCTTTACTGTTTGTTTTCAATTACAGTCAAAGGAATTTTAAGAAACAAAGATACATGAATAATTCTGCCTATGTTTACTGATTTCCTCTTAGAAATTAGAAATCCATAAATATTATCATTTTACTTGGGTTGGGAATAACAACCTCTTCAGTTCCACTGATCCATTAGTATTTGAAATATAAAATTATTCACATTATAATTTTAAAAAGAACTTTCAAAATTACTTTTTTATTTAACCCTATAAGTCAGTCTTACCCTTTATTCTCATTAGCCACTTCAAGAATTTCTTGAGAGTGGTGAAAATTTCCATCACATAACCCAACTCATATTATGATGTGATTTCTGTCTGTAAATTTCCAAGAGTAACATGTTCCCATCTGTCCTTATTAAATATTTGTAAATCTTGCTTTCCATTATACTTCTAGCAATTTCAAGGTAAAGCTTCTAGACTGCTCCCATTTCCCTGAGAAATTTGTAGCAATAAGAAGAGAGATAGACAGGCTCACACCACCTCATCTCCTCCCTTCCCTGCTTCTAGGCTAACATGTGCCCATTACCCAGAATAAACTGCCTGTGCTCCTGGCTGAGGTCGCCCCTTCATGGGAGCATTGGATCCCTCTTAATCTTGCTTATTCAAGAAAATCATTCCAGCAATTCTCTTTCTCTTTTTCTATCATCAGTATTCCATAAAATACCACATCTTTTCCATCAACATAGAAAAATATTGCTATTTCTTCAATATTATAAAGAGCAAAGCATAACTAAACTAAATAAAGCAGATAGTAATAATAATAATAATAATAATAATAATAATACCGATACTTCTTGTGACCTCACTGATCTTCTAGGTTCCATGTGATTTCTTTCCTTCCTTTATCTCACATTGTCTATTTTCATTTTCTCTAATTTCTTCCCTTCCCATTTGTTGAACCCAATCCAATTCATATGATTTTCCCTCACCTCTCTACTCCACTCCCCTTCACTTCACTTTTAGTTTATTTTTAATCCTTATATTGCCCTCCCAAAACTCATGTCCACCCATAACCCCAGAATATGATTTTATTTAGAAATAGAGTCTTTGAAGATGTAATTAGTTAAGATGAGGTCATACTGGACTTGAGTGAACCCTTATCTAATGACTGATATCCTAATAAAAAGAGAAAACAGAGACATGCAGAAGACACACAGAGGGGAAGACCATGTGACTATGGAGGCAGAGATTGGGGTTATGTTGCGATAAGCAGAAAAGTGCCAAGGATTGTCAGTAAACACCAGAAGCTGGAAGAGGCAAGGGAGGATCCCGCTCGAAGGCCTTCAGAGGGAGCATGGTCCTCCTGACACCTTGATTTTAAACTCTAGATTCTAGAATGGTAAGAACATAACTTTCTGTTGTTTTAAACTATCCAGTTTGTGATAATTTGTTGAGGTAGTCTCAGTAAGTTGATATAGTGCTATTTTACTGAACAATAAGTGAAATTTAATTGTTGTTCACTCTACCCTACTGCAAACTTTTAAATTCAGTTGGCTACCTGACACCACACTCATCTGGGTTTTCTCCTGCTTTTCTGGATGCTCTTTATCAGTCTCCTGGTCTTTCTTCATCTCTCTGACCTAAGGGCTTAATCCTTGCATGTTTTCCCTTTTCTAAAAATAACATACTCCTTTGGTGATCTCATCTAGTTTCATGGTTTTAAATACCATTTAAATGCTGATGATTCTTATGTTTCCAGTCTATACCTTCCACCTAAATTCTCTATGCAGCTTCCTTCTTAACGTTCCCACCATCATACCTAATAGGTATCTCAAATGTAACATGTCCAAAACTAATAAATCAATAAGTAACACTATGTTGTTTTCTGCACTAATTAATGAGGAACATTTATAATGTCTCTCTAACTAATAAATCATAAAAATTAATAATCTGACTATAGCTTGAATTAAATGTCTTGGTATGGTGTTTTCCTCATTGGAGTTTTGGTTTTGGAACATGAAACATGGACAATAAAAATTATAGTTCATCTCTGTTACTTCAGTAATTGACTTTGCCACTTGAATCAATAGATGAGTCATATTATGTTACAAGAAATCCTTTAACAAAGGAAATGGTTTTATTCATTTAGTAGAGGGAATTTAAAATATAATTCACATACTATCCTAATAAACTCATTTAGTTCCTTGCATATGCCTATATGTATATGTATTATATTTACATGAGTAAATGTTTTCTGTTTTTGTTTTTTTGTAAAAGAACATAATGTCAATTTTAAGGCGAATCAAAAACTATAGAATATCCTATATATTAAACTTCAGAATTTATCAATAATGCATAAATACACAAATACAAGCAGTACTACTCAACATATCCTTTAGAGAAAGGTAAAGAATAAAACATTTTTAAACTGGTTATTAGAAAGGCTTCACATATTCAGACAACCTTCTGAGGATAATAAGAGCCCTACCTTTGCTCTCCCAAGCAATACCAGGCAATCTCAGGTAAGTCTTTTTGAGGAAAGAAACCTCATAAGGGATATAGCTAATAAATAATAATACTAATTGTCAAAGGAGATACTGAGAGACATGAGTACGTATATGTATGTCGGTAAAATGTGGTAGAGTAAACATTTTCCTACATGGATTATTTATTTGTTTAATAGATTGGGGACTCCAGGAAATGCAATACAGATAGACCTTCATACTGAAACTGCAGCATATTGGCATGAAAGATTGGGGATAGAAGTAGACATAACAGTTAACCTGGATATGAGTATACTCATGGTGAGTATCAGGCAGTTAGATAGTAGTTAGCAAATGTCTGCAATATACATGAATGGAAAAGGGAAGTAGGAGAGTTAAAAACTAAACAAAACAAATCCCTCATGGTAAGAGGCTTATGAGTGAGTGAGTGAGTGAGTGAGTGATTTCAAGTAAGACACCTATAGGTATCCCAGATATAAAGTTGGGTGACATTTTTGAATAGAGGTAGAAGTCTTATATTTGTCAAAATGGACAAGAAGTGATGACCCTCTCTTTTTGATTTCCAGCCTTGATGTATCCCCTTAACTCCTGACTTGCACATCCAACTGTATATTTGACTTCTCTACTTGAATGTCTAATTGACGTCTCAAACTCAGCACATCCAAATTACAACTCTGGATCTCTGCCTATCTCTAATCCTGCACATTTTTCAATCATTCCACCTCAGTTAATGCTCCAAAATGCATCCAGTTGCACAGACCAGAAACCCAAGTTATGAACTGTGCTTCTTTCTCTGTTACAGATCAGACGTTATTCCCTGGTATTCATTGGAGAATAATATAGACCTCTCACTATGCTTGACACCTCCTTGATTCCTCTAATTTTTTACTGTCCCTTTCTCAGTCAGTTCAGGGTACTGTAACAAAGTACTGTTGACTGGTGGTTTGTAAACAACAGAAATTTATTTCTCATAGCTCTGGAGACTGGAAAGTCCAAGATCAAGGTGCCGGTAGATTTGGTGCCTGGTGAGAGACAGCTTCTTGGTTCATAAATTACCATCTTCTTGTATGTCCAAGACACACAATGGCAGAATGGGTGAGGGAACTCTCTGGGTTCGTTTATAATGGCACTAATCCCATGCACAAGGGCTCCACCCTCATTACCTAATAATCTCCCAAATGTCCCTCCTCCAAATACAATCATACTGGGGTTTAGGTTTCAACATATGAATTTTGAGGAGATGCAAGTATTCAGGCTATAGCAGTACCTAATCCAATCATAAGCAAGCCATGTTAGCTTTATATTTTATTCAAAATCAAATTACTACTCCCTCCTTCCTCTATGACCATGCAAACCACCATCATTTCTTCTGGAGTACAGCTCTAGACTCTAATTAGTCTCTCCCTTTCAAATATTATTTCTCAACAGTCCATAGGAACCAGAATAATCCTTTATAAATATAAATCATATTATGTTATTTCTGTCTCATAATCTCCAATGCTCTTGTATTGCATTTATTGCAAAATGCAAACTCTGTCCTGGGTCTGCAAGGTCTTAGGGATCTAGCCTGCCTTGCATTCCTCTATGACTTTCTTTCATACCACCCAACTAACTGCTCCTTGTTCTGAAGCTCCCTTACTCTTCTTCCTTTTTCTCAAACAAGCCAGGCTTCTTCCCATTAGAGCTTTTGTCTTAATTGTTATTCATTTATATCTTACTCTAAATCTTCTTGAATTGTTTCTTATAATTTAATTGAGGGTTTAGGTGTTTTTGTTTGTTTCTTTTTAAATTTAATTTAATTTATTTATTTTTGGCTGTGTTAGGTCTTCGTTTCTGTGTAAGGGCTTTCTCTAGTTGCGGCTAGCAGGGGCCACTCTTCATCGCGGTACGCGGGCCTCTCACTGTCACGGCCTCTCTTGTTGTGGAGCACGGGCTCCAGACGCACAGGCTCAGTAGTTGTGGCTCACGGGCCCAGCTGCTCCGCGACATGTGGGATCTTCCCAGACCAGGGCTCGAACCCGCGTCCCCTGCATTGGCAGGCAGATTCTCAACCACCGCGCCACCAGGGAAGCCTGAGGGTTTAGTTTTAAGGTAACCGCACAGAGGTCTTCCATTACCATCTGGTTTTAGTCATGTTAAAATTAATTCACATTAAAAGACTATGTGTTATGATATTCATTTACTTAAAAGTGTCAGGTTGCATAGTTTTATCATACATATGTGTCAATTATCTTGAGCTTTGAATATAAGGGCATCTACTGCCCTAATCAAGAATTCATATCCCTCGGATGATTTAATTCTGCTTCTATGGCTAGAAGCATATACTCCAGGGAGAACCACTGTAAGTTTTTTCAGTCGTCACATTGAGAAATTGTATTTTATTGGTAAAATTAGCGGCCTTTTAACTAGAATGACAAATGTTTAGGGTGGGGTCTCATTAGTGAAGTTAGAGGTATTAACAAAGTGGGGTTGACTTAAATTCCTTATATAAATTCAACACTTGCATAAACATGATATTAATATCCAGAAAATTCTGTAAAATATACCCTTGGGGATGGGCCCCATTAATTAACCACTACTAGTGCATCCCACCTTTGAATTTGGCAGCTTTCTGTTTGATTTTGGTCCTAAGGGGAGCACCTCTGTAACGAAACTTTGTAAAATATATAAAATGACATTCATGAACTCTTTTGTAACTGCTTTGCTAATAAAGTTGAACTAATAAATGTCAGTATAGCAGCAGCCATTTTTCTGAAATGTGCTATAAACTTGTGGGTAGAATAGCTAACTGCTGCCCTCCTCAAACAGATTACTTTTCCTACCTGCTAAAAAAAAAATCTAAGTGTTGTCCTTTACCACACACTAGTCTTTTCTCCAAGCCTCCCACCCAGTGGTAACCATATGATTTAAAGGTCCAAAATTATTTAAACGTAATCCTTTCTGATCATTTCAATTGTTTCTTCAGGAAATGTTTGGCTGGCCTTGGGCGAAAAATTAGTTGTTCAGTAAACTACTCCTTTTCTCATTTCTTTTCCCGAGAGGACATTTTCATATACTATGTAAGGAGAAATTATAATATATCCTTGTGTCAAACACGAGCAATTTGTCCTTAGTTAGAAATCCTCTGGATTCTATGTCATGCTTCTTTTCCACCAGGGGCTTCTTTTTTAAATTTTTTATTTTATATTGGAGTGTATTTGATTAACAATGTTGTGTTAGTTGCAGGTGTACAGCAAAGTGATTCAGTTATACATATACATGTATCTATTCTTTTTCAAATTCCTTTCCCATTTAGGTTATTACAGAATATTGAGCAGAGTTCCCTGTGCTAACAATAAATCCTGGAGAAGGTGTGGAGAAAAGGGAATCCTCCTACACTGTTGGTGGGAATGTAAATTGGTACAGCCACTATGGAGAACAGTATGGAGGTTCCTTAAGAAACTAAAAACAGAGCCCCCGGGAGCTTCTTGCCTTGCTGCCATTTGTAGCTGAGTTTTCCTGCAAGTGTAACTCATGGCCTAATCAGGGTCCACTCATCCTTTCTGGATGACTGAGCTTTTTGCTGGCTGAAGATTCTTGAGTGACGGCCAATTTTTCCATAAAGAGTCCTTGACCCACCATTTCTGGCTTTGAAGATGGGGTGTTGGGGGCACTAACCAAGGAGTATAGGTGTCCTCTAGAAGTCGAGAATGATCTACAGACAGTAACCAGCAAGTATATGGGCATCTCACTCTTACAACCATATAAACTGAAGATTCTGTCAACAAACTAAATAATCCTGGAAGCAGATTCAGCCTTACTCTCTCCAGGGCGGAGTGCAGCTCTGCTATCACTTTGATTTAAGCCTTGTGAGACCCTAAGCAGAGCACCCAACCCAGTCTATCTAGACTACAGACCTATAGAAACTAGGAGATAGCAAACTGATGTTAAATTAAGTCACAGATTTTGTGATAATCTGTTATATCAGCAATATAAAATTAGCTCGGCTTTAATGATGAGTAATGATTTTCTACGCTATAAAGGAAGTTTCATAACTGAATATTCTAAGCTTTATTGTTGACATTCTAAAGACGAAGATGGAAGAATTTGGAATACTCTTTCTAATAATTATAGCTGAGCTTGCAAGGGTACTGTCTTACCATAAGTTCTAGGATCTTCTGTCTACTGTCCATGTACAATAACCAAGCTTCATGGTTACCCCACAGAGATTCTGCACTGATAAATTATTCAAAAGAAGATAACAATCACCAATAAAACTTTCCTTCAACTAAAATTAATTTTATGTTTTGCTGGGAGATCCAGGTTTTACAAATCCATAGACAAGAGGGCTCTTGCAGATAACTTTTCCTTCCCTCTCATCTTCTTTATGCTGAATATCTCCAGTGTGTAATGTCCCTTTCTCTAAAATTAAAGAGTAGCTTTTATAGAAAATTTTCTGTTTTGCTTATCTTAGTTTAAGGATTTAATCTGTCCATGGTATAAGTATTGACAGCACACAGCATCTTACCCATCTCAATTAGTCCACCCCTTCTTCCAATCATGGATGATCTACTCTTGAAAATATAAAACAAATGTGTTATTCATTAAAATATCTGATAGAGCATTATCTGAAAATATTTCTCTTTTTCCATATCTCTATCTATCTATCTATCTAGTCTATCATTTTTTATGGGTCCCTGGGCTTTACCTTATATCTCAGTTTATTCACCATGAAAATATTTAATTTGATTATTTGTGCAATTGTTTGTACAATATCAAAACTTTGCAAGCTCTAAAAGAGCAGATTGAATGCAATTGATTCCTTTATACACTACTATTAAAGTTCAGAATGAGTAATATGAAAGTGAAAAAGCAGGGTATAGGAAAGTGGAAGGAAAAAGAAAGTGTACATCAAACATAATAGGGTTACTTTATAAGTATTTTTGAAACTTCAAACATTAAAGACTTACTTTATCAATATCTGCACATATGACCTTGATATAAAGTACCACTTTAACAAATATATATATATAACATGCTTCTTCTGTATCAAACACTTTATAAGAATTTTCCACGCATTATAATATTTTATCCTCAAAATTATACTGTGAATTGGGTATTTTATAACTGTTTTGGAGAGTTTAAATAATGGTTCACTAAGACAAATGACCAAAATTAATTCAAATACTGTTGAAGGACCTGGAATTGAAGCCAGGTCTTTGGAAATGTGGTAACATGAGGTATTTGTTTTTTCTACTATATTGCAGTAAAATATCTCTCAAACATTTCTACTTCTTTAGGTTCTCATTACATTCACTTGATTCAAGTTCTTATCACTAAGATATCCACACTGATTCTATCCTGAACACTTACTGTTATTATCCTGACACTGTTATTGATTCTGTAATTAAGTTAATGCTTTAGAAATACTGATTTCATTCATTCATTCTCTTATTCAAAAAAAGAAAAAAAGAAGAAATAGAGAGACAAACAAGCAAAAAAGACCTTTGGCTCAGAGTAAAGTCCAGATTTTAAAGATTAAATTTGTATGAACATTTAAGGCACTATCTGTATAACATGAGAATAAATGCTATGATAAATAAAAGCATTAAGAAGAGTCCTCTTCCTTCAAACAGTGGACAATTTATCTGGACAGCTGTTGAGATGTACAAACACAAAGTTAAAACACTACAGAATGGTCTAGCAGTGCCAACATATGGGCATGAAAATTTACAATATAGAGAACTAATTTTGGGTGTTTGGGAATGGTTGGAAAGGCTATAATCTGAAATGGTTCCAAAGACTATAATGTAAATAATTTGGCTTAAACCAGGTTCTAAAATATTGAGATAGCTGAATGGAAAAAGTGCAGCATATTTGAGGGGTAACAAAGCACAGATGAGAATGAAAGTGGGGCTTTGACACTACTTTGTGTCCCTCCCAGTGTCACCTATAATTCCAGGAATAATTTTGAGGTGAGTTAGGGACAGTTTTGATGTTTGACGTCAGAACTTAATATTTTATTAAAGTCATGGAAAACCATTGAAAATGTGTGGGCAAGGAATCACCATGAAAAATCAGGGTTTGCAAAAAATTAATCTGACATTAAAGTATTGGATGAATTATGTAGAAAGAGATTGAAGTAAGAAGAATAACTAAGAAGTCGGGAAGAAGAAGTGGAGGGTAAAAGCTTAGGAAATACAATAAAATATGAACATTTAAAAAGCATTCTTCTACATGTGAATTATAGTTATACTTAGCCGTGTTTGGGAGTTTAAGAATGTCACTTCCTCTTTCTCTGGTTCAGTATTTAATACATACCTGACATAGAATTTTGATGGGAGGAGAAGGAAAAGATAAGAGGACAGAGTGGTACCAGCATTTAATTTCAAACTCCTGCCCTAGACATCTGAGTAGAAGGGAATAGAGAGAAAAATTTATATAGTCATCACTACATTTAGTAGAAAGGTCTATATGAAACCAATACTCTGAAACTGTGTTGTCTACTACCAATGTAAACTTAATTCTTTTTGCACTTCTGACACTTTTTCTGATTAGATGGTAAGTGTCAACTGAACCCTTTCTCATACACATACTGATTACATAAAGGAAATGAAATAATGGTTATGGATGAACACTGTCAAATATTTAAAATACCAAAGATGGACTTCCCTGGTGGCACAGTGGTTAAGAATCCGCCTGCTGCACAACAAAGGAAACCATAAACAATGCGAAAAGACAACCCTCAGAATGGGAGAAAATATTTGCAAATGAAGCAACTGACAAAGGATTAATCTCCAAAATTTACAAGCAGCTCATGCAGCTCAATATCAAAAAAACAAACAACCCAATTCAAAAATGGGCAGAAGACCTAAATAGACATTTCTCCAATGAAGATATACAGATTGCCAACAAACTCATGAAAGAATGCTCAACATCATTAATCATTAGAGAAATGCAAATCAAAACTACAATGAGATATCATCTCACACCAGTCAGAATGGCCATCATCAAAAAATCTACAAACAATAAATGCTGGAGAGGGTGTGGAGAAAAGGGAACTCTCTTGCACTGTTGGTGGGAATGTAAATTGAGACAGCCACTATGGAGAACAGTAGGGAGGTTCCTTAAAAAACTAAAAATAGAACTACCATATGACCCAGCAATCCCAGTACTGGGCATATACCCTGAGAAAACCATAATTCAAAAAGAGTCATGTACCAAAATGTTCATTGCACCTCTATTTACAATAGCCAGGACATGGAAGCAACCTAAGTGTCCATCAACAGATGAATGGATAAAGAATTTGTGACACATATATACGATGGAATATTACTCAGCCATAAAAAGAAACGAAATTGAGTTATTTGTAGTGAGGTGGCTGGACCTAGAGTCTGTCATACAGAGTGAAGTAAGTCAGAAAGAGAAAAACAAATACCGTATGCTAACACATATATATGGAATCTAAAAAAAAAAAAAGGTCATGAAGAACCTAGGGGCAAGACGGGAATAAAGACACAGACCTACTAGAGAATGGACTTGAGGATATGGGGAGGGGGAAGAGTAAGCTGGGACGAAGTGAGAGAGTGGCATGGACATATATACACTACCAAATGTAAAATAGATAGCTAGTGGGAAGCAGCCACATAGCACAGGGAGATCGTCTCGGTGCTTTGTGACCGCCTGGAGGGGTGGGATAGGGAGGGCAGGAGGGAGGGAGACGCAAGAGGGAAAAGATATGGGGACATATGTATATGTATAAATGATTCACTTTGTTATAAAGCAGAAACTAACACACCATTGTGAAGCAATTATACTCCAGTAAAGATGTTTTTAAAAAAAACAAAAAAGAATCCGCCTGCCAATCAGACACGGGTTCGATCCCTGGTCTGGGAAGATCCCACATGTCTTGCCACAGCTACTGAGCCTGTGCTCTACAGCCCGTGAGCCACAACTACAGCGAACCACAACTACTGAAGCCCAGGTGCTTAGATCCCGTGCTCCGCAACAAGAGAATCCACCACAATGAGAAGCCCGCGCACAGCAACGAAGATCCAATGCAGCCATAAATAAATAAAGTAATTAAAAAAAAAAAAAAAAAAACAAAGGAAACCTTAATTTATTATAATTTTCTGGATGTATATTTAGATTTATGTAAACGGTCCACCTTTCTTATATCATTAACCAAGACATTAATCATTAATTCAATCAATCAATTGGCTGTAGACGTGGAGGACAAAGCAGTAAATAAAACAAGATCCCTGCCTACTTGAAAATTTATGTAAATATGTTACACATAGTATTAAGGTATTTTATTGATTCACATACAAAAAAATTATGCAAGCATCAGAGGCTGATCTGTGAAAAGTATCTTCCTTATGCCGTGAAAAAGATCTGAGCTCCTGGTCAGCGTGCACTAGATCAAAGGCACCGTGCTTCCATTTTAGTTTGAAAACCTTTTCCTTTCATTCCAACTTAAGATCCTGTATCATCAAGGATGCCCATCCTGAACCACCCTGCTTCACTTCCTCATCCCGTTTCTCTGTGTCTAGGAAGCCCTATGGTGACATGGCAGAAACAATAGGCACTATTTCTGGTTCTCAGTCTTCCATTCACCAGCTTTGCGATTTTTTTTTTTTTTTGGCCATGCCACATGGCATGTGGGATCTTAGTTCCCCAACCAGGGATTGAACCTGTGCCCCCTGCATTGGAAGCGCTGAGTCTTAACCACTGGACTACCAGGGAGGTCCCCACCAGCTTTGTGATTTTAAACTAGTCACATAAGTTTAAAACTTTCATTATCTACCCTGAAGGGAAAAAAGTAAGAATTAAATGGGGAAACATTTAATTGAAACACTGGGATATGTAAAACCACCTGGCATTGTTTCGAGTCTAAATACTGCTTGAACATTTTTACAAAAATTATGTTTAATAATTATTAAGAAAGAGAAAATTTGTATATGAAAACAAAATAAGTGACATTATGGAATAGAAAAGAATGCAGAATTAAACTTTAAAGAAGCTGAAAGTAAAGAATTCGAAAAAATTTCAGCTTGGAGCTAGCATTTCTTAAAGAGTGACAGAGCACCTCCCATTCATGTGATTGATAAGGAACATAATTACCCTTTTCTGTCTCTACTGGTGCTCAGGTAGAAGAAACCTTTAGAAGCACTGAAGGAACAATTAGAATAGTGCTGTGGGCACAGTGGGTTCCCAATCATAATTATTATAATTGCCGTCGTTGTTCATGCTACAATAGGAGTGTAGTATGTTTTTTTAATTGGAGGAAGTATATCTACCATATGGTTCCAATAGTGTAAGACACATTGGCTAGTACATCTTGGGCATTCAGCATATGTTTTTGTGATTGAGTTCTATGCCATACAACCAAGAAATGCTTATGAATCTTCTTAATGTCTTGCCGGCTAAGATGCATTATAAATGCTTGAAAGACATTGTTTCATCTTTGCCTTCCACACCCAAAACCAAAATAGTCTAGACTTTCCTTGCTTTGAATTAACAGCCAAAGTGACTTCACTCAGTAAAATCCTGGAGTAAACTCAGCTAAAAATCCAGATATGTTCACATTCATTCTCACACACATAACAAAGAGCTTAGAAAAGCTTGACTTTGCCCATGTGCATCACTGTTATGTAACAAGAAGTGTTGCAACAGGAAGTCAAAAAACTTATGGAATCAGTCTGCTAATTCATCAATTTCAATGACATTTTGGAGAAAAAAAGAACTTGCGTGTTTCTGTCACTGTGTAGAATTGGTTTAGCAATATTTATCTCAGATGCTATTTTATTTTGAATTGTATCAAAGAAGGACAAACAAAAACTAGTTTTTCAAATAAAGGAAAATTTTTCCCCCTAGATCTTTGTTTATGTCCTTTACCCAAATGTTGCATAGTAATTGAAACCGATTGACATTCTCCTCCAACAAGGCTAATGGACTTTTAAATATAGAGAATGAGGAACTGGAGTTTTGCTGCCTGGGTCCTCTGGGTGGAATTTGTAGACTCTAAGAGCATGGAATAGAGGGTGCCCTGCCCTGAGATTTTGTCATTGTTATATTTATTGGGGGGTCAGTGACATCCTTTCCCCAGATCAGGTTACCCCCACAGGTCTAGACCCTCTGATTGTGTGTCCCCCAAACTTAGAACCTTTGCAAACACATCTTTTCCAGACAACTAGTAGAGAGAAAGAGAGACGAATGCAGAATTAGAGCTGCTATGAAAATGCCCTAACGTGGGTAACAGAGCACTTATTAGCTGAGAACTGGCATCAAGTGCCCCCTGAAAATGTTCCCATGTTGTAAGCCTTTGTTAGCTTCTGTTCACTTCTTGGGGAGGGCTAATATTTAGATATTAGCCTCTAGCAGAATCAAAACAGGAACTATTGTAAATAATTTACTTAAAGTATGTGTCAAATCTTTATAAAAGAGTTCCAAAATACTAAGCACGCGGGACTGTGCTATCCCTGTGCAGTTTGCATCCTCAATGTCTTCCGTGATGTTCTCAGGAAGACAGTGCTGTTTTATGTTCCTATCTTTTTATATACTCTTTCCTATCTGTCTGGTCATGAACATGATGTTTATCTTTCTCTTGTTATTCTAAGACTCTAGGTTCAAACTCTTTCTGGAAAGAATATATGTAAAAACAACTGTTTAAAATCAATGAGCTTTAAATGAAAACAAGTTACTTTATCTTGTAAAATTTTAATTCCCCAGCCATCTGTCATATTGGCACTCCTTATTTTTACTGTGACTCTAGCTCTATCATTTAAATAAATGGTCCTTGTTTTCTTAGCCCCTTGCATTAATACTGATTAATTTAAGACTAATAGAAATAAACTTATGCTTCTCGTAGAATTATGGAGCTGAGATTTGATCCCACATCTCTTTGATTAACTACTATTGTATACTAACTCTCAAATACCTTTTGAGTATCTCCATTTGGATATCACACAAGCACTTAAATTTTTTTTCAAAAATACATTTTTTTCTTCCTCCTTTTCCCGTCATACCCCCAAACCTGTTGCACCTTCATCCCCAATCACAGGGGATGGTTTCACCACTCAGTGCCCAGAGGAGATCTGGAGGTCCTCCTAGTTTCCTCTATACATTTCTTACACTCGTCTCACACTTGCCATTACTATGTTTTGAGTACATTCACGCTCACCAGCCAAATGCTACTAGGAATACAGCAATAGTCAAGGCACTACAGTGGTTCTATTACTCACTGTAACAAAAGAGGCCACACACCACGGGACCAATGGGATGTCTTCATAAGAGAGTTAGAATGGACTTGCACTAGGGTTTGGGCTTGTGTTAAGTGACTTGGGAAGGCTTCAAGGAAGTAGGAGTTTTTCCTGGATTGAGTAATGTTAGAAAGCAGAGGTAAACTGGCAACATGCTCTGTTTTTTTCCTTAACTGGTGGCATTGGTTTATAACATTATATAAGTTTTATGTGTACAACATTATATTTCAACTTCTGTATACCCTACAGCATGCTCACCACCAAAAATTTAGCTTCTGTCTGTCACCATAGAGTTGATCCCCTTTATGCATTTGGTCCCCACCCACTTCCCCTCTAGTAACCACTACTCTGTTCTCTGTATCTATGTGTCTGTTTTTGTTTGATTTGTTCATTTATTTTATTTTTGTTTGTTTTTTTATATGAGTGAAATCATACAGTATGTCTCTTTCTCTGTCTGACTCATTTCACTGAGATGTATTTCGTATTTTAACAGGAAATGGAAGGAATAAAAGAGAACTAAAGATGCACTTGGTTTTTAAAAAATGTGGCACTCCCTCGGGTTAGCGAGGGGAATGCTGTCTGAGCATTTTTGTACTTTGCACAATCTGCTTATTTTTGTCTGTGTTCAGATCTGCTGATGGAGGTTTCTTGCTTTGTTCCCAGTCTATCACAGTCACAAATATGATACAATGACAATGGACGAGGCTGTTGGTGTTGGTTATCATGATGCATCTCTCCCTTATAGACACTTTATGCCTCCAGATGCATACCACTCTCTGAGGTTGACTGAATGCCTGGTGTTTTATGTCTACCCGTCATTTACAAGAAGTTCCCCTCTCACAGAAGACATGTCTTCTGTATTTGTAATTCCCTTAAATCATATCTTTAAAATCTTAGCTGAGTACCTGCCTCTGAAAAGCATCCTCCAATGAACCTCCTTCTAAATGATGTCCTCACCTCTTAATTCCTCCAAACAGCATTGAAAGCATACATTCTATTAGAGTATGGAATGTATTTATCATACTTACCACTGTCTCCAGCACCTACCCCAAATAGAGAGTTACTAGGACATATATGCTGAGAGAAAACATGAACAAGGATTTACTGTGTGCTTGTCCCTGTGTGGAGATAAGGGTAAGAAATGAGGCAGAAATGAACAACTATAGCCTCACCTTCAAGTAGCATGTATCAAATGGAAGATATTGAATGTTATTAATTCAAAATGTTAGGTAAATTTAATTAAACTAAATGGACCTCAGCATTGTAGAAATGTTTTGATTGTTTATTTGTTTGTCTTGGGGAGAGGAGGCGGGCTGAAAACATAGGTTAAGAGGAAGGTCATGTAAGTCCAGAAATCCGTTAGTTTTGTTCTACTTCTGCAAAAATAAAATTTTTATTCAAGCATTATTTGGCTGACCGTCACTGTCATTTTGCTTCTTAGTAACCAAGAGAATTGCCATTGTAGGGAAGTGAACATGTTAAGTTCAGGGCTACACGGAGAGAATATTTTCTTTATAATTTAAGATGTAGGGAATCCCTCTGCAGCACCTAGCACACTTAGAAGGGAAATAAATGGCAATGAATATGTAACCAGATAGAGGTCCCTTGACAGAACAGCAATGTGGAGAAGCTTGACAGCCCCAGGTTCTTGTGCTAGTAGAGGCAGGTATGCTTAGTCTGTCCCTCATGTGAGCAATTATAAAGCCTGACAAATACAAGGACCACTTTCAGTTTCAAATAATCAGCATCCTTAACAGGTCTTTGTTCTTTTTCTCAAGATACATGAGATAAATTCAGTGTCCTTGGCTAAGAATTTTAAAAGAAGAACTTTACAAATGGTAATAACTGTGATAAACATTTAGATATAGATTTTGCTGTTATCAGCAGATTTCAGTTCACTTTCTTCTTAGAGCATCAGTGTGAAGTATGCAGAACAAATATCATCATCCCCAGTTGACAGATGAGAAAATACACAGCTAATCTGTTTAGTACCCACGGAAGACATCACTAATAGATCACAGAACTCCTTTCTTCAGAGTTGACACGATGCTACGAAATCCTTCTCAACAAAGTGCTCTGAGAAACTATCCAGGTGTTGTCATCAAGGATGGATTTATATGCCCAAGAAGATATACGAAATAGTAAGTTTATGGCGTCTAAAACTTCCAAGGTCATAAGGTTTTAAAATACTAGAACATGTTAAAAGTAATCTAGTATACACTATTCTTGGGCCCCATTCCACTGTGACAGTATTCTCTGTTATGCATTATATCCTGCCTTTTAAAATATTCCTTGTCTTTTTTTCTGGAAAAATTTTTCAGAGAAATAAAAGAGGAGAAAGAGAGAGAGACAGAGGAAGAGGGAGAGAAGGAGAGAGAAATCATTCATCTAATATTAACAGTGAAAAATATTTTTAATGAATGTGGCTGATTGGATAGTTTTATCTATACTTGAGATTTTTAAGAACACTTCTTAAGCTTATTGGCCATTGGCCATCCATTAAATACTGACCATAGAGGGAAATGATTTTTCACTATCAAATAATGCCTCTATTTGTATTACATATACATATATTTACATGAATGAATATTGATTGAATTCATAAATAAATCTATATCAATGTGTAAAATACAAAGGGACAGTATTTAAGATTCAAAGTTAAAAATTACAGTTATATGGAATACTTATTTTTATTTATTTTATATAACAAATACATATACTTACTATGCTTTAAGCCCAGTTTTCCTACCTATTTTGCAAAAATATAGATGTTTGTAATATGCACTCTACTCCCATAGCCCCTTCATGGGTGGAAATCAGTTTGGCTATATGTCTTTTCAAATGCAGGGCTCAAGGGCAATGATGAACACCTTTTTATTTGGGGGCATCATTACTTATGATGCTCCAATGGTTCTTTGGGATTTAATTATCCAGACTTGTCCTAAACACTACATAAGCAAAATTTCAACATTTAAGTTATATCAGCAAGAAGGAACATTACAAATTAGCTAGGCTTAGAGGAGGCAAGAAAAGCAGTAAGATCTAGAGCAATGCTTGTCAAACTGAGGCCAGTAGGTCCGGTGGCCACAAATTCCCCTCCATAGGTATTTGCCTTTAATTTAGGTTTCCTATGTCAATGATAATTTTAAATGAGCTAATAATTATATTTTGGATCACCTTGGTGACTACATTATAACCTAATATTGCCCTTTGATTTCAGTGCCATTTTGTAATATTGTGATTTTCATTTGTGGGTTTTTTTTTTTTTTTTTTTTTTTATTGGTGTTAATCTACACTCATAGCAGCTTTCCTGGCTGCCGCAAGGATTTCATATTCTAATGTTAAGATGACAAAACATTTCCATCTCCTTCAGTACAAACATGTTGAATTCTTTTAGCAGACAAAATATGTATTTTTCAGTGGAAATTTGAAATTGAATCATTTTATTGAATATGATTCTAAATCATTTAGTAACTTGAAACTTTGAGTTGGCATCATAGAAACATCTTTATATAGAGAGTCAGGGCATATTTACCAGGGAGCTTACACTTATATCGAAGTTTCAGGTCCCCTAAGTTGCATGGATCGCTTCCAAGACCCACTGAAGTCTCCTGGAACTGGGAACAGGCGCCCCCTGCATGTCATTTTACTTTTACAAAAGACCTGCGTTATTACGTGCTTTCACTAACTGAAAGACATCTGAAGAGGATTTTTGCTTTAATGAAAAACAGACAAAAAAAGGAACATAGTGTTCAGCATTCGTATGGCAGGGAAGCTATGGAGGCAGCGTGCACCCCCCACAGCAGAAATGGCCCAGTTACGCTCCTTCCCCAAAACTACACTCAGCATCTCAACACTGAGCCGCCATAGCTTTGAACTGTGCCTGTGAGCATCTGAGCTTTATCTCAATTTATGTTGTGCATTCATTAGAAAGATGTGTCCTAAGATAATTGCTTCTTTGCTTTATGCCATTAGGCTTAGGAAAGGTTTCATAAGGACACTCTACTTTCATGTAGCAGGAGAAAACTAACATTTTTGTACATTTTGTAGCTGTAAATTTTTGTAACATTTATTAATGTAAGGTGTGTTAATACCCCTGTCTCTTTTTAGTGCCACTTCCTTCTTGTCCTTCATTTCAGTTAGGCAGCCAATTGTGTGGCAGTGGGATTTTTTGGGGTGTAGATGCAGTGTATTAGTTTGCTAGGGCTGAGGTAACAAATACCACAGAATGGGTAGTTTAAACAGCAGAAATATATTTTGTCTCAATTCTGGAGTCTAGAGCCAAGATCAAGATGTTGGCAGATTTGATTTCTTCTGAGGCCTCATGCCTTGGCCACCTTCTTGCTGTGTCCTCACGTGGTCCTTCTTCTGTGTGGGCACATGTCTGGTGTCTCTCTCTATGTGTCCTAACATCTCAGAAGAATACCAGCCCAGTTGAACTAGGGACCATCCTGAGGACCTTTTTAACTTAATTACCTATTTAGAAGCCCTATCTCCAAGTACAGTCACATTCTGAGGTACTGGGAGTTAAGGCTTCAACACATGAGTCTTGTGGGGCTAAATATGTATACATACACACGTGTTTATAGGTATGTCCATATAATTAAGTTATTGATAGGCATCCTGTTGTAAGATTTGGCCCATTGTATCATCTCTCTGTACATCCAGACAGAAGGTCTTATCTTAATATAAATATTGCCTACAGTGTTTAGCCTCAGAAAGATATTACGACAGAAATATCTTGGAGACATTGCAGGTTCAGTTCCAAACCACTATAATACAGTGAATATCTCAATAAAGGGAGTCGCACAAATGTTTCTTGGTTTTGCAGTGCATATAAAATTTATGTTTGCACTCTACTGTAGTATATTAAATGTACAATAGAATTTTGTCTAAAAAACCAATGTACATACCTTAATGTAAAAATACTTTATTGCTAAAAAATGCTAAACATCTTCTGAGCCTTCAGCAAATAGTAATCATTTTGCTGGTGAGAGTCTTGCCTTGATGTTGATGACTGCCAACTGATCAGGGGTGGTTGCTGAAGGTTGGGGTGGCCGTGGTGATTTCTTAAAATAAAACAGCAGGCAGATTTGCCATATTGATTGACTCTTCCTTTTGCAATTCTGTTAGATAACATTTTACCAACAGTAGAACTTCTTTTGAAATTGGAGTCAATCCTCTCAAACTGCTGCTTTATCAACTAAGTTTATGTAATATTCTAAATCCTTTGTTTTTATTTCAACCATATTCACAGCATCTTTACCAGGAGTAGATTCCATCTCAAGAAACCACTTTCTTTCCTCATGTGTAAGCAACTCCTCACCTATAAGCAACTCCTCATCCATTAAAGTTTTATCATGAGATTGTAACAATTCAGTCACATCGTCAGGGTCCACTTCTAATTCTAGTTCTCTTCCTATGTCTACCATGTCTGCAATCACTTCCTCCACTGAGGTCTTGAACCCCTTGAAGTCATCCATGAGGGTTGGAATCAGTTTCTTCCAAACTGCTGTTAATATTGATATTTTGACCACTTCCCATGAATCATGAATGTCCTTAATGACATCTAAAATATTGAATCCTTTCCAGAAGATTTTCAGTTGACTTTGCCTAGATCCATCAGAGGAATCACTACCTATGGCAGCTATAATCTTAAAAATGTATTTCTTAAATAATAAGACTTGAAAGTCAAAATGACTCCTTGATCCATGGGCTGCAGAATGGGTATTGTGTTAGGAGGCATGAAAAACTACATTCATCTCATTGTACATCTCCATCAGAGTGGCCAAGTGCATTGTCAATGAGCAGTAATATTTTGAAAGAAATCTTCAGAGCAGTAGGTCTCAACAGTGGGCTTAAAATATTCAGTAAACTATGCTGTAAACAGATATGTTGTCATCTAGGCTTTCTTGTTCCTTTTAAATAGTATATTTTGCATAATTCTTAGGGGTCCTAGGATTTTGGGAATGGTAAATGAGCATTGGCTTCAACTTAAAGTCACCAGCTGCATTAACTCCTAACAAGAGAGTCAGCCTGTCCTTTGAAGCCAGGCATTGACTTCTCCTCTCCAGCTATGAAAGTACTAGATGGCATCTTCTTCCAATAGAAGGCTGTTTCATCTACATTGAAAATCTGTTTAGTGTAGCCGTCTTCATTGATTAGCTTAGCTAGATCTTCTGGGTAACTTGCTGTAGCTTCTATATCAGCACTTGCTGCTTCACCTTACTCTTTTATGTTATTGAGATAGTTTCTTTCCTTAAACCTCATGAACCAACATCTGCTAGCTTCAAACTTTTCTTCTGTAGCTTCCTTACCTCTCTCAGCCTTCCTAGAATTGAAGAGAGTTAGGGCCTTGCTCTGGATTAGGCTTTGGCTTAAGGGAATGTTGTACCTGGTGTGATCTTCTATCCAGACTGCTGAAACTTTCTCCACATGAACAATAAGATGGTTTTGATTTCTTATCATTTGTGTGTTCACTAGCGTAGCACTTCTAATTTTCTTCAAGATTTTTTCCTTTGCACTCACAACTTGGCTAACGGACACAAGAGGCCTAAATTTCAGCCTATTTTGACTTTTGACATGCCTTCCTCACTAAGTTTAATCATTTCTAGCTTTTGATTTAAAGTGAAAGGCATGTGACTCTTCCTTTCACTTGAACACTTTGAGGCTATTGCAGGGATATTAATTGGCATAATTTCAATATTATTGTGTCTCAGGGAGTAGGGATGATGGAGGAGAGGGAGAGAGATGGGGGAAAGGCTGGTTGCTGGAGCAGTCAGAACACACAGGTTTATCATTTAAGTTTGCTGTCTTACATGGGTATGGTTACTGATGCCCCAAAGCAATTACCATAGTAAAATCAAAGATCACTGATCACAGATCACCACAACAAATATAATAATAATCAAAATTTTGAAATATTGTGATAATTACCAAAATGTGACACAGAGACATAAAATAAGCAAATGCTGTTGGAAAAATGGTGCAATGCAGGGTTGTCACAAACCTTCGTGTAGTAAAAAAATGCAATATCTGAGAAGCACATTAAACTGAAGCACCATACAATGAGGTATCCCTATAGAAAAGAAGAAGCAAGGTTTAAGACATACAGACCAAGAAGCTGGTCTATGGAAAAGCCTTTCAATTTTCAGTTTACAAACTTGAATGTTAAAAATTTAGTTCTTCTTAGCATCTTGACAAAAGGGAATAACGCTGCTATCAGCAGAACTTATAGTGCAACATATACAATTATCAATGTAAAAAAATACAGTTTCCTTTTTTTATAGAAATCATGTAAAATTCATTAGAGTTTCTCTGATGCAGTACTAAAAACAGAGAATCGACCCATGTGTGAAGTCACACATTTTACGCATTTCAACAAGTCAGATCCCATCTTTGAGTACTGACTCATCTTGAGCTGTTAAAATCTGGTAGTTCCAGGTGAAACAGCATACAAAATTTCTAGCAATGTTGCAAAAAGACCTGAAGAAGCAGGAGTTCCAGGGACAAAAGCTCTTACACATGGTCATCAATGTGTCAATGAACATAGTATAAGAGTAATTCTATTGCCAAATTATATAGCTGAAAACAATGCAGTGGCAATTTAAGCACATTTGAATTGTTATTAGGTGTGCTTTGATTTTAAGTTCATTTTGTATGTTCTTTAATCATCAAAGACTTAATGTTGAACAATGCTGCACTATTTTCTCAATTTTTATATTCAATATATTTGTCAGCCTTTTTAGATATCTAAATGGTTGTGACTTATTCTAATAGTGATTAATTTTATATTTAATTTTGTATTAAAATTTCCAATTTTTAAAGGGCTCCCTAAAGTGTGGAAGCTTCAGGCCCCACAAAATTTGGACCTGTCTCAAATTTTGTGGAGTTGTGCTAAATTATTGCAGACAAATGGAAATGAATTTAGAGAGACTAAACAAACACCTAAATGATTCCACTGCATCAGTTGAAACCCACATGCACCAATGCATGCTTTATGAATAAAGCTTTTCAAACAGTTTGTATAGATGGAAGTGTCTGTAGAACTGAGTTCTTCTGGTACATGGCATTAAAGATAAGCAAAACTGACCTACTGCATTCTATTGATGAGAGCTGGTTTAGTATCAGAAAAAAAATGTATGTTAAACTAAGATCCTTATTTAAAGTTTTAGTGTTGTTTGTATTTAATTTATAATTTAATTTAATCATAGTATTAGAACCATAAAATAAGGATGGAACCTGATTTTATCAAGTACATAATGAAGCTACATTATTATAAACATTATTATAAATTCAATTTTAAGCTTAATTTGAGGTATTTGCTAAGATTTTGTTCTTTATTCATATATGAGTAAGAAAACAAAAACTACCCTTGCAAATTACAGGGTATTAAACTGAACAAGTTGGAAAACTAGCATGGTTTTGGTCCTGCAACTAGTTAGCATTAAGACCTCAAACAATTTTGTTATGACATAATTGTCCCATCATTTGAGGAACTTAAACTAGATGTTCTCTAAAGATCTCTTTTAGTTATGAATTTCTGAGTCTATAATCAGTGCACTGCAAATCTAATGATCTTAACTGCTCTGCCAGGAGAAGTGGTTCTGTGTCTTGGCTTCTTTCCCTAACGTTATCTTGACAAATATCTAAGAAGTGTAGGTTCCGTGATGTGCTTCACTAATCCATAGAAGAAATGTAGAAAATGCTAAAACATCTATTTTCAAAGTATGTTGTGTTTCAATTTTTCTTCATAGGTCACAGAAAATTCATTTAATTTGTCTCATTAAATATTTTATTTTTTAAAGTTTAGCATGTATTTTGTGTCTGATGACTCCCATATTAATTATTAAAGGACTAATGTATGTATAATTTTGCCTCAATTAATCTCATGATGCAGAACTACTCTAATATTTTAGATAAAATTTATCTTAGCTTTCTATTTTGTTATTCAGCTTTGTGTAACATGTGGTTAGACATAATTTCTACTGTCTTATTTAATACAAAAATAATTTATATAAATATATCAGAATTCTCTAGTTTAATCAAATGCACATCAGGACAATATTTTGTTATGTTAATAAATCTAAAAAATAGATAATTGTCCTTGGCTGTTCAGTCTGCTGAATTATGTGAATTATCAAGATGGGTAATACTTAGAGGGTCTAAAATCTAAATATGACGACAGGCAGTCAAACAGACTTATTTGAGTGACTATCCATGATGTCATTTCCAAGGAAAAACTCCTAAATACAAGAATCTCTAAAATAAATCCTGAAGAGGATGTCCTGAAAATTTTATAATATTTCCATTTTTAAAAAAAAAACAAGACCGATTCTTAAAAACAAATCTAAATCCAACTTTAAAATGTTCTGCGATTTGCTTAGTAAAATTTGATATTGATCACATACTGGAGAATATCTAAAGATTATTTCAACTTATGGTAATTTAAAATCTAGTGTTTTTTTTAAAGTGACATCACAAAATAAAAAGACAATAATATTTTTAAAAGGGTTAAGGGAGAATGGGGGTAAAACCCAATGCAATGCTACAAGCCCTGTTAAAGTGCAACAATATTCAAAATAATATAATACTTGCACAAAATGAAAGTACATTTCAATGAAAAACCATAAATAGATCCAATGATATATAAAGGTTCACTATGTATAAAAAAGTGAGCTTTAAAATTAGGGCAGTCAGAAAAGATTACGTGATAAATGATGCCAAGATAATGGAATAACAATTCCGATTTTAAAAAATTATGGAGGAAGAAATTTAATCCTTTTACTGTACCATCCTACTAGGTAAATTTCAAGTGGATTAAAGAGTTTTACATTAAAAACAAAGTGTAGGGGAAAACAAGACTGGCCAAAACAAAATAGAAACCATCAAAACTGGGGAGCAATTTAACTTTCTCTGCTTTTCAATGATGGCAATACCCCCAAAGAAAA
Source organism: Balaenoptera physalus (assembly GCF_965194825.1). Classification (NCBI taxonomy): domain Eukaryota; kingdom Metazoa; phylum Chordata; class Mammalia; order Artiodactyla; family Balaenopteridae; genus Balaenoptera; species Balaenoptera physalus. The sequence continues at coordinate 19,214,413 of NC_138883.1, forward strand.
TTTGAAGATATTTAATATATTCATATTCAAAAGTTTTATATACTTAATACTTTAAAAATGCCAAACCTCTACTCTGTGCAAAGACTTTATTCAATCTATAATATCAATCCACTAATAAATACATGGACAGAGTACATGAACGAATTAGTCACACCTAATTTAAAAACTCATAAGATATAAGCAACCAAAACAACACTTTAGATCTATTAAATAAATGTATTATTGAAAAATGAAAAGGCATTAGTATGAGCTGGTGAACCCGATGTGCTCATCCATCACCCTTGGCATGATAACCACAAAGAAGACTCTGAATAAGCAATATGTTAGTGTAAAACAAGACCCCTAACAATAGTCATATCTTGTGATTAAGGAATTCTACCCCTGGACTTTATCCTAAGCAGACAAAATATATGATATGTGGATGTTTGTTGCAGGATTATCTAATATAGCCTCAATAGGATGCAACGATTTCCCTAGGATATGTAAAATAAGTCACATAGGCACAATAAAAATTTATTCAGCTGCTAAAATAAAACAAAAAATTATTGATCTGATAATTAAAATAATCTATTTCATACTAAATGTATGATTATGTAAACATGCACAAGTGTTTTAGATAACATGCATTAATACATATTGTTTTGAATTGGGGCAGTTAAATGATGGATGACTTGCAGTTATATTTTTAAATTAGTACTATTGCTTTAAAAAGATTCCCTTTAAAATAGCATTTTCACTCCTATTCACTATTTTTTGCACATGAAATTGAAAAGAATTCAGATATCGTTTACCTTGTTAAGGTAAGAAGTTTAAATTTATTTTCAGTCTTAGGGCAGAGAACTTTCATTCTCTTTTCCTCTGTCTTGGCTTTGCTCCCTTTGGGGTGTGTGTGTGTGTGTGTGTGTGGTTCTTTTGCTATTCAGCCAGCTAATCCTCAGAGAAATATGCATTGTTTCTGAGGCCAGGAGAGCCTCAAGGAAGCAATGTGAGCGGTGCACTTTCCACCGCCCTGCTTCCTGCTGCGCCAGCCTCACTGTAAATGATGTAAAATGGCATTATCTTCTTCCTATCTTGACAGACACCAGGTTGAAAGAGCACCATTTCACAGCCAGGCAATAGATCCTCCCTTTGTTCTATTTAACCGAGATCACTGAATGGCTCCCTCAGGAGACTGGCGTGGGCTCAGCTTGACCCTCCACTGGAGGCCTTTGCCAAAAATCTCAAATACCAGGTGTTTAGTTGTGATTGTTAGTGATATATTTTTGTTTTGTTTTGTTTTGTTTATACCTTTACTGACAAAGCATTATGCTTTAGCTTTAAGAAAAGGGATTACAATAAATTATTGGAATGTGTTTGAATCTCATATCTAGACGACAACACCTCCCAGCCCCACTCCCAACACACACATTCTGGAGAAACTGGAACTGCTGCATAGGAGGCTGACAAGGAGACTCCATGGCTCTTGTCTAGGATGTCTATTTCAATTCATTTCATTTCACTTCATTTCTCTCCTCTCTTCCAATACGTTTTCTGCCAAACTCTGAGACAGGCTTTCGTGATATGTGGATGATCACAGAGAAAATTCTGCCCTCGAGTCTCTCACTGTCTAGAGGGGGAGACAGACAGATAAACAGAGTGCTACAAAACTGTCCTATCTTGGGTGCAGGCTGGGTCTGTGGAGCAGAGAGAAAAGACGTCTTAACATGTTCTGAGGCTTCAGGGGACAGAGGCTGTCTGGAGAAACTTCAGAGAAGAACTTCAGAGAACCATTCAAGGAAGAAAAAGAAGGAATAGTAGGAATGTTGAAAACTTAGCAGGGGTGGTATCTGCCAATAATTTTGAAAGCATGGCCAGATTACAGGTAAACTAGAGGTGGGGGCTCTTGTGTGAACTTGTGTGTGTGTGTGTGTGTGTGTGTGTGCGTGCGTGCGGCTTTCTTTGCCATTCAGCCAGCTAATCAGGCAACTGGTAGTTCCAACATGGAACATAATGTCTGACATGCATATACAGTTAGCGTACAGTAGCTAATTGATTGAATAAGTGAATGGAAGCCCCTTCTTAATCTGATATAAAATTAAAAGACAAGCCAAAAAAAAAAAAAAAAAGACAAGCCATGTTGAATAATAGTGGCGAGAGTCGGCACCCTTATCTTGTTTCTGATTTTAGAGGAAATGCTTTCAGATTGTCACCATTGAGAATAATGTTTGCTGTGGGTTTGTCATATACAGCCTTTATTATGTTGAGGCAGGTTCCCTCTCTGCCCACTTTCTGGAGAGCTTTTATTATAAATGGGTGTTGAAATTTGTCAAAAGCTTTTTTTGCGTCTATTGAGATGATCATATGGTTTTCATTCTTCAATTTGTTAATATGGTGTAACACATCAATTGATTTGCACATATTGAAGAATCCTTGCATCCCTGGGATAAATCCTACTTGATCATGGTGTATGATCCTTTTAATGTGCTGTTGGATTCAGTTTGCTAGTATTTTGTTGAGGATTTTGTGTCTATGTTTATCAGTGATGTTGGCCTGTAATTTTCTTTTTTTGAGATATCTTTGTCTGGTTTTGGTATAAGGATGATGGTGGCCTCATAGAATGAGTATGGGAGTGTTCCTCCCTCTGCAATTTTTTGGAAGAGTTTGAGAGTATAGGTGTTAGCTTTTCTCTAAATGTTTGATAGAATTCGCCTGTGAAGCCATCTGGTCCTGGGCTGTTGTTTGTTGGAAGATTTTTAATCACAGTTTCAATTTCAGTGCTTGTGATTGGTCTGTTCATATTTTCTGTTTCTTCCTGGTTCAGTCTTGGCAGGTTGTACATTTCTAAGAATCTGTCCATTTCTTCCAGGTTGTCCATTTTATTGGCATAGAGTTGCTTGTAGTAATCTCTCATGATCGTTTGTATTTCTGCAGTGTCAGTTGTTACTTCTCCTTTTTTATTTCTAATTCTATTGATTTGAGTCTTCTCCCTTTTTCTCTTGATGAGTCTGGCTAATGGTTTATCAATTTTGTTTATCTTCTCAAAGAACCATCGTTTAGTTTTATTGATCTTCGCTATTGTCTCCTTCATTTCTTTTTCATTTATTTCTGATCTGATCTTTATGATTTCTTTCCTTCTGCTAGCTTTGGGGTTTTTTTGTTCTTCTTTCTCTAATTGCTTTAGGTGCAAGGTTAGGTTGTTTATTCGAGATGTTTCCTGTTTCTTGAGGTAGGCTTGTATTGCTATAAACTTCCCTCTTAGCACTGCTTTTGCTGCATCCCATAGGTTTTGGGTCATCATGTCTCCATTGTCATTTGTTTCTAGGTATTTTTTGATTTCCCCTTTGATTTCTTCAGTGATCACTTCGTTATTAAGTAGTGTATTGTGTAGCCTCCATGTGTTTGTAGTTTTTACAGATCGTTTTCTGTAATTGATATCTAGTCTCATAGCATTGTGGTCGGAAAAGATACTTGATACGAGTTCAATTTTCTTAAATTTACCAAGGCTTGATTTGTGACCCAAGATATGATCTATCCTGGAGAATGTTCCATGAGCACTTGAGAAAAATGTGTATTCTGTTGTTTTGGGGTGGAATGTCCTATAAATATCACTTAAGTCCATCTTGTTTAATGTATCATTTAAAGCTTGTGTTTCCTTATTTATTTTCATTTTGGATGATCTGTCCATTGGTGAAAGTGGGGTGTTAAAGTCCCCTACTATGATTGTGTTACTGTCGATTTCCCCTTTTATGGCTGTTAGTATTTGCCTTATGTATTGAGGTGCTCCTATGTTGGGTGCATAAATATTTACAATTGTTATACCTTCCTCCTGGATCAATCCCTTGATCATTATATAGTGTCCTTCTTTGTCTCTTATAATAGTCTTTGTTTTAAAGTCTATTTTGTCTGATACGAGAATTGCTACTCCAGCTTTCTTTTGATTTCCATTTGCATGGAATATCTTTTTCCATCCCCTCACTTTCAGTCTGTATGTGTCTCTAGGTCTGAAGTGGGTCTCTTTTAGACAGCATATAGATGGGTCTTGTTTTTGTATCCATTCAGCCAGTCTGTGTCTTTTAGTGGGAGCATTTATTCCATTTATATTTAAGGTAATTATCGATATGTATGTTCCTATTCCCATTTTCTTAAATGTTTTGGGTTTGTTATTGTAGGTATTTTCCTTCTCTTGTGTTTCTTGCCTAGAGAAGTGCCTTTAGCATTTGTTGTAAAGGTGGTTTGGTGCTGCTGAACTCTCTCAGCTTTTGCTTGTCTGTAAAGGTTTTAATTTCTCCATCACATCTGAATGAGATCCTTGCTGGGTAGAGTAATCTTGGTTGTAGGTTTTTCTCCTTCATCACTTTAAGTATATCCTGCCACTCCCTTCTGGCTTGCAGAGTTTCTGCTGAAAGATCAGCTGTTAACCTTATGGGGATTCCCTTGTGTGTTATTTGTTGTTTTTCCTTGCTGCTTTTAATATGTTTTCTTTATATTTAATTTTTGATAGTTTGATTAATATGTGTCTTGGCGTGTTTCTCCTTGGATTTATCCTGTATGGGACTCTCTGTGCTTCCAGGACTTGATTAACTATTTCCTTTCCCATATTAGGGAAGTTTTCAACTATAATCTCTTCAAATATTTTCTCAGTCCCTTTCTTTTTCTCTTCTTCTTCTGGGACCCCTATAATTCGAATGTTGGTGCGTTTAATGTTGTCCCAGAGGTCTCTGAGACTGTCCTCAGTACTTTTCATTCTTTTTTCTTTATCCTGCTCTGCAGTAGTTATTTCCACCATTTTATCTTCCAGGTCACTTATCCTTTCTTCTGCCTCAGTTATTCTGCTATTGATCCCATCTAGAGAATTTTTAATTTCATTTATTGTGTTTTTCATCATTGCTTGGTTCCTCTTTCGTTCTTCTACGTCCTTGTTAAATGTTTCTTGCATTTTGTCTATTCTATTTCCAAGATTTTGGATCATCCTTACTATCATTATTCTGAATTCTTTTTCAGGTAGACTACCTATTTCCTCTTCATTTGTTAAGTCTGGTGTGTTTTGACCCTGCTCCTTCATCTGCTGTGTGTTTCTCTGTCGTCTCATTTTGCTTATCTTACTGTGTTTGGGGTCTCCTTTTCATAGGCTGCAGGTTCGTAGTTCCCGTTGTTTTTGGTATCTGTCCCCAGTGGCTAAGGTTGGTTCAGTGGGTGGTGTAGGCTTCCTGGTGGAGGGGACTAGTGCCTGTGTTCTGGTGGATGAGGCTGGATCTTGTCTTTCTGGTGGGTACATCCACATCTGGTGGTGTGTTTTGGGGTGCCTGTGGCCTTATTATGATTTAGGCAGCCTCTCTGCTAATGGATGGAGCTGTGTTCCTGTCTTGCTTGTTGTTTGGCATAGGGTGTCCAGCACTGTAGCTTGCTGGTTGTTGAGTGAAGCTGGGTCTTGATGTTGAGATGGAGATCTCTGAGAGATTTTTGCCATTTGGTATTACGTGGAGCTGGGAGGTCTCTTGTGGACCAGTGTCCTGAAGTTGTCTCTCCCACCTCAGAGGCACAGCCCTGATGCCTGGCTGGAGCACCAAGAGCCTTTCATCCACACGGCTCAGAGTAAAAGGGAGAAAAAATAGAAAGAAAGAAAGAAAGAGGATAAAATAAAGCTATTATAAAGCAAAGCTATACAGACAAAATCTCACCCAGAAGCATACACATATACACTCACAAAAAAAGGAAAAGGGGAAAAATTAATATATCCTGCTCCCAAAGTCCACCTCCTGAATTTGGGATGATTCGTTGTCTATTCAGGTATTCAACAGATTCAGGCACATCAAGTTGTTTGTGGAGTTTTAATCTGCTGCTTCTGAGGCTGCTGGGAGAGATTTCCCTTTCTCTTCTTTGTTTGCACAGCTCCCGGGGTTCAGCTTTGGATTTGGACCCGCCTCTGCATGTAGGTCACCTGAGGGCGTCTGTTCCCCGCTCAGACAGGACGGGGTTAAAGGAGCAGCTGCTTCGGGGGCTCTGGCTCGCTCAGGCCGGGGGGAGGGAGCGGTATGGAGGAGGCGGGGAGAGCCTGTGGCGGCAGAGACCGGCGTGACGTTGCACCAGCCCGAGGTGCGCCGTGCGTTCTCTTGGGGAAGTTGTCCCCGGATCACGGGAGCCTGGCAGTGGCGGGCTGCACAGGCTCCCGGGAGGAGCGGTGTGGATAGTGACCTGTACTCGCACACAGGCTTCTTGGTGGCAACAGCAGCAGCCTTAGTGTCCCATGCCCGCCTCTGGGGTCCGCGCTGATTGCCGCGGCTCGTGCCCGTCTCTGGAGCTCATTTAGACTGCGCTCTGAATCCCCTCTCCTTGCGCACCGCGAAACAAAGAGGCAAGAAAAAGTCTCTTTCCTGTTCGGCAGCTGCAGACCTTTTCCCGGACGCCCTCCCGGCTAGCTGTGGTGCACTAGCCCCCTTCAGGCTGTGTTCACGCCGCCAACCCCAGTCCTCTCCCTGCGATCCGACCTCCGAAGCCCGAGCCTCAGCTCCCAGCCCCGCCCGCCCTGGCGAGTGAGCAGACAAGCCTCTCGGGCTGCTGAGTGCTGCTCGGCACCACTCCTCCGTGCGGGAATCTCTCCGCTTTGCCCTCGGCACCCCTGTGGCTGCTCTCTCCTCCATGGCTCCAAAGCTTTCCCCCTCTGCCACCCGCAGTCTCTGCCCACGAAGGGGCTTCCTAGTGCGTGGAAACCTTTCCTCCTTCACGGCTCCCTCCCACTGGTGCAGGTCCCGTCCCTATTCTTTTGTCTCTGTTATTTCTTTTTTCTTTTGCCCTACCCAAGTACGTGGGGAGTTTCTTGCCTTTTGGGAGGTCTGACGTCTTCTGCCAGCGTTCAGTGGGTGTTCTGTAGGAGCAGTTCCATGTGTAGATGTATTTCTAATGTATCTGTGGGAAGGAAGGTGATCTCTACGTCTTACTCTTCCGCCATCTTGCCCCCTCCCAAAAACTTTGCAGTTTTAACACTGGGTGCAGAGCAGAGTCTAGTGCTTTCATATTGAGGAGGAGGTGCTCTGTCACTCACCTGAGAAAAGGTGTGACCTGTCTTCTTTCCTTCCTGGTGGCAAGGCTGGAGCTGCTATTGAGCACACAACTAGGCTTCCTGTTTTAAATGCCAGGAACACTATATTCTTTATTTTCATAAGAACCTTAGAAACTAAGATATGTTTTTTAATAAATAAGTGTTCTAAATCAGGAAGCCAGTGTATATATAGGTTTTAGCAGGTGGGTTATAAAATGTCCACTTAATGCCAGTCATGTATAGTAGTAGCTTTTTAAATTATAAATGCAGTCATTGAAAAGGCAAACACAGACCTTAAAATGTAACAGTAAGCTACTGAATTAAATCCAAGTGGAAAAGCATCAAGCAACAGGATTTTATAAATATGTGTAATATCCACAAAGTATAATCACACTGAAAGAAATTTGACTTCTTGAAAGAGTAATATTATTTCTAAAAGAGTGAAGTTTCACAACATAATTTTTAATCCATAGTTTAAATCAGCCATAGTTTAAATTAGGAATGATAGAAAAAATTCAATATATTTGATTTCTGAGATCTGGAGTACATGTATATCAGGAGATTAACATATATATTATATACACATATAATGCTATATTATATATGTATTTACCTAAACTTCAGATCTGATATAAACTCTAGGTGGAATGTTTATCTTGATAGAACTGGTTGATATTAATTCTAAGAAATATAACTTGAACATGTGTCTTAAGTATCATGTCAAACAAGTGCACTTTATAATATTTATAAAATCAATATACTAGAATCATAATGTCGTTATAAATAATTGTACTTCTATATTTTAATTTTGTTAATCAGAGCCTATAAATTAAGTTCAATAGAGTTATGTGCACTTCATAAATTATTATTTGAGCAACTAATTTGCTTTAAGGAACTCAAACAAAGCTTAAATAAACTACTTTATCAATGGGAATTACAATATTTTAGCCTAGGGTTTTATGAACTTGGTCTCAAGAAATAAAAACCATCCTGAACTAACATTTCTCTGTTTCTATTATTAGCCACCATTGTGCAAACTCAGCTGTCTGGACCACTATCAAGCTTTAAGAAGTAATCTAATCATTGTACTTTTTATCACTTTAAAACATAGTCCAGGAGAGAGATAAAACTGAGAATGGGAGAATAAATTTTTTTGTCAAGTTTGAAGTTCAGAAAATCTCATAGACACTGAAATCCCAAGCTTGTATAAGTTTATAAACAGGAAATTAAACTTTAGCCAAAATCAATGCTAATACTTGGCAGTTTTAACAATGTTAACATATTCATTAAATTTCATCAAAGGTAACTAGACTTTCAGCATCACAATTAATTTCCAGTTAGTAACGAGTGTTTTGAAATAATATCTCTCTTGGTTTACCAATTGTTATCTCTCTGGTCCTATTACAAATGTGTGCCTATTCCTTATTTCTTGCTTAATGGTGAACACATCTAATCTGTTCAAATATTTGAAGCGAGAAGAAAAACTCTTAGAAACCATGTGTATTTATAATTGTTAAGAAATGTAAAGATTTAATCTAAATAAAGTCTATTTCTGAGTATATTTTAAGGACATTAAGTGCATTAACTATAAAAAAGATGGAGAAATTGAATCAACAATACACATCTAGAGTCTAACACATGTTCAGTAGCATAGGGGACATAAAACAATGCTATTTTTTTTGTTAAATTAGCTATTCCCTCAAGACCCAAGGGGCAGAGCAGCTCTTTTAACCCACTGCTTCATTCGTGATGAAAGTAGTTCAGCATGGAAATTAAACGTCTGTCTTGAAAGATTCACAGATTACCACGATATCACTGATCTTGACCATTTAGCTGGAATGGGAACTTAATTTCACATTTCAAATAAGAATTCCTCTAGTTTGTTTTATAAAAAATCCAGAAAAGTGGATCTTTTTCTATTTGAAAACAAAACAAAACAAAAAAAAATACAGCAAGCAAAGGCTATTTTAATTGGACATTTCACATGGAAAGCTCAAGCACAGATTATTTCAGTCTCCCTTTTCTTTCCAGGTGTCAGAGGGTTGCTCAGAAGATGTCTTCAGAGTAACCACGTTCCTGCCATTATCCGCAGTCCACTGAAAACTGACAAGCAAAAATTCTCACCATAAATTATCATGTGTCATGTTCATAGCTGTGGTGACCCAACCTGAGAAAGAACACTTTACTTTCCTTCCTCAAAGAGAAGGAAGAGGATGAATCAAGGTAAGGCATTCGGTCCTTCTTACAGTAAGTATCATGTATTATATGCCAATTTTTTTTCTTATTTGTACTTTGTTTGAGACAACTTAATTAAGCCTGGTTAAGAGGACTTGAAATTCTTGAAAGATGGAAAGATTTTACAGCAAAGGTTAAGAGAAATTGGGTAAGATGGGGTTTACGCATCTTTGGAATTGCTTTTAGAAAAGCTGTAAATTCCCATTAGATCATCTATCCAGGTGGAGCAAGCCCTTGCTTTAATTATCCCAGTGAACCTTCTGTTCACCTGCTGAACGGGTCACTTCTGGGTTTTATATTTTAGACTTTGACAAAATACCAACGGGGAAGAAAATAAAGAGTTGACTTCTAGTCTCTCTTTTTGCTATCTAAAGGAAGCAGCCATGTTCTCTGACATGGTACTTATCTACCATAACTCTAACAGAAATTTAAATATCCTCTCTCTCCAGAGTTTAATAAATGTACTTCTGCCCAGAATGTTTTCAAGTATACATGCATGTGTATAATTAAAAAACAGAATATAAAAACACAAAATTTATGAAGTAGTCTTAATCTTTGACCGAAAGCAAAATGGTTTCTAATTTCTTAATTTCATTCAATTTTAAGTAATTGAGATATTTAGCCCCTTCTTGTTTCCCGAGGGACAATATTCCACAGCTGTCATGAGGTTCACTTAGGTTATAATTTCTGATCTTTAGTCTAAATGTGCTTTTTCTAGGTTTCTTTGTGGTGCAGTGTTAAACTTTCTTAACAAATATATCCATTGTTTCTCTTTCTCTGTGATGTAATTCACCATCTTACACAGTTGCAGTAGTTACGCTTGTTTTTTCATGATAGTTTCCCTTTAGGATTATTTTCTTTAATCCCTAAAATATCTACTCTTTAATTATGTTAATCTGAACTCATAAATCAAGTCTGTCAGGCCTTTTCATGTTTTTATTGCCCTTTTCCAAATTCCACTTAACTCTGTATCTGAGTGCCGCAAATAGGGATTGAGCCAAAATTTCAAGATATTTTGATTTCATAAACAGTGCAATATTCAATGACCTACTGGAAATAAAAAGAAATGAATTTAGTTATTATTTGTTTTCAGAACAGAATCAAGAGTTAAAATATATGAGTGCAATTGATGAAACTAAAATAATAATATCAATAAGATTAATAATAATAGCAATATAATAAAATGATAGAATTAAACATATGATGCTTTTAAACTTTATAAAGACCTGGGTTTGTCTCATGGGTTAAATATCATTTTGTTGTTCCACATATTCAACAATATCTGTAAAGACCCTGGTATATACAAGTTCTTTACTTAAGGAGGAATGGTGACTTAAGAGGGAGAGGGTGGGAATTAATAATTATGAATTTCATACTACAAGCCACATAGTATTCTCTCTTAGGATTTATATGCCTTATCTGAATACAGTCCTGGAAGGCAGCTATCATAGATGTTTACCAGTTGGGTAAACATGTTTCAGGAATAGTTCATAGTTTGCTCATCTAACTTAATTACCACCAGAGCTAAGCTTTTGTTCAAACATAAACTAAGGCATATTAAAATTTTTAAGAGTTTATTTGAACAAAACTCAATTCGAAGCTGGTAGCATCCAATCTAGCAGATAGAAAGGAGCTCCGAGGAACTGTACAAAATGAAAGATATTTACTGACAACAGGGAGTGGGAACAAGGAAGTTATTCTGGGCAAAAACGGTGTTGTTTATTGCAAGGCTACTTTTCTTTAAAGGATGACAGGGGTCTGTCAGGCAGATTACCTGACTTGTGCTGAGCAAGTGATTCCTGACTGGTTTAAGATTCCATTTCTGGGAGATCCAAAACTGTAATTTAGTCTCCAATTGGTGACATGGGTCTTGGCATAAGAGACTCCATTTTCGGGCCTGCTACCTTGTTTTTTAACATAGCACAAAGAAAATTAAATTAGAGAGATACAAATATTATTCAGCAATTATTCAACAAATAACAAGTGGAAGTATAAATTTATTTTGGTAGAGAACAACCTTATTTTCTAGAAAGTTAATGTCTCTGTCCCAAGTAATAAACAATGAATGTGTATTATTTTTCCCATAATATTTATTTATTTAACTTTATTTAGAACCAAAATAAATTGGCATAAATACCTCAACATTTTGATGTTTAATAACATCCCAGGTCTCTAACCTCTAGGTGCTCATAGCTAATTCCAGTTGTGAACACCAAAAACGTCTCCAGATGTTGCCAGATATCCTCTAGGGAACAAAATTGCACCAATTAAGTACCTGTTCTAAATGGAATGGAGGAAGGTACTGGTTGAATAATATCCCACCCAAATTCTTATATACCAGGAACCTGTGAATGTGGACCTTATTTGGAAATAAGGCCTTTGCAGAGTAATCAAGTTAAGCTGAGATTATACTTAATTTAGGGCATTAGAGTGGGCCCTAAATCTAATGACTAGTGTCTTTATAGGAGGAATGAGAGGGACTTCTGTAGGAGGAGACGCAGGGAAGAAGGCCGAGTGAAGGTGGAGGCAAAGATTGAACAATGCAGTTACAAGCCAAGGAGTGCTAAGGATTACCAGCAACCCCCAGCAGCAAGGAGAGAGGCAATGAAGGATTCTTTCCCAGTGTACTCAGAGAGAACACAGCCCTGCTGACAACTTATCTCCAACTTTAGCTTCCATAACTGTGCAATAATAAATTTCTGTTGTTTTAAGCCACCTAGTTTGTGGTATTTTGTTTTGGCAGCCCTAGGAAATGAATCCAGAGGGCTATCAGTGGATGATTATAAACAGGGAGACATCATCTGACCTCAGTTTTAACTTGATCACCCTGGATGCAGTAGCGATGATAGCCAGTTTGGGGGTCTGTAGGCGGGGGAATATGGAATCAGGAATCCAATTAGAAGCCCAGTGCAACATTTAACAACAGACATGATGGCAGGTTGGACCAGAGAGATAATAATGGAAATGGTGAGAAGGAGTTGGATCCTCCATATGTTTTTAATGTAAATCAACAGGATCTTCTGATGGATTGGACGTGGAGTATGAAAGAAAGAGAGCAGCTCAGAAAAGCTCCAACTTTAGACTGAAGACCCAGGAGACAGAAAAGATGGTGAGTGGAGTGCGTAGAGTTGAGATCAGCAGTTTTGTCTGGGAAGTGTTAAGTGTGAGATGTTTATGAGATACCCAAGTGGAGCAATTGAGTAAGTAGTTTGATAAATGAGTCAGGAGTTCAGTGAGAGATTCATGCTGGAGATAAATTTAGAAGTCATTGGCATATAAAAGGTATTTAAAGTAATAAGATTGGCTCAGAAAACTAAGGGAGTGTGTAGAGACAGATAAAGGAAGGTTTACCTCTGTGTTAAGAGACCAGTAATAAAAGAAGGAATCAGCAAATGATGGTGAAAAAGAACAACCAGTGAGATGCTATCAAGTCAAGAGGGAGTTGATTTCTGGAAACCAGTTTTCTTTTGTTTATTTCTATTATATGAAACTTCTAATATAAATGTATTTTAATGAGAAAAGTATTAGAAGTTTTAAAATAAATTGTACTTTAGGAAGATATCAATTGTTATTTTTAACTTTATTTGGAGCAGGTCAAAATGTATTTGATGGTTACTTGGTAAAAAAACCCGAAAATGCCAGGACCTTGAATATGTATTTTGTTGGACTATGAATGTAAAGTTTCCTCTCAATTCAGTTAGTTTAGATGTGTGTCTGATATCTTTCTCAGCCTAGAAAGGATATCTCTGCATGCTAAAAATAATACTAGATGATGATAACAAACACTTCCTATGGCTAGATTTTCCCATTTGGGGTAAGCACAGACTTTGGCTATCCATCAAAAAAAAAAAAAAAAAAAGAAAGAAAGAAAAGAAAAACAATAAACAGTGAAGCATTTCGGTGGATATTTTGGATCTTCATATTCTGGGGAGACTAGACCTAGATATTTGAGTAAATTTTTATGTAGAGATTGTAGAGAAAAAGCAAGTCTCCATTTGATTCCAAATTATGCTATAGGATCAGTCAGGTCCCAACAGGAAACAGATGAACCATGGGAATAGGATAAAACAAAGAGGGTTTATTTACAAAGTGGTTAATTTATAAAGGTGTAGTTATCAGGAAATCAGAAGGAATAGTGCAGTAATGCAGAGTTTATATAAACAATGTGATACCACGCCTAGGTCTAAAGGGATGAGAGAGGGATTGGTTAGCAGAACCTAAAAGGAGATAATTGTATCGTCAACACTTTTGAGAAGAGTAGTCACCATTGGTAGAGGAACATGGCCAGCTCAATGTAAACTCACAAGGAGGGATCTCAGGGGCTAAATATTCTGTCTTCACTTTCTTACTTTCCTCTATCACATGTTAGAGCATAAAGGACCTTTTAATATAATCCCTGCAAGTTAGTCTTCCAAGGAAGAGACCATAGTAGAGAAGGAAGGAAAGTGATTAGAAAGGGGCAAAATGAAGCTATCTGGCACAGGATACTAACTTTCAGTTAGTCTGTTTCATACCTCTGCTGAAAAAATAATTCATATTAGGTGTAGAGGCTTTCTACTGCCACTGAAAGTCAGGCTGTATTAAGTTAATAAACTTCTCTGACCGCTTAAAAATTGTCCTAATTGAGAACAAATTTAACTAGCACCATATAAGAGCTAGTGTTCTTTATCTATCTAAGGCATATATAACATTACAAGTTTCTCTCATGTGAATGAGAGGAAACTATCAATGCTTAATAATGAAGCGATCTTATTAATATTTATGCTAATTCACTTTAAAAGAGAAGTGTCTCTAGAATGTTTATTTTTGAAATGCAAGTATTTCTTCTTTACAAATGCAAAGATGACAGCTGAATTCTGGGAGCACACAAATAATTGTAGGGAAATAGCAGAGGCACATGTGACGGGTAGATGTGACATTTCTGAGAAACATCACTTACATTGAAATTTCACTGTTGTACCTCCAGCTCAAGGTTCAATAACCCAAGAGCAACCAGTGCTGGAGCTACTATTTTTATACGACTCTCACACTACCAACCACCTCCATCCATTTCAGTTTCACTGTCAGGAAAACAGAAAAGTCAACATTCACTTTTAAGGATCATGGTATTTTATTAATACTCCTTGAAGCATTCAAAATCCATGGCATTTTTAAAACTACTGTCATAGCTTTTCAGACTAGTCACTTTCAGTGCTTCAGATGTCCAGAACATTCCATTTAAAAGGCCCATGTAAACAATGATGGCCCTATTGGTAACCCTTCTTTCTGAGGTTCATCTCCACGAGTGTGGAATCCATTATTCATGCTGATGACACCGTAATAACATGCTGCATGATTTTATACTGAGTGAGCAATCCAGAAGCCTAGACTAAGAGAAAGGAATTAAAATTAAAGGTTAATGCCATTTTTTATAGTAGGTTGGCTCTTTTAAAACAGATGTACAGAAAGGTGGCCTCTAAGGTCTGCTATATTTATAGGTATGGAGACATCAGAAAGTATCCCTCACAATGTCAAGGTGGTACCCTTCTTCCAAGGAAGAGGAGCTGCATGGGGTCTGCATGGCAGCTGGCCTTTCCCATTGGAACTGCCAGACTGCATGAGTTCTAATGATTTACACTTTAGATGAAGTTTCATCTTGGATATGAAGTCAAATTTTAACAGTGTGGTAAAAATATGATAGTAAAATAAAAATGGAGCTCCATTAATGAACAATGCAAATTTCTAAGCAAATGTAAGGTTAGTCACTTCTGTGAAAAGTCTCCAAACTGGTTTCAAGTGAAAGTGTGCGCTTCTATTATTGTTATTAAGAACCAAAGAAATTAATTACCTCTTAGAAATAACCTAGCGGTGTAAAGCAGTAATTACTTTCTTTTCACAAGCTGCTCTTACATGAACCAGGAAATGATATCCCTTCTGGTCCATTCAGATTGTTGGCTTTCTTTTGATACTAAAATATCCATACTTTAAGGTTAAAAAGTAGTAAAGGTGGTATTTGCATATCAACAATTAATGTACCAGAAATTGATGGAGCCATAAGATCTTGTAATATCCAATATACATATTTGGTACAATAAAGGGGAGAAACCCTAAATTGTAATGTTGATTCTCCAAATTGAGTGCCTTTTTTTGGAAAAAAATCAACTGTGATATTTGTAAGAGCCTGACAAAATTAGACTGCCACATATGTGAAAAAATAGTTGCATGCAACAATTTTATTGACTTATATGTATATAATATATTTGTTGGTGGGCATAGTCCATTGATTTGTTTGTGCTTTGGATGTTTACTAAGATAATGAATGGTTTCCATATGAAATAAAAACTATGTAAAAGATATTGGTTTGCCAGCGAATCAATATTAAGAGATATATATTGGTCATGGCTACATTTCCACATTGGTTTAATACATTATCTTGGAACATACTTTGTGTGTGCATGCAACATGCTTATTTCTTTATTAACTTCATGCTTAAATAAGTGTAATTGTTAGGAACCTTCCATTTCAAAGGCCAGAGACTTGAAATTGAGTTGACTTAGGAGGTTAAATTGCTATCATCATCAGAATATAAACGTGATAAATATAAACTTGTGAGAAATCTTATCACATCTATTCAGATGTCTGCAAATTTTATTTCAACACTCAGCATTTGCACAGATTTCAGAAGGCAAAAGAGAGAATTCATCATTTATTAAAACAAATTTCAGGAAGTAAAAATTATTAACATATGAACAAAAACCAGTACAAAAACATATTCAGATCTAATCTACCTAGCAGCAGCATGGAGTAATGAGATGAAGAAAGCCATCTTGGATTTAGGAAGCAAAGACTTGGTTTTCAGTCTTATTACCAACACACTCATGAGTTCTGTCTTCTTTACTGTCATTTACTTAAAGCCATTTCACCTCATTCTCAGTATTAAGATGGTCATTGCTACCTGTCTACACATAGAGCCACTGAAAGGATCAACACTTGCAGAGGAGGTCTGTAAAACTCATGTTCCATATGAAAATTAAATGTTGGTTAGGGTACACAGTTCTGACACAAGATTGCATGGGTTCATGGTCCAGATCTGTAACTTACTAGGTGTTTCATTATTTTAAATTTTTATATAGCCTACTGACATATAATTCACAAACCATAAAATTCACCCTTTTAAAATGTGCAATTCAGGTGCTTCTTTTAGTATATCCACAGAGTTCTGCAACCATCATCATTATCTAATTTCAGAATATTTCATAACCCCAAAAGAAATCCTGTGCCCATTAACAGCTACTCTCCATCCCTCCCCACCCAAAGACCCTAGAACAAGAATGTGTTATCTATCTCCATGGGTTTTCCTATTCTAGTAATTTCATAACCATACAATATGTGGTCTTTTGTGACTGGCTTTTGTCGTTTAGCAGAATGTTTTCAAAGTTCATTCATGTTGTAGCATGTTTCAGTAAGTCATTCCTTCTTCATTTCCAAATAATACCCAACTATATGGATATACTAAATTCTGGTTATCTATTTACATTTGATAGATATTTGAACTGTTTCCAGTTCTTGGCTACTATGAATAATACTGCTATAGATATTCATATGTGCATGTTTTTGCATGAACATATGTTTTATTTCTGTTGGTAATATACATAGGAGTGGAATTGCTGGATCATATGGAAACTCCATGTATAAAATTTTTAAGGAACTGCCAAAATGTTCCAAAGTTTCTGTACCATTTTAAAATTCCACCATCAATGTATGAGGGTTCAAATTTCTCCACATTCTCCACAACACATGTTATTGTCTTTCTCATTTATTTTAGCCATTCTAGTGAGTGTTAAGTGATTTTGATTTTCATTTCCCTAGTGACTAATAGTATTGAGCATATTTTTATGTTCTTATAGAACAGTTCTGTATCTCCTTTGGAGAGAGGGCTATTCAAATTCTTTGTTCAGTTTTTAATTGGGTTATTTGTCATTTTGTTGTTTAGTTGTAAGAGTTCTTTATATTCTGGATATAAGTCCCTTGTCAGATTTATGATTTGCAAGTATTTTCACCTATTTTCTGGGTTGTATTTTCACTTTGTTGATAGTATGCTTTGGAGCACAAAAGAGTTTAATTTTGAAGAAGTCCAACTTATTTAATTTTTTCTTGGTTTTGTTGTATAATATTTAAGAATCAATGTCTAATCCAAGGTCACAAAAATTATTTCTATTTTTTCTAAGAGTTTTAGGTCTATAATCCATTTTGAGTTAATTTTTGTATCTGAAATGTGGTAAGGGTCCAACTTTATTTTTATGTGGATATCCACTTGTCCCAGCACCATTTTTTGAGAACACTATTCTTACCTCATTGCAATGTCATGGTACCTTTGTCTAAAATCAAGTAACCTTAATTTCTTCCATGATTTCTTTCTGGACTCTCAGTTCTATTCCTTTGATCTATATGTCTGTCCTTGCAACTGTACCACTCTGTCTTATTTACTGTATCTTTAAGTAAGCTATGAAATTGGGAAGTGTGAATCTTCCAACTTTGTTCTTATTTTTCAAGATTTTTTGACTAATCTGCATCCTTTCATTTCCATATATACTTTAGTATCAGTTTGTTAAAAAGGACAACTGGGATTTTGATTTTTTTTTTATTTTTGTATAGTCAGTGCTTTTCAATGATGCTTGCTCACAGTAAGCATTCTCAAAGTAATAATTGAATAAATTAATGTACAAGTACACCAAATTCTGATCTAGTATAAGCCCAAATGATAAATAATATTCCTAAAAACAGTATAATAGTTTTTGAGAATAAAATAATGCATCCTTCTCAGGAATTCTTTCTTTGATTTTATTTATTTGGTTTTACTTTTTATGTCTGTTTGCCAATGTTACTTGGACTTCTGTACACACAAAGAAAGCATGATGGTTTCTATATGTGAGATTCTCAAAATATCTGATTTACTGTGACTTTATAAAAGAACGTATTCAAATTGCTTAAAGACAATTTATTGGGTGTGTTTGGAGATTTCTCATGGAGATGAGGACAGAGATGTGGTAGCACCCCATAATAGACTGAACTGCACACTGGAAAGCCATCTGAACCCATATTCCTACTCTATCCATCTCTCTAAATCTATAGTTTCTTTACTCTGCTTCTGCTGGTCCAAGTATCCTTCATTTTCTTCTCTCTCTCTCTGAAGTAGAGCTTTTTCTACTTTGGAGTGAAGAGGGCCACATGACTTTCCATGACTTCTTGGTTCAACCTCTTAACAGAGATGAATGAGAACCTCAGTATCCAAATTCCATATTTTTGTGCAAAAAACAAAAGAGGTCCAATTTTGATTGGCCACTTCAGTCATCCTCCCCTTAGCCATTCAATTGTGGCCAGAGATCTCCAAGTTTACATAACATAAACATAGTTGCCATGTTCAGGAAACGAGATATATGTGGCTTGAATTGCACCCCAAAAAAAATTGCAATGTCTATACCTGTGAATGTATGAAAGGGAAAGGAGAAAGAAAAAAAACTAAGAAATATTAAAATAAAGACTATCTTAGTGAAAACAAAAAAAAATTTGATGGTTGAGAATGTGGATATTTAAGCAGGGAAAACAGTATATATATTATATATATATATATATATATATATATATATATATATAAAATTGGAGGTTATCATTTGTTCTCCCAAACTTATGGAGAAAGGTATCTACTGAACAAGTTTTAAGTTGAAGGTCCTGAATTTAGTAATTTCAGAATTCAAATGTAAGTTCTTGTGTGCCACATTTGATGTTAATTTCTGTATCAGTTTCATTATTTGTAATATTGGCACAATATTAATATCAAGTGCTAGTTGATAAAGACTGAATGAGAATATGTAAATAGCGTCTATAAGTTTATTATAAATAGTATTATATTATAAAGACATTATTAAAATAATCATAATTATTTTAGGATCAGAGCTTTTGCCCTCTCTTATATTTGGATGTTTAGAGAACTAGTGCTGGATTGAGCTAGTCTGATGTTTGGGGCCTCAGGATTTAGGCTGCAGTTCTTACAATAGGTAGCTCTGTGGTTTTGGCAAGTCGTGCCGTCGTCCCTCAAGTTGACCCATCTGGAAAGAGTAGCTTGTTTTAAATTCCTTGAACTATCTCTGGTGTGAGTCCATCTTATTGACATAAACATGAGAGTCCTTGATGATGAAAATCATAATAGCAAAACACAGTTGGTCTGCTCATGACACCATCAAATATAACTTTGCTTCTTTAAAGCAGAGAGAGGATATGGGACATTTATGGGAGAGAACCCATCTTTTAACAGAACACACCCTGTAAGTAAATTAAATCATTCTTGTAGCACAAAGGCAGCCTCAAGCAACTACAAACAGGAGAACCAAGCACTGTGTTTTCAAATGACATCATATATACTCTGACCTGCTTTCACTTTAAGTGATTTTCAGTGTATGCAAGAAAAGTGTGCAGCTTATTTATTATAAAGCTAAAAGTTCATAAAAGTCCTTCAAATGTTTCAATAAGTGTATGAAAAGCTATTTTTCAAAAGGAAAGCCAACTAGAAATTTATTTTTCTTATGGCTTGAAATATGCTTAAATAAAATTTGATTCCATGATCTTCTTACACTCTACAGATACTGTAGTTTTCCTTGACACTTTGATTATTTTATAGAAATATATTCATTTGACTGGATAAATAACTAGAGTTGGGGAGAAGTAAGTCTAATTTTAAGAGGAATATAAATTTGGAGGTATCACCCCACGCTCCCTAAATTCAAATGAAGTTAATTTAAGGCACATGTAGTCTGTCATGTTCAGAAGATACATTATAATTAATAAAATATTCATTATACTGGGAAGCCAATTACTTTCCTCTAAGGACATGCCATTGGGTTTATCTGAAGTAACAGAAATGCTCAGAGTTAATTGAGTTTGTCTTATGCTAACAAGAAATTGTGTCATAGTATAGAAAGATTTTAGAATACTAAAAGGTCAATCTGTACTGTGAAAAAAATATCTGCACATAAATGTTTTATGAGGGATTGCCATAGAATAACATATGAAAAAAACCATAATCTGTGCTTAGTCTTCTAACTGGATTTTTAAAAAGTTCTGCATGTTAATTATGATGGTTTCAGCTGTAGATAACAGAGAAATGGATATAAGCTTTACAAGTACAGGATAATTTAGTGATACATATATTGGAAGTTCAGAGGTGGCTCAAGCCTAGCTTTTGGCTTAATCTAGTGGCCTTTGATCTTCTCTGTGATTGCAAAATTGAGGCAGCATGTTCTGGCTTCTCTACTGCATACTCGGTCATTCAAGGGAAGAGAGAGTTTCTTTTTTGATGGTCTTCTTGTAAGGGCAAAAAAAAAAAAAAAGTCTTTCCCAAAGTCCCATACTAAAAAATTTTCTGTCTTTGCTTGAATTAGGTCATATTACTATTTTTGAACCAGACCGTGCAATAAAATTTTAAAAATCAAGAGGTGGTTACTTTAGACATTAATTCGTGAAAAAAATCATTATGGCATAGCATTATGGGGGAGAAGTACCTTCAAAGTATTCTGACCCCTAGAGAGGTCAGGGTCAATATCTCCATAGCACAAGGTCTAAATATTTATATGTGTGTGGGACTGCTGTGTGCCTGAATAAAATTAGGAAAAGTTTAGGAATGGGAAAGTAGGAATTTTATTGGGGAGAACACCAACAATGTCCACCATAAACAAATGGTGTGGAAAGATTTGATAAGATAGAGGCACACCAAACTCTAAAGATTTGCTTTGTTCTGTATAACAACAATAAAGATAAAAATATATTTTACCAAAAAATTCCAAACACCAAATTCCATATCTTCTGTATGCCACTTAACCACTGTATATAAAGAAGAGTCCATCTGATGGTGCTAGAACAATTGACCTTTTCAAATAATCGAACTACAACTTGTCCCTACCTTATATGACCCTGTACAGGTATAAACTAAGAGCTAAAGTTACTCTTCTAGTCAAGCCCTTACCCTTACTTCCCTTCACACATATCATGTTTTTTATACTCCTGCATCTTTGTTCATGTTATGTCATATCCTCCATATACCTCTCTGCCTATGTAAATTCTAACCATATGTCAAACTAGTCTTTGTCATGAAGACTTTTTTTTTTTTTTTTTTTTTTTTTTTTTTTTAACATCTTTATTGAAGTATAATTGCCTTACAATGGTGTGTTAGCTTCTGCTTTATAACAAAGTGAATCAGTTATACATATACAATATGTTCCCATTTCTCTTCCCTCTTGCATCTCCCTCCCTCCCACCCTCCCCATCCCATCCCTCTAGATGGTCACAAAGCACCGAGCTGATCTCCCTGTGCTATGCGGCTGCTTCCCACTAGTTATCTATTTTACATTTGGTAGTGTATATATGTCCATGACACTCTCTTACCCTGTCACATCTCACCCCACCCCCTCCCCATATCCTCAAGTCCATTCTCTAGTAGGTCTGTGTCTTTATTCCCGTCATGCCACTAGGTTCTTCATGGCCTTTTTTTTTTTTTTTTTTTTTTTTCCCCTTAGATTCCGTATATATGTGTTAGCATACTGTATTTGTTTTTCTCTTTCTGGCTTACTTCACTCTGTATGACAGACTCTAACTCCATCCACCTCATTACAAATACCTCCATTTCATTTCTTTTTATGGCTGAGTAATATTCCATTGTATATATGTGCCACATCTTCTTTATCCATTCATCTGTCGATGGACATTTAGATTGCTTCCATGTCCTGGCTATTGTAAATAGAGCTGCAATGAACATTTTGGTACATGACTCTTTTTGACCTATGGTTTTCTCAGGGTATATGCCCAGTAGTGGGATTGCTGGGTCGTATGGTAGTTCTATTTGTAGTTTTTTAAGGAACCTCCATACTGTTCTCCATAGTGGCTGTATCAATTTACATTCCCACCAACAGTGCAAGAGTGTTCCCTTTCCTCCACACCCTCTCCAGCATTTATTGTTTCTAGATTTTTTGATGATGGCCATTCTGACCGGTGTGAGATGATATCTCATTGTAGTTTTGATTTGCATTTCTCTAATGATTAATGATGTTGAGCATTCTTTCATGTGTCTGTAGGCCATCTGTATATCTTCTTTGGAGAAATGTCTATTTAGGTCTTCGGCCCATTTTTGGATTGGGTTGTTCGTTTTTTTGTTATTGAGCTGCATGAGCTGCTTGTAAATCTTGGAGATTAATCCTTTGTCAGTTGCTTCATTTGCAAATATTTTCTCCCATTCTGATGGTTGTCTTTTGGTCTTGTTTATGGTTTCCTTTGCTGTGCAAAAGCTTTTAAATTTCATTAGGTCCCATTTGTTTATTTGTGTTCTTATTTCCATTTCTCTGGGAGCTGGGTCAAAAAGAATCTTGCTGTGATGTATGTCATAGAGTGTTCTGCCTATGTTTTCCTCTAAGAGTTTGATAGTGTCTGCCCTTACACTTAGGTCTTTAATCCATTTTGAGTTTATTTTTGTGCATGGTGTCAGGGAGTGTTCTATTTTCATACTTTTACATGTACCTGTCCAATTTTCCCAGCACCACTTATTGAAGAGGCTGTCTTTTCTCCACTGTATATGCTTGCCTCCTTTATCAAAAATAAGGTGCCCATATGTGTGTGGGTTTATCTCTGGGCTTTCTATCCTGTTCCATTGATCTATATTTCTGTTTTTGTGCCAGTACCAAACTGTCTTGATTACTGAAGCTTTGTAATATAGTCTGAAGTCAGGGAGCCTGATTCCCCCAGCTCCATTTTTCGTTCTCAAGATTGCTTTGGCTATTCGGGGTCTTTTGTGTTTCCATACAAATTGTGAAATTTTTTGTTCTAGTTCTGTGAAAAATGCCAGTGGTAGTTTGATAGGGATTGCATTGAATCTGTAGATTGCTTTGGGTAGTAGAGTCATTTTCACAATGTTGATTCTTCCAATCCAGGAACATGGTATATCTCTCCATCTATTTGTATCATCTTTAATTTCTTTCATCAGTGTCTTATAATTTTCTGCATACAGGTCTTTTGTCTCCTTAGGTAGGTTTATTCCTAGATATTTTATTCTTTTTGTTGCAATGGTAAATGGGAGCGTTTTCTTAATTTCACTTTCAGATTTTTCGTCATTAGTGTATAGAAATGCAAGAGATTTCTGTGCATTAATTTTGTATCCTGCTACTTTACCAAATTCATTGATTAGCTCTAGGAGTTTTCTGGTAGCATCTTTAGGATTCTCTATGTATAGTATCATGTCATCTGCAAATAGTGACAGCTTTACTTCTTCTTTTCCGATTTGGATTCCTTTTATTTCTTTGTCTTCTCTGATTGCTGTGGCTAACACTTCCAAAACTATGTTGAATAATAGTGGTGAGAGTGGGCAACCTTGTCTTGTTCCTGATCTTAGTGGAAATGGTTTCAGTTTTTCACCATTGAGGACAATGTTGGCTGTGGGTTTGTCATATATGGCCTTTATTATGTTGAGGAAAGTTCCCTCTATGCCTACTTTCTGCAGGGCTTTTATCATAAATGGGTGTTGAATTTTGTCGAAAGCTTTCTCTGCATCTATTGAGATGATCATATGGTTTTTCTCCTTCAGTTTGTTAATATGATGTATCACATTGATTGATTTGCGTATATTGAAGAATCCTTGCATTCCTGGGATAAACCCCACTTGATCATGGTGTATGATCCTTTTAATGTGCTGTTGGATTCTGTTTGCTAGTATTTTGTTGAGGATTTTTGCATCTATGTTCATCAGTGATATTGGCCTGTAGTTTTCTTTCTTTGTGACATCTTTGTCTGGTTTTGGTATCAGGGTGATGGTGGCCTCGTAGAATGAGTTTGGGAGTGTTCCTCCCTCTGCAATATTTTGGAAGAGTTTGAGAAGGATAGGTGTTAGCTCTTCTCTAAATGTTTGATAGAATTCACCTGTGAAGCCATCTGGTCCTGGGCTTTTGTTTGTTGGAAGGTTTTTAATCACAGTTTCAATTTCAGTGCTTGTGATTGGTCTGTTCATATTTTCTATTTCTTCCTGGTTCAGTCTCGGCAGTTTGTGCCTTTCTAAGAATCTGTCCATTTCTTCCAGGTTGTCCATTTTATTGGCATAGAGTTGCTTGTAGTAATCTCTCATGATCTTTTGTATTTCTGCAGTGTCAGTGGTTACTTCTCCTTTTTCATTTCTAATTCTATTGATCTGAGTCTTCTCCCTTTTTCTCTTGATGAGTCTGGCTAATGGTTTATCAATTTTGTTTATCTTCTCAAAGAACCAGCTTTTAGTTTCATTGATTTTTGCTATTGTTTCCTTCATTTCTTTTTCATTTATTTCTGACCTGATCTTTATAATTTCTTTCCTTCTGCTGGCTTTGGGGTTTTTTTGTTCTTCTTTCTCTAATTGCTTTAGGTGCAAGGTTAGGTTGTTTATTCGAGATGTTTCCTGTTTCTTGAGGTAGGCTTGTATTGCTATAAACTTCCCTCTTAGCACTGCTTTTGCTGCGTCCCATAGGTTTTGGGTCGTCGTATCTCCATTGTCATTTGTTTCTAGGTATTTTTTGATTTCCCCTTTGATTTCTTCAGTGATCACTTCGTTATTAAGTAATGTATTGTGTAGCCTCCATGTGTTTGTATTTTTTACAGGTCTTTTCCTGTAATTGATATCTAGTCTCATAGCGTTGTGGTCGGAAAAGATACTTGATACGATTTCAATTTTCTTAAATTTACCAAGGCTTGACTTGTGACCCAAGATATGATCTATCCTGGAGAATGTTCCATGAGCACTTGAGAAAAATGTGTATTCTGTTGTTTTTGGATGGAATGTCCTATAAATATCAATTAAGTCAATCTTGTTTAATGTATCATTTAAAGCTTGTGTTTCCTTATTTATTTTCATTTTGGATGATCTGTCCATTGGTGAGAGTGGGGTGTTAAAGTCCCCTACTATGATTGTGTTGCTGTCGATTTCCCCTTTTATGGCTGTTAGTATTTGCCTTATGTATTGAGGTGCTCCTATGTTGGGTGCATAAATATTTACAATTGTTATACCTTCCTCTTGTATCGATCCCTTGATCATTATATAGTGTCCTTCTTTGTCTCTTGTAATAGTCTTTATTTTAAAGTCTATTTTGTCTGATATGAGAATTGCTACTCCAGCTTTCTTTTGATTTCCATTTGCATGGAATATCTTTTTCCATCCCCTCACTTTCAGTCTATATGTGTCTCTAGGTCTGAAGTGGGTCTCTTGTAGACAGCATATATATGGGTCTTGTTTTTGTATCCATTCAGCCAGCCTGTGTCTTTTGGTGGGAGCATTTAATCCATTTACATTCAAGGTAATTATCGATATGTATGTTCCTATTCCCATTTTCTTAAATGTTTTGGGTTTGTTATTGTAGGTGTTTTCCTTCTCTTGTGTTTCTTGCCTAGAGAAGTTCCTTTAGCATTTGTTGTAAAGCTGGTTTGGTGGTGCTGAACTCTCTCAGCTTTTGCTTGTCTGTAAAGGTTTTAATTTCTCCATCGAATCTGAATGAGATCCTTGCTGGGTAGTGTAATCTTGGTTGCAGGTTTTTCTCCTTCATCACTTTAAGTATATCCTGCCACTCCCTTCTGGCTTGCAGAGTTTCTGCTGAAAGTTCAGATGTTAACCTTATGGGGATTCCCTTGTGTGTTATTTGTTTTTTTTCCCTTGCTGCCTTTAATATGTTTTCCTTATATTTAATTTTTGACAGTTTGATTAATATGTGTCTTGGTGTGTTTCTCCTTGGGTTTATCCTGTATGGGACTCTCTGTGCTTCCAGGACTTGATTAACTATTTCCTTTCCCATATTAGGGAAGTTTTCAACTATAATCTCTTCAAATATCTTCTCAGTCCCTTTCTTTTTCTCTTCTTCTTCTGGGACCCCTATAATTCGAATGTTGGCACGTTTAATGTTGTCCCAGAGGTCTCTGAGACTGTCCTCAGTTCTTTTCATTCTTTTTTCTTTATCCTGCTCTGCAGTAGTTATTTCCACCATTTTATCTTCCAGGTCACTTATCCTTTCTTCTGCCTCAGTTATTCTGCTATTGATCCCATCTAGAGTATTTTTAATTTCATTTATTGTGGTTTTCATCATTGCTTGGTTCCTCTTTAGTTCTTCTACGTCCTTGTTAAATGTTTCTTGCATTTTGTCTATTCTATTTCCAAGATTTTGGATCATCCTTACTATCATTATTCTGAATTCTTTTTCAGGTAGACTACCTATTTCCTCTTCATTTGTTAGGTCTGGTGTGTTTTGACCCTGCTCCTTCATCTGCTGTGTGTTTTTCTGTCGTCTCATTTTGCTTATCTTACTGTGTTTGGGGTCTCCTTTTCACAGGCTGCAGGTTCGTAGTTCCTGTTGTTTTTGGTATCTGTCCCCAGTGGCTAAGGTTGGTTCAGTGGGTTGTGTAGGCTTCCTGGTGGAGGGAACTAGTGCCTGAGCTCTGGTGGATGAGGTTGGCTCTTGTCTTTCTGGTGGGCACGTCCACGTCTGGTGGTGTATTTTGGGGTGTCTGTGGCCTTATTATGATTTTAGGCAGCCTCTCTGCTAATGGATGGGGCTGTGTTCCTGTCTTGCTAGTTGTTTGGCATATGGTGTCCAGCACTGTAGCTTGTTGGTCGTTGAGTGAAGCTGGGTCTTGATGTTGAGATAGAGATCTCTGAGAGATTTTTGCCGTTTGGTATTACGTGAAGCTGGGAGGTCTCTTGTGGACCAGTGTCCTGAAGTTGGCTCTCCCACCTCAGAGGCACGGCCCTGATGCCTGGCTGGAGCACCAAGAGCCTTTCGTCCACACGGCTCAGAGTAAAAGGGAGAAAAAATAGAAAGAAAGACAGAAAGAAAGAAAGAGGCTATAATATAGTGAAGTAAAATAAAGCTATTGTAAAGCAAAGCTATACAGACAAAATCGCACCCAGAAGCATATACATATACACTCACAAATAAAGGAAAAGGGGAAAAATTAATATATCCTGCTCCCAAAGTCCACCTCCTGAATTTGGGATGATTCGTTGTCTATTCAGGTATTCACCAGCTGCAGGCCCATCAAGTTGTTTGTGGAGTTTTAATCCGCTGCTTCTAAGGTTGCTGGGAGAGATTTCCCCTTATCTTCCCTGTTCGCACAGTTCCTGGGGTTCAGCTTTGGATTTGGACCCGCCTCTGCGTGTAGGTCGCCTGAGGGCGTCTATTCCCCGCACAGACAGGACGGGGTTAAAGGAGCAGCTGCTTCGGGGGCTCTGGCTCACTCAGGCCGCGGGGAGGGAGGTGTACAGAGGAGGCGGGGTGAGCCTGCGGCGGCCGAGGCCGGCGTGACGTTGCAGCAGCCTGAGGCGGGCAGTGCGTTCTCCCGGGGAACTTGTCCCCGGATCACGGGACCCTGGCAGTGGCGGGCTGCACAGGCTCCCGGGAGGGGCGATGTGGAGAGTGACTTGTGCTCACACACAGGCTTTTTGGAGGCGGCAGCAGCAGCCCCAGCGTCTCACGCCCGTCTCTGGGGTCCGTGCTGATCGCCGCGGCTCACGCCTTTCTCTGGAGTTCGTTTAGGCGGCACTCTGAATCCCCTCTCCTTGCGCGCCGCGAAACAAAGAGGCAAGAAAAAGTCTCTTGCCTCTTCGGCAGCTGCAGACTTTTTCCCGGACTCCCTACCAGCCAGCTGTGGTGCGCTAACCCCTTCAGGCTGTGTTCACGCCGCCAGCCCCAGTCCTCTCCCTGCGATCTAACCGAAACCGAAACCCGAGCCTCAGCTCCAGGCCCCGCCCGCCCCGGCGGGGGAGCAGACAAGCCTCTCGGGCTGGTGAGTGCTGCTCCGCGCCGAGCCTCTGTGCGGGAGTCTCTCCGTTTTTTTCCTCTGTGCCCCTGTTGCTGTGGGGTCTGCGGTGATCGCCGCGGCTCGCGCCCTTCTCTGGAGTTCGTTTAGGCGGCGCTCTGAATCCCCTCTCCTTGCGCGCCGCGAAACAAAGAGGCAAGAAAAAGTCTCTTGCCTCTTCGGCAGCTGCAGACTTTTTCCCGGTCTCCCTCCCAGCCCGCTGTTGTGCGCTAATCCCTTCAGGCTGTGTTCACGCTGCCAGCCTCAGTCCTCTCCCTGCGATCCGACCGAAGCCGAGCCTCAGCTCCCAGCCCCGCCCGCCCCGGCGGGGGAGCAGACAAGCCTCTCGGGCTGGAGAGTGCTGCTCGGCGCCGAGCCTCTGTGCGGGAATCTCTCCGTTTTTCCCTCTGCGCCCCTGTTGCTGTGGGATCCGCGCTGGTAGCTGCGGCTCGCGCCCGTCTCTGAAGTTCGTTTAGGCAGCGCTCTGAATCCCCTCTCCTCGCGCACCAGGAAACAAAGAGGGAAGAAAAAGTCTCTTGCCTCTTCGGCAGCTGCAGACTTTTTCCCGGACTCCCTCTTGGCTAGCTGTGGTGCACTAACGCCTTCAGGCTGTGTTCACGCCGCCAACCCCAGTCCTCTCCCTGCGATCCGACCGAAGCCCGAGCCTCAGCTCCCAGCCCCGCCCACCCCGGCGGGTGAGCAGACAAGCCTCTCGGGCTGGAGAGTGCTGCTCGGCGCCGAGCCTCCGTGCGGGAACCTCTCCGCTTTGCCCTCCGCACCCCTGTGGCTGCGCTCTCCTCCGTGGCTCCGAAGCTTCCCCCCTCTGCCACCCGCAGTCTCCGCCCGCGAAGGGGCTTCCTAGTGCGTGGAAACCTTTCCTCCTTCACAGCTCCCTCCCACTAGTGCAGGTGCCGTCCCTATTCTTTTGTCTCTGTTATTTCTTTTTTCTTTTGCCCTACCCAAGTACGGGGGGAGTTTCTTGCCTTTTTGGAGGTCGGACGTTTTCTGCCAGCGTTCAGTGGGTGTTCTGTAGGAGCAGTTCCACGTGTAGATGTATTTCTACTGTATCTGTGGGGAGGAAGGTGATCTCCGCGTCTTACTCTTCCGCCATCTTCCCGAGGACCCCCATGAAGACTTTTATATCTACATTACTGATCATTGACAGGTGTCTTTTCCAATCCGCAAAGGCAAGTAGAGTCTAAACTATTACTTCCAAAATACATTTATTCACAAATTGTTGTTGTATTAAATGGCAGACACTCTTTTGGATGCCCAGGATAGAGACACACAAATTTTCAAAAGGATTTTTTGATATATGTGTATGTATATGCATGTTTGTATGCTTATATCCTTCTCATATTTCTCAAGTAAGTTTCAATTTTCTTACGTGTTAGAGCTGTTTTATAGATTTGTTTCCATTCCCACAATCTACTATTGATTTTGCCCTAAGAGAAAAGATACTCAGCAACAAGGTAGGAAGCACGAAAAAATGTTGCAGCTTGATTTTCATGTTTCCATGGCACTGGGAAGGAAAAAGGATGTTATTGAATTACTATGGCCAAGGTAGGACAGTTTCCAGTAATTATGAGAGCTTAGTATGCATTTTAGGAAAACAGAAGCCCTGGTCTTTATAAAATGTTGCCTTAATTTAGCCAAGTTGTTGCTGAAAGTGTAAAATTTATTTTGTTTGGTACTCTTTTGTCAGTACCATAAATTTCTGATGTCTAATTTCATGGTTTTTGGTTAAAGTTGGTGTTTGCCCTTGAATTAACATATCTAATTAACTTCCCTCCCTCCCTGCTACACTGATGTTACCTGTACCAGGAAGCTCTGAATGTTACATATAAACAAGGATAACATGCCTGCCACACAAATATGTGTATGTTCACACACACACACACATATATATACATACACAGGCTCTGGCCAGACTGTAGGTTACCAATCAACCTGCATTAAAAACTTCAATTTTTCAGAATCTCAGAAGGTTAAAATTATGACTTTGTTTTTTGGTGCTGATCACATATGTTTACTGATCTTAGTACGATCCTTGTAATTAATTGACATCAATTCAAAGATAGCTCATTGAGTCACAAGTTTCCCATACAGAAGGCCACTTTGCTTTCTTTTATCTAGTCCCACCAGCTTCATAAACCATGCTTTTCCATGTTTTATGCTTGAACCCATGAACTTTGGGAAATTGAAAATTCATTTTTGGTACCCCAGTGATATAATATTTATATACCATGTAAATAATCTATGCCTTTTAAGAATAATTTGGAATATTACAACTGAAACTTTTTCAGCTGCAGCTTAAAGCTGAAATATTTAGGAAAAGTATGACCACTCTAAAGGAAATTTGGATTTTTTAAATCATTTCCAAAACATGTGGTGAGCTGGTGTTATATTGGAAATGAATTTAATCTAAACATGCTATGGTTTATGAACACTGTCAAAGCCAAACACAGCATAATGAAACTTCATTTTAATGTACTCCCATTTAATATTTTCTAACATTTACCATTTGTTTATGAGATTTATATAGCACCCATTATCCAAATAGCTCAAGACATTGTTCAAAGAATATTAAACCAAGGCCCTTCATATAAAACTCCTGAAAAAAAAATAGGACAATAGAAGAAAAACCTTGAGAAACCACGTGCACAGAAAGGAAATCTCAGCCAGAACCTATGAGGCAATTTGTCTCCACAAAATGCTTTTCGGTACTATATCCCTGAACAATGATGTTTCACTCTAACTGGATTATGAACTTTAAGTAGTTCTGATTCACTTTGGGTTCTTAGATAAAGTCAGTTGATTTCAAGTGCATTTGTCAAAAAATCACTTGTGACATTAGAAAGGAAATGTGGCATCTAAAACCTGGAGTTTCTTAATTTTTTAAGTCATATTTAAAACTACTTTTAAGGATGAGTTTTAATACCTGGAACCAGTTCTTAAGCTGTAATGTCTTAAATTTACGTGGGTGATGTTTTCATTCTTTGAGGATACACACAAAGGAAACAACAGCAACTAAATATTCTTCTTAATGGCACTCAGCACAGTTTCACTTTCTTATATTCTCCCGCTATATGGGTATTCACCTATTCATATAAAAACATATCGTTTTAGAAAAGGGTAAAATGTTAGGCTTTAGTACAACTCCTTCATTTTGAAAATGAAGATATTGAGACCCAGAGATTCAGATAATTTGTCCAAGGTCACTGTCTCAGCTTCTCGCAGAGCTGGAGCTAGATTGATTCCTAGTTTAATCATTTTTCTTCTTTAGAACTGTGCTTTTTATAAATTGCTCTGATTTTGGTAATAGCATTTCCAAGCGACTGAGGGTGGAAGTATTTCTTGAGCTCATATTGTTTATCGAAACTTGAGCATCTCAGGTTTCCAAGTGTCACTCATTGTGCTAAGCTTTGCCTTTCAATGTGGGGCATAATGTGACCAGCCGTATTTGCCATACTTTCCTGAGGCTGTTGTACGGAGGACTGGATAGGGAGACTTAAATTTCATGCGGTTTGTCTTCTTTCCTTTGAACAGGAATTCACCTATGACGTCTTAGAGCAGAAACAGCATAAGTCAACGCCTACCACTCACTGACAGAGATGTTTTTCACACCTCTGTGCTCTGCCATGGACCTTGGCAATTAATTATCCAATCCAACCATTGCATTTTACTGCAGAGGACCAGAGATGTTAAGTGTCTTCCTCAAGGTGACAGTCCTTGTTAACAAGCACTCTTGAATCTCTAGTATTTTTTGTGTTTTACACCTGGAAAATACTTTCGAAGTTAGGTAAGAAAATGGACTGGAAATCTGGTCTCTCCGACACCAGAGCTTAACTCTGTGACTTAACTGTTTGATCTCGGTCTGGTTAATTAAGCACATTAAGGTTCAGTTAATACATCTGTAAAATTGAGATTATAGTGATGCCTATCTAATAGAGTATGGTGAAGATTTATTGATAGCATTTTCATGAGGCTAATTTTCATGATTCTGCGGCAGTTCCATCAGTTAAAACACACACACACACTCACACACACACACACACACACACACACCCCCCTTTAATTAATACCATTGTAATATTCTCCACTCTCCTAGCCACAGCAATATTTCCAGGGAATTATTGCAAAAACTTCAGGTAAAATCATTTGAGAGAGAAAATTCTAGTGTTATACTAATTGAACATGTTCTGCCCCAAATCTTCAAATCCATTGCTTTTAATTTTTTCTTAGATTTATGTTTTCTTTTTTTTTTTAATGTATATTTTCAAGTTTTCCTCGTCCAGCTGCATTACAGCCTTAAGGACAAAATTGATCAGGTGGGAAATACACTAAGATAGCTAACGTAGTCACTATTTTGGTAAGTGAAATGAAAAACCAAAAATAGGACTGCTGTACACACTCTGGTAGAGGAATAATATGTGGAAAGTAGCAAGTATAATCAATCCCAAATAGAAGATAATCCCAAAGTCTTTCCTGGTCTCTATGATGCAATACAAAATAACTCCATATGGTTAAGATTATATTTTTCTTTTGTTCATTTCTTTTGGGCATAAATTACAAATTTGCTTTCCTTATTTTGTTGTCTTTATCTTGAGATGGGACATTTTGTTCTTATTTCAGCCCTCACTTCTAAATCATTTAACTAGGAACAACTGAAATGTTTAGGCCAGTTAAGTTTCTCCCAGATCCCAATTCATTTTCAGAAAATACATAAATGGCTGCTATTAATACATTGACATAAGAAAATAAAGAAATTGTAGTTGTCTCTCTATACCTGTTGCTTCCGAGTTCATGTAAATCTTACTGAATTTTTTAAAAAAAATTCTGCTGCCTGTCACTCTGGCAGGAAATTTATGATGTTGGGACACTGGTCTCACAGAGGTATGAGCAGCATGTCATTAATTGTGGGTGCTTTGATTTCACTTGCTTAATCACTGGAATTTGCCTGTTCTGGGTATGGGATACCCAACCTCTGTTATCTTGACATGATGCGATGATGATGTGGACCTTGACCCGCTTTTACTCTTTGACCCTTAAACTGGTCTCATGGTTCTCAAGGGTCTATTCCTCCCAGAGCCCTGTCCTTTTCCCTTGATGTTAAATTTAATCTTTTCCCACTTCACGTTACCAAGACTGTTTACCTCTGGGTAAAGTGGCACGCTTTATGCTTTGTGGCAATCTTGCCATAATTTTGCTAATCAACAAATGACAGACCGGAAAATGGGCAATGACTCCTCTTTTGTGGGGGACAGTGAACACTTGCTTTTTCTATCTTCTTTTTCACTCCCTTGCTCAAACTAGCACCCACTCAGTGTCTCTGGCTAGCACACTGATACAGTGTTACAGCATTTTTAAATGTCCACTTAAAGACTAGGGTGGTCAGCCATAGGCATTGAAGCAAATATAAAAGTAGTGTAGTAATTCCTCCACAAATTACCAGCTTTATGCCAATCAAATTAAACATTCCAGCATGGCATATCCATGAGTTTACTAGTAAAGTACAAGAATGTATGAGGATAGTTTGGCTTTATGCATAACATTTTGAAGAGAAGAAGACTGGCCATGTCAAAATTATGGAGATAGGCAAGTGACCTATTTCCCATCTCCTCTTTCTTTACCCTATGAAAGGACCCCCCCTTTCTTCCTGTCTCACTCACTTACTCTCTTGTTTGTCAGTACTTTACTATCAAAGTGTGGATGACTCCAAAGTTATTAACTTTTAATATTAGTTGTAACATTTCCAGTATTAATTGTTATAGATTGGTTAACTGATTTAAATTTATTATTAATTACATTTAGTTTTATATCCCATATTCCAATTGGAATGATGGCTGGTATTATTAGAGCTGCCTGAGAGTTTCATTAATTTTGTCCTCCAAGAACTGCCGAGTAGAAGAGCAAGTGCCAACCTGCTAACAAGTTCTGGAAGAAGCCCTGGGAAGCTCTAGCCGCTTGTCTTATACCCCTACCCAAAGCCCTTTATTGGAGCAAAGAAACTGAAAACCTAATCATAACTTTCCTGATGGGCAGCAATAAGGTATATTGTAATTATGTAGATTAAGCATGAGAGTTGGAAAATTATTACTATTATTTGAAAAGTAAATGTAAGGTTAATTACCATAAATGCCAGTCACATATCACTAATCCCTAGTTATTATGCAGATGAATATATGTCAAAATGAGAACATTATGTTAAATGTGTGTGTGTGGAGAGAGAGAATGAGAGAGAGAGAGTTTTACTTATACCATTAAACTCTATTTGTTAATTTTGAGTCTTACAGAATCATTAGGAACTCACACTTTTCAAAAACAAAGAACAGAGGAAACAGTTGTATTATTCTCCTAGTAATAAGGACAAAATGTAATGATTAAAAGTTTACTTAAGGGACTTCCCTGGTAGCAGAGTGGTTAAGAATCCACCTACCAATGCAGGTGACACGGGTTTGATCCCTAGTCCGGGAAGATCCCACAGGCCACAGAGCAACTAAGCCCGTGCACCACAACTACTGAGCCTGCACTCTAAAGCCCATGAGCCACAACTGCTGAGCCCACGTGCCGCAACTACTGAAGCTCGCATCTAGAGCCTGTGCACCGCAACGAAGAGTAGCCCCCACTCACCGCAACTAGAGAAAGCCCACGCACAGCAACGAAGACCTAATGCAGCCCCCCCTAAAAAAAATTTACTTTAGACTGTTTGATAAAAGCTCTGATATGAAAATAACAGAAGTTCAAAAATGTATATGTATATATTTCTTAATTTACAGTACATCATGTTAAACGAAACATTCTGTTTTTGAGTGGTGGTGTTTTTAAATGATACATAAAGAAGAAATTTAAAATAACTTCATCCTGATGGAGAATCAACAAAAATATGCTTTGCAGCCTCTGGAAAATAATTTACTCAGTGAATTCAGAGAGAAAATAGCTTCCTGAATTCTAATATCTAGAATGAAGCTCTCCATGTGTCTCATTCCCTAAAAACTTAACATTACATTCATCTATATTAAATAAGCTTTTTAAAAAATATATATGTTTAAAACTTTTGCAAAGTAATACTTCACACTATTTGCCATCATCTCAATGCTCTCATTATACAATTAAATACTAAACGTGCTATGACAGATTGCAATATACTATTAATTCAGAGGTTAAGAATACATTAAGGATTTGAAACTCTACAATTTTAATTCTTATTTATTTGTGGTTTACTTTGATCTTTTGGAAATATCAAAGTCCTCTAAGGTTACGCCAAATAATGACTGTACTTACCAACTACCTTCCCTTGGTTGTGACATCAATACAAGCCCACACCCTACACACGATTCTTTCCAATGCCAGTCTCATTACCAAAACAGGTAACTAAATTTATCATTTTTATGCTAGCATAAATTCTACATATTGCTGAATCAAATGCAGTACTGCAGTGTCCCTTGATATTAATTTCTACCTACATATTTTAGAGGGATACAAGGCTTGGCTTGATGACGACGCAGTATGAAACCGAAAGAAGGAGGACCTGTGCTTCCAGATTTGCTGCTACACACCTAATGCATTTTCAACATCTTCAGAGTCATACAGCATCTTCCTCAATATCTGAAGTAGTATTTTTATAATTACACATTGAATCATTGTTAAAGGAGCATATGAATTCCATTGTTTCTTGATTAAAACAGAGAGACAATGTTCAGATGTATTATTCCTTCTGTTAAACCACAGGTCATGAACCTACAGCAAAGACCTACTCTGAGTATGCAATTCAAGCAACTTCAGTGTACAGTGTGGAATACTAAATATCACATTTACTTCAAAATCCATTGTTCTATTTTGAGATCTGTGTAAAATACAGAAACACAACAAGAGTTAGATTTTTTGCAAATGCT
The DNA here is from genome assembly GCF_965194825.1 of Balaenoptera physalus. Lineage (NCBI taxonomy): Eukaryota > Metazoa > Chordata > Mammalia > Artiodactyla > Balaenopteridae > Balaenoptera > Balaenoptera physalus. The sequence continues at coordinate 19,250,374 of NC_138883.1, forward strand.
GCCTTGTGCTGCAACATCTCAAGATGGTTCAGTAGAAGTCATCTGCCTGCGGGACAAGCATGATTTCAGTTTTGATTTCCCTGGTGGTAATTATCTGGATATTCCCTTTGGGTACTAACATTACAAAGACAACCCATCAATGCTTAAAAGGTTATGATTAGAACAACTCAGTTCTGTTTATGTCTTAGAAAGGAAGAAAATCCATGAATAATTATGTCAGTATGGAATAATAAATGGCTATAAAACTAGGAGTGCCAAGACAAGAAGAAGCAAGAGGGTGAAATTCAAGAGAAGACAAAACGAGGAACGCTTGGGGTGGGATTAAGGTTTCTGGTCCACAGTAAATGGTGCACACATGCCTTTTTTTGACATAGAATGGCTGTAAACCAGAAACCGGGAAGGGTAGTTTCTCCCGGAAGATACTTCTACTGCAGCAATTAAGAGATCAGAAATAAGGAGAAATCTCAAAGAACCACGAATTGAAGAGGGAGTGCTGGGTGAGTAGGAAACAGCTGTATTATAGCAGACCTGGGAAACCTTGAAACTTCCCGAACGAGGAAATTATCTCTCTCCATCAGGATTCTTCGTGATTCTTAGTGCAGAATTACTTTTCAGTTGGGACTAGTCTTAAACTTGGAAGAGGAAACAAGTAAATTGTAGCTTCTTACTGAATGTGCAACAATTATAAAAGGAAATAAAAGGAAGTCAGAACTGAGGCATGAAATAATGCCTAAATATTTGTGGTTAAAATTTTAATGAAGTTATATTGACACATTTTTTACCATATTTATTAACTATTTTTTTATTCATTAATTCCCCCATTAAGGTTTTTACTGATTATAGAACTGGGTCAAAGTTTTGCTATGTATGTATAGTATCTGAATTATCTTAGTAATACACTTTTTCTTACAAACAGTATTCTGCTAACTTGAGTTTTAGTTCCACTTTTGTCAATTGGAGGGTTCTCAGATTTATTTTCCTCCTGTGTAAAATGGGAATAATAGTACCGATGACAGGGTTAAGTGGGAATTATTTGAGATGATTTATACAAAGAGCTTAAGTACTTTCCACATTCCAGGCACTGTGCTGTATAATGAAGACACATGATGGTCCTACCTTTGATTGGTTTATATTCCACATCTGATAAATGTTTTTCTTTTTGATTTTCAAATCAGTGAAGTTTTCCAGGGCACTGCCTTGGCTTTATACCACTCCTCCCCTAGGAACTAGCTCAATGAACAGTGAATAGCAAGTATTCAACAAAATAAATTTGAGTTGCTCTATATCCTTGTGATGTAAATATGTCAGCTGTGTAATTTCTATTGCAGTCACACCCCAAAAGTCCAAAAATGTTATTAATAATACTTGAGGGTCACACAGCTAGATTATGGTGAAGACTGACCAGCAACTCCATCTTTTGGATTCTTAACATAATGGATTCTTCCCACCCACACACAATTTACTCATTGTTGAAATTGTAGGAAGAGGGTTAAGCAAAAAGAGAGGATTGAGAAATCTGGGCTTTGAAAGAGAAAAGCATATCATCTTTGCATTGATGATGGATTATCATAGACAATTCCTGAAGATAAGCAACTCCCACAAGGAGGTACGTGGCTCAGCTGGTGAAAGTTAATGAAAATCCAGACTGTCTCCTTCTCCGTGCAATACCCTCTAGACCTTCAGTTTACAGTTTCTTTTCCCACTCATGGGTAAAATTAGCAGTGTTTTATGTAAAATTAAAAAACAAATGAGTAATTCACCACTGAATCCTAACTGCTAAATGTAGGTGTGTTAACTGCATTTTTAGGTATCTAATACTCAGGCTATAAACACTATCTTGTTCATAGAGAGTATGCAGGAATATCTCTTTAAAATTATTTATCCTTTCAAAACAAAACACAGGCTGTTCTGTTCATATTCCATGTGGTACATACTGCTGGGAGATGGTTTTAGGATTAGAAGGGTTATAAATTATTTTAAATTGAATGATATTTTTATTTAGCTAGTGCAGAAGAAAATCAGGAAGAAAAGTGATTATCTTTTCTTTTCTCATACGATTTTATCTGAGAATTGAAGACACTTTAGAGTTGAGTTCAACATCCCACTCTGCAGAAACGACCATTGTAATAGTCTTGATAGGTATTCATCCTCTCCGGCTTTAACTCTTAAAAGGAGTATCTCCTTAGCAGGCTTATGCTGTTTGAAGAAGTCTGAATGGACGCTTCTTCAACATATTGAGAGTAAATTCAATTTACCGTAATTTCGAAAAGGTGGGGATGGCTCTGCACAAAGAGCAGCGTGGAATATCTAATTCCTCCTTTTTCCATGTGGACCTCTGATATTTGGAGAATATTGTTGCGTCTCATCAAAACTTTTTCACAGTAAAGTTGTTGGAGTTATTTGAGCTATACCTCCTCTGGTATGCTTTTTAGACATGTTTATATCCTATTCTTTCTATCCAGGTATTAAATTCTTCTTAAAATATATCATCTGTAATTGAACACAATATTTCAGATGCATTTTAACCAAGTACAGACTATCATGCCAAGTTATCTTTTTATTTCAGGAAACAATTCTTTTTTTCAGATTAATTCAGCTCTTTTCATAGCCATACCAGCATGTCTCCTCTTTTTGTGCACATAACAAATAAAAGTTGTTAGTAAAGATTTAGTTGCCCTCATTCTATAGTGAGGGGCTGAGTCTTTCAAATTGATTTGTGGAACTTTTCATTTATTTCTATTACTTTGCATTTCTTTTGCTGGGGCTGATTATTCCAATAATTTGAGATCTGATGCATGTGTATGTATCAGTTCAGGAGACATGCTCCACTGCTGTCTGCTACCTGGATTCGAATCCTGGTTCAGACACTTATTAGCTGTGTATTTGTGAACAAGGCAATCAGTGTCACTAAATTTACTCATCTGTAAAATAGGAATAATAGCAGTAACTGCTTATAAATTAGATGAAGTTTCTCAAAATATTAGCTCAGTGCCTGACCCATGAAAATTTTGAAAAAAATCTTAGCTATTATCATTGTCATTATTAAAGATACTAGCTGTCACAGCAAGTGTAATAAAGTATGGAAATTTGTAGCTGTTATATATACACTTTTTTTAACATCTTTATTGGAGTACAATTGCTTTACAATTGTGTGTTAGTTTCTGCTTTATAACAAAGTGAATCAGCTATACACATACATATATCCCCATATCTCCTCCCTCTTGCATCTCACTCCCACTCTCCCTATCCCACCCCTCTAGGTGGTCACAAAGCACAGAGCTGATCTTCCTGTGTTATGCAGCTGCTTCCTGCTAGCTATATATTTTATATTTGTTAGTATATATAAGTATATGCCACTCTCTCACTTCATCCCAGCTTACCCTTCCACCCCGCCCCCGTGTCCTCAAGTCCATTCTCTATGTCTACGTCTTTATTCCTGTCTTGTCCCTAGGTTCTTCACAACCTTTTTTTTTTTTTTTTAGATTCCATATATGTGTTAGCATACGGTATTTGTTTTTCTCTTTCTGACTTACTTCACTCTGTATAACAGTCTCTAGATCCATCCACCTCACTACAAATAACTCAATTTCGTTTCGTTTATGGCTGAGTAATATTCCATTGTATATATGTGCCTCATCTTCTTTATCCATTCATCTGTCGATGGACACTTAAGTTGCTTCCATACCCTGGCTATTGTAAATAGAGTTGCAATGAACATTGTGGTACATGACTCTTTTTGAATTATGGTTTTCTCAGGGTATATGCCCAGGAGTGGGATTGCTGGGTCTTATGGTAGTGCTAGTTTTAGTTTTTTAAGGAACCTCCATACTGTTCTCCATAGTGGCTGTATCAATTTACATTCCCACCAACAGTGCAAGAGGATTCCCTTTTCTCCACACCCTCTCCAGCATTTATTGTTTGTAGATTTTTTAATGATGGTCATTCTGACTGGTGTGAGGTGATACCTCATTTTAGTTTTGACTTGCATTTCTCTAATGATTAGTGATGTTGAGAATCCTTTCATCTGTTTGTTGGCAATCTGTATATCTTCTATAGAGAAATGTCTATTTAGGTCTTCTGCACATTTTTAGATTGGGTTGTTTGTTGTTTTGATATTGAACTGCATGAGCTGCTTGCAAATTTTGGAGGTTAATCCTTTGTCAGTTGCTTCGTTTGCAACTATTTTCTCCCATTCTGAGGGCTGTCTTTTTGTCATGTTTCCTTTGTCATGACATGACAAGACATGTCATGTCTTTTGTCATGTTTCCTTTGCTGTGCAAAAGATTTTAAGTTTCATTAGGTCCCATTTGTTTATTTTTTTTTTCTTTCCATTTCTCTAGGAAATGGGTCAAAAAGGGTCTTGCTGTGATTTGTGTCATAGAGTGTTCTGCCTATGTTTTCCTCTAAGAGTTTTATAGGGTCTGGCCTTACATGTAGGTCTTTAATCCATTTTGAGTTTATTTTTGTGTATGGTGTTAGGGAGTGTTCTAATTTCATTCTTTTACATGTAGCTGTCCAGTTTTCCCAGCACCACTTATTGAAGAGGCTGTCTTTTCTCCATTGTATATTCTTGCCTCCTTTATCAGAAATAAGGTGAACATATGTGTGTGGGTTTATCTCTGGGCTTTCTATCCTGTTCTATTGATCTATATTTTTGTTTTAGTGCCAGTACCATATTGTCTTGATTACCATAGCTTTGTAGTAGAGTCTGAAGTCTGGGAGCCTGATTCCTCCAGCTCCATTTTTCATTCTGAAGATTGTTTCAGCTATTTGGGGTCTTTTGTGTTTCCATAAAAATTGTGAAATTTTTTGTTCTACTTCTGTGAAAAATGCCATTGGTAGTCTGATAGGGATTGCAGTGAATCTGTAGAGTGCTTTGGGTAGTAGAGTTATTTTCACAATGCTGATTCTTCCAATATAAGAACATGGTATATCTATCCATTTGTTGGTATCATCTTTGATTTCTTTCATCAGTGTCTTATAGTTTTCTGCATACAGGTCTTTTGTCTCCTTAGGTAGGTTTATTCCTAGGTATTTTATTCTTTTTGTTGCAATGGTAAATGGGAGTGTTTCCTTAATTTCTCTTTCAGATTTTTCATCATTAGTGTATAGGAATGCAAGAGATTTCTGTGCATTAATTTTGTACCCTGATACTTTACCAGATTCATTGCTTAGCTCTAGTAGTTTTCTGGTAGCAACTTTAGGATTCTCCATGTACAGTATCATGTCATCTGCAAACAGTGACAGCTTTACTTCTTCTTTTCTGATTTGGATTCCTTTTATTTCTTTTTCTTCTCTGATTGATGTAGCTAAAACTTCAAAACTATGTTGAATAATAGTGGTGAGAGTAGACAAGCTTGTTTTGTTCCTGATCTTAGTGGAAATGGTTTCAGTTTTTCACCATTGAGAACGATGTAGCTGTGGGTTTGTCATATATGGCCTTTATTATGTTGAGGTAAGTTCCCTCTATGCCTAATCTCTGGAGGGTTTTTATCATAAATGGGTGTTGAATTTTGTCGAAAGCTTTTTCTGCATCTATTGAGATGATCATATGGTTTTTCAGCTTCAATTTGTTAATAAGTCTTATCACATTGATTGGTTTGCGTATATTGAAGAATCCTTGCATTCCTGGGATAAACCCCAATGGATCATGGTGTATGATCCTTTTAATGTGCTGTTGGATTCTGTTTGCTAGTATTTTGTTGAGGATTTTTGCATCTATGTTCATCAGTGATATTTGCCTCTTGTTTTCTTTCTTTGTGACATCTTTGTCTGGTTTTGTTATCAGGGTGATGGTGGCCTCGTAGAATGAGTTTGCGAGTGTTCCTCACTCTGTTATGTTTTGGAAGAGTTTGAGAAGGATAGATGTTAGCTCTTCTCTAAATGTTTGATAGAATTTGCCTGTGAAGCCATCGGGTCCTGGGTTTTTGTTTGGTGGAAGATTTTAAATCACAGTCTCAGTTTCAGGGCTTGTGATTGGTCTGTTTATTTTTTCTATTTCTTCCTGGTTCAGTCTCGGGATGGTTGTGCTTTTCTAAGTATTTGTCCATTTCTTCTAGGTTGTCCATTTTATTGGCATATAGTTGCTTGTAGTAATCTCTCATGATCCTTTGTATTTCTGCAGTGTCAGTTGTTACTTCTCCTTTTTCATTTCTTCTATTGATATGAGTCTTTTCCCTTTTTTCTTGATGAGTCTGGCTAATGGTTTATCAATTTTGTTTACCTTATCAAAGAACCAGTTAGTTTTATTGATCTTTACTATAGTTTCCTTCATTTCTTTTCATTTATTTCTGCTCTGAACTTTATGATTTCTTTCCTTCTGCTAACTTTGGAGGTTTTTTGTTCTTCTTTCTCTAATTCCTTAGGTGTAAGGTTAGGTTGTTTATTTGAGATGTTTCTTGTTTTTTGAGGTAGGATTGTATTGCTATAAACTTCCCTCTTAGAACTGCTTTTGCTGCATCCCATACGTTTTGGGTCATTGTATTTTCATTGTCATTTGTTTCTAGGTATTTTTTGATTTCCTCTTTGCTTTCTTCAGTGATCTCTTGGTTATTAACTAGTATATTGTTTAGCCTCCATGTGTTTGTATTTTTTACAGATTTTTTTCCTGTAATTGATATCTAGTCCCATAGCGTAGTGGTTGGAAAAGATACTTGGTACGATTTCAATTTTCTTAAATTTACCAAGGCTTGATTTGTGACCCAAGATATGATCTATCCTAGAGAATGTTCCATGAGCACTTGAGAAGAATGTCTATTCTGTTGTTTTTGGATGGAATGTCCGATAAATATCAATTAAGTCCGTCTTGTTTAATGTATCATTTAAAGCTTGTGTTTCCTTATTTTTTTTTCATTTTGGATGATCTGTCCATTGGTGAAAGTGAGGTGTTAAAATTCCCTACTATGATTGTGTTACTGTTGATTTCCCCTTTTATGGCTGTTAGCATTTGCCTTATGTATTGAGGTGCTCCTATATTGGGTGCATAAATATTTACAATTGTTATATCATCTTCTTGGATTGATCCCTTGATCATTATGTAGTATCCTTCTTTGTTTCTTGTAATGGTCTTTGTTTTAAAGTCTATTTTGTCTGATATGAGAGTTTCTGCTGAAAGATCAGCTCTTAACCTTATGGGGATTCCCTTATGTGTTACTTGTTTTTCTCTTGCTGCTTTTAATACTTGTTCTTTGTATTTAATTTTTGATAGTTTGATTAGTATGTGTCTTGTTGTGTTTCTCCTTGGATTCATCCTGTATGGGACTCTCTGTGCTTCCTGGACTTGATCAACTATTTCCTTTCCCTTATTAGGAAAGTTTTCAACTATAATCTCTTCAAATATTTTCTCAGTCCCTTTCTTTTTCTCTTCTTCTTCTGGGACCCCTATAATTCGAATGTTGGTGTATTTAATATTGTCCCAGAGGTCTCTGAGACTGTCCTGAATTCTTTTCATTCTTTTTTCTTTACTCTACTCTGTGGTAGTTATTTCCACTGTTTTATCTTCCAGGTCACTTTTCCGTTCTTCTGCCTCAGTTATTCTGCTATTGATGCTTTCTAGAGAATTTTTAATTTCATTTATTGTGTTGTCCATCACTGTTTGTTTGCTCTTTAGTTCTTCTAGTTCCTTTTTAAACGTTTCTTGTATTTTCTCCTTTCTATTTCCAAGATATTGGATCATCTTTACTATCATTACTCTGAATTTTTTTTAGGTAGACTGCACATTTCCTCTTCATTTGTTTGGTCTGGTATGTTTTTATCTTGCTCCTTCATCTGCTGTGTGTTTCTCTGTCTTCTCATTTTGCTTAATATACTGTGTTTGGGTTCTCCTTTTCACAGGCTGCAGGTTCGTAGTTCCCGTTGTTTTTGGTGTCTGCCCCCTGTGGCTAAAGTTGGTTCAGTGGGTTGTGTAAGCTTCCTGGTGGAGGGGATTGGTGCCTGTGTTCTGGTGGATGAGGCTGGATCTTGTCTTTCTGGTGGGCAGGACCACATCCGGTGGTGTGTTTTGGGGTTTCTGTGACCTTATTATGATTTTAGGCGGCTTCTTTCCTAATGAGTGGGCTTGTGTTCCTATCTTGCTAGTTGTTTGGCATAGGGTGTTCAGCACTGTAGCTTGCTGGTCATTAAGTGGAGCTGAGTCTTAGCATTGAGATGGAGATCTCTGGGAGAGCTTTCGCTGTTTGATAATACGTGGAGCCAGGAGGCCTCTGGTGGGCCAATGTCCTGAACGTGGCTCTCCCACCTCAGAGGCACAGGTCTGACACCCAACTGGAGCATCAAGACCCTGTCTGCCACACAGCTCAGAAGAAAATGGAGAAAAAAAGAAAGAAAGAAAGAAAAAATAAAATAAATTATTAAAAGTTAAAAATTAAAAAATTATTAAAAATTAAAAAATTAAAATGTAATTTAAAAAAAAGACAGAAGAGAGCAATAAAACCAAAACGCAAATCCACCAATGATAACAAGTGCTAAAAACTATACTAAAACAAAAAACAAAGAAACAAAAAAAGACAGACAGAACCCTAGGATAGATGGTAAAAGCAAAGCTATACAGACAAAAATCACACAAAGTCCACCACCTCAATTTTGGGATGATTCATTTTCTATTCAGGTTTTCCAGAGATGCAGGGTACATCAAGTTGATTGTGGAGATTTAATCCACTCTTCCTGAGGCTGCTGGGAAAAATTTCTCTTTCTCTTCTTTGTTCACACAGCTCCTGGGGTTCAGGTTTGGATTTGGCCTTGCCTCTGTGTGTCGGTCACCTGAGGGTGTCTCTTCTTCGCTCATACAGGACGGGGTTAAAGTAGCAGCTGATTAGGGGGCTCAGGCTCTCTCAGGCCAGGGGGAGGGAGGGGTACGGATGCGGGGTGAGCCTGCGGTGGCAGAGACCAGCGTGATGTTGTGACAGCCTGAGGAGTGCCGTGCGTTCTCCCGGGGAAGTTGTCCCTGGATCACGGGACGCTGGCAGTGGTGGACTGCACAGGGTCCCGGGAGGAGAGGTGTGGAGAGTGACCTGTGCTTGCACACAGGCCTCTTGGTGTCTTCAGCATCAGCCTTATAGTCTCACGTCCATCTCTGGTGTCCGCGCTGACAGCCGCGGCTCGTACCCGTCTCTGGAGCTCGTTTAGACGGTGCTCTGGATCCCCTCTCCTTGCACACCAGGAAACAATGGTCTCTTGCTTCCTAGGCAGTTCTGGACTTTTTCCTGAACTCCCTCCTGGCTAGCCGTGGTGCACTAGCCCCCTTCAGGCTGTGTTCATGCCGCCAACCCCAGTCCTCTCCCTGGGGTCCGACCTCCGAAGCCCGAGCCTCAGCTCCCAGCTCCCGCCTGCCCTGGCGGGGGAGCAGACAAGCCTCTGGGGCTGGTGAGTGCTGGTCGGCACCGAGCCTCTGTGCGGGAATCTCTCCGCTTTGCCCTCTGCACCCCTGTGGCTGCACTCTCCTCCATGACTCCGAAACTTCCCCCCCGTCACCCCCCATCTCCACCAGTGAAGGGGCTTCCTAGTGTGTGGAAATCTTTCCTCCTTCACAGCTCCCTCCCAGAGGTGCAGCTCCAGTCCCTATTCTTTTGTCTCAGTTTTTACTTTTTTTTTTGCCCTATCCAGGTACGTGGGGAGTTTCTTGTCTTTTGGGAAGTCTGAGGTCTTCTGCCAGCGTTCAGTAGGTGTTCTGTAGGAGTTGTTCCACATGTAGATGTATTTCTGATGTATTTGTGGGGAGGAAGGTGATCTCCACGTCTTACTGCTCCGCCATCTTGAAGGTGTCTTATATATACATTTTTAAGCTGTAGTAAGAATTATGCACAGAGGAAGACTAGGGAAGACTAGGCACAAAAAGTTAGACCCGGCCTCTAGTGTTGTAACTAATCTCTTTAGGGTTACTTCCCCATTTGAAAGCCCATCTGAATTGAACATTCAGTTGATGTTGACTGTTGAGGATCATAGCATTCTCTTTTGAACTGTTTACATAAAAGGTACTTTAAATTTTTATTTATGTTTTACTGGGAAGTAATGTGATGTTTCTTAAGTTTTAGCTTCAGAATTCAGATTTTCCAAAGTTAAAAAATATCAGAAATACATTTATTTGTTCCCAGCTTTGTTATACTTCTCTCCTTTTATTTTTTTTAGGTCACTCACACTATTTAAAAAAATTATTAATCCAACACACATTTTTTGAATTCCTACTGTGATAATGTAAGTTTCTTATTCTTGGTGAATTAGTGGTTCATGGAACAAACTAAACATGATTTTATATTTGATTCTTCAGTTTATGTAAGAGGTATAATAAAAGCATGAACAAGAAGATAATGACTTATCTTGGTGAGATTTTTCAGTTCCTTGATATCTCATTGTCATGAATTGTGGTATTTGAATTCATTAGAAATACTGAGGTGTATCTCACAAATCTCTTCACCTATTATCAATTTAGCTTTTATATAGCACCAGATTTTCTCTTAGCCTCTCTATGAAGCTCATTTTTATTAAAAAGAAGTTAGAAGCAGAATAGTTTTCAATAATTTTAAGCTTTCCCTGTCATCTCTTAACTGTAGCCCAAAGACTAGACCCGTGAATGTCTCCTTTGAATTATAACATAGTCTATAAAGATCTACTTAATTCTTGGCATGGTTAAAATCCTTTCAAGTTTTTGTTTATAATTTTATTAAGAACGATATTATGCTTAAAAATGTGTATATAATTTTATACATGCTATTTTAAATCAGGATAAAGTAAACATCCCATATGTATACCACATAACTTAAGATATAGAACATTCCAGAGGCTTTCAAGCTCTCAGTTTGTCCCCTTTTGATTACATCATGCTTTCCACTCAAACATAAATATCCTGGCTTATGTATTCATGAGTTACTTGCTTTCCTTTATAATTTCACTCCGTATGTGAGAATCCCTAAACGATAGGTGTATATGTACCTACATATTAGGTATACTGTGAAATTTTGTGTAATTCTGATTCACTGTAGTTAATATTCTGTGAACTGAGTTTTGTTCAATATTTATTTTTGAGCATTAATTTATGTTGAATTTTTAATATTGAACATTCACTTTAGATTTTGAAATTTCATTCTATTGATGAAGTGAGTTACAGTGCATTGAATTGTATAAATACACCACAGATGTTTTACACATAATGATATCATGAACAGTTTTTATGTATCTCCTGGAGCAAAGATGTAAGAGTATCTTTAGAAATATATGCCTACGGGATGAATTACTGTGGCTTAGCATTTGCATCCTTACATTACTAGATAATTCCATATCATTCTCCCTAGTTATTGAATCAATATATATTCCCACAAGCAGTATATGATACTTCGCCTGGCTTCACAACCTCCCCAACACGTAGTGTTACTAGATTCTAGAACATTAGCACGTTTTATTAAATAAGAAATTGAATCTATTTGTGATTTTATATTAATGGATGTCCCCAAAGGTGGGGTTTTAGAGGCATTGAAGGAAGTCAATAATTATTAGCAAGTAAAGAATTACCTATTCTTAATATGTGGGATGGAGAGAGACATTCTGGGACCAGAGTAGGGGCATGAAACTTAGCAAAAAGAAATATTGAAAATAACTAGAAAGCAAGAGAGAGCATGGGACATCCCAGGAACTGAAAAAAAAATCAGAAAGCTGAGGAGTAAGGAAGGGGGAGGCAGTGTTGTCAACAGGGAATCTGCTTATAATCCTCAAATTCTAGAGAGATTATTCAGGCCACAGTACTGGGGGAAGTGGACCAGACTGGAGGTGGAGAAATAGCTGTGATGAAAGGTTAAAGTGGCCAATAATAAGGTAGAATTGTGGGAGCCAAGAGAAATCGACTATTTTGAAGATAAATTGGTAAGAGAGAAGGAGAAATTAAGGATGACAGTCAGATTTTTAGGATAAAGTAGAGGGTGAAGGGGATATGCAACTAAGAGGGGCATATGTAATTCCAAGTATGTTGGAATTTGCCAGGGGGACATGCAAATGCATCTGCACAGGAGAGGTGGGTCTATTGTTAAGAAAAGAGATACAGAGATTTAAAAGCTGCGGTCTACAAACTATCCAGAATCACTTGTCTTGAAAATTTTTAAATATTATTGAGTAGTTTCCAGTAGGGGAAAATCTTAATTCAAAACAATGGACTTTCAGAAAGTCAAGGTATCAAAGATAAAAACAATAATAATATATTTTTTAAACATACCCACACACACTGTTTGAAAATTTACTAGCCTTCTTACATTAAAGACGAGTTCTTATCTTCACTGTTATATTTGGCTAGTCCAAAACTAAATCTGTGAAGCAAAATTTGAAGAAGTGACCGTCTGAGCCTAAGCCCCAGTGACATTAACTTGTCAAGTTAGGATGAATCAAGAACGAACTGCATTTATGTAACAACTTATTCTTGTTGCTAATGGTTTCCATTAGTTGGTATGTGTCGAGGACTCCATAGGGACTAACTTGCAAGGATATAATGAAGCTTACAGATCAGGGTTTCTCCATAGCTTCGCTATCAATGTTTTGGACCAGTTCATTATCTCTTGGAGGTGCTGTTATGTGCAATGCAGGGTGTGTAGTGGCATCCTTGGCCTCTACACGCCAGTAGAACACCCCTCCTAGTCATGACCATCAAAACTGTCTCCAGACATTGTCTTTGCTGAAGTGGATTAAAATCTCCCACTGTTGATTTTAGAGCCACAGCTGTAGATATTTAAGAAGCAAAAAGTTAAGGTAATGTTTCAAGCAATACCAGTTACCTATGCCAATCAAGAGCGTTCTTTTTACACTTTACTCTGTTTTACAAATTCTTATTCCCTTAGCCAAAAAAAAAAAGGAGATAACAAGGAGTTTTGTTAGAGTTTTAGCTGTAAGCTGTGCTCTCAACAACTGGTAGCTATCACCATTAAGAAGATATGCCTGCCAAGGCAGCGGCTCACAGTATTACCTACCCTGTAGGAAATAACGTTAAGATGACAATAAGTTGCTCTCATCCATGTGGTCAAATCACATGAAGCATGAAGCCACCTCAGTAAGCACAGCTGGCAGCCAGACACCTTACTCTTGAGCTTTAACAGTGATGTTCCTGGCTGGAAGGTTGGAGAGGAGATTGATTCTCAACTGCTGCTTTTGACAGTAGGTATTGTAGTCATTGACAATATGTTTCTGTTAAACTAGAGATATTATTTCTGTGTTTGTTTTTCATTTACTCTGTGCAATTCTCTCTAGCATCTTGTGAATTCCTATCCCCAGAGATGTAGAAAGCCTTGTGATGTAACCTACACTGCTGATCAAATGTTATGCCATTCTCTTCTTTGTCACCTATATTATCTGTACGTGCATATGTGATTGTGTTAGGGGGTTGAGTATGTGTGCTTTCCACATCAGGTTTAACACAGTGTGATTTGAAAGTTACAGAAAACTAAGTAAGTGTTGGAAATTAAATTTGCCCAGACACAGTCAGACATGAGATGGGCTGTCCAAATGCTAATTTCTCCTTTTACTCCTTTTAAACAGGCATGTGTACTTATTTAAACCTGAGAAACATAGAATCCAGTATCAGAATAACCAGGTTTTGTTTGAATGATTACGTGCAATGGGATTGTGACAGATGTTGAAAAAATAATAGATGAATAACAGGAATATGGTTTTCCAAACAACTGTGCATGAAGAGCTGTAATAGATGGTTTTCAACTTTTCTTTTTTGAATAATACTCTTCAATATCTTACAATTTCTTTCCCATAGATTTGAAAATCCAACCTATCATTAAAGATATTGCTTCTCCTTTACTTTTTTCTAACTTTAAACATACCCACACACACTGTTTGAAAATTTACTAGCTTTCCAACTTCTGCTAGAAAAGCTACATGAACAAAGGAATATAAAGTGCACAGCAACTGTTCCCATAGGGTAGAAGCGTTCGATACGCTGCTCTGATTTTTGTTGACATTGTATAAATAAGAGTTACAATATTTCCTAAGTTTTGATTTGATATTTCTCAACTTTTAAAAGTTTAATTATTAAATATTTGATACATATAGAATGTATATAGCATATATGTAAGTGATGAAGCATAATAATGAAATGAAAAACTAGGACCCCACCATCTCTTATAACAAATCGAACATTAGCAATGTCATTGCATCTAAATATGTGTTTATTTTCCATCCCTCTCCCTTTCCTTCTCCAACAGGTAACCATTTCCCTAAATACAGTGTTTATTTAATTTGAGTCTCAAATTAGATTTGGTCTCTGGCTCCATCATCCATTGGTGACCCTGACCCACTCTCCAGATCTGATGTTTTGGAATGGATGAAATAACCTTTAACCACTGACTTTCATAGGAAAATGCTTATGCTGAAGCCCATGGCACTTTCTGTTTCTGAACCCTTAACCTTTGTTATAATTCGGGAAAGTCAACGGCATCAACACCTTTGACTGGTCATTCAGTCAGACCCACCCTAGTCACCCTAAGGAAGGTGACTTCATTGAAGTCATTTATTTTTTAATTAAAGATCAAATATACATGTCTTTCATGGCCATGTTTTCCTTCAGGCAAGACCAGTGCAGTATGATTAAACAACCTGTAGTGCCAGCCCACAGGTAGATTAACCTACAATCTATCTGACAACAATGAGCTTGCTATTCAAAAGCACCTTCAAGAAAAGTAACATAGTCCCACTGCACATCCAATCACATCCAGCAGTGGAAAGCTCTACCATACAGAAATTCCAGAGTAGCACTTACACAAGACGCTTCTACAGAGCATAGTGTGAAATCTAATAATCAAAAGGGTAAATGTATGAAGTTAAAAATTAAATAGAGTGCATTATCTTCATTTCGATAAAAATAAACACACTCTAAGTGCTTTACCTCCACTTATTTCTAAAAGTTGTATCTAAGAGTTTCTGGAATCAGAATTTTTGATTAAATTAAATTAATTAATTATTTGATTAATTCAAAGTAATTAAATTAATTAATATTTAATTAATGTGTTACCTATAATTCCTCTCTAAATTGATATGATCTAACAGTGGATATAACCCAACACTGATGTTAATCCACTATCTAACAATGGCATTGCTTTGGCTTATTATTTATGGAAAAATGTAGAAACTTTAAGATGCTATTTTCACCAAAGTAGATTTAACCAGAGTTTGCAAATATACTTACTCACAGATCTTAATTAAATAAATGATGTCATACAAATGGTTTGTTTCTAAAATGAAACTTTGATATCTTATTAATAGAAGTTGAGAACAAAGTGTCACATTGGTCTGCAAGGAAGTGTTTGCTCATGCACTGTGATTTATTACAGTACTTTACAACCTTGTCTTGCTTTCCATCACTGAAATACTTTTTAAAAATGTTGATGTTTGGACCCACCATCTTAATATTCTGCTTTCATTTGGTGAGTTGGGGCCCAGGCTTCAGTATTTAAAAGTTTCCCTGATGATTCAAAAGTGCAACCAGGGTTACGAAAACTGCTCTGTTATGACACCTATTTATATGCAGGTTCATCTAGGAAACGGTTTAAGATTACACTGCCTATGGACAGTCTAGACCATCAAAACAGTGTTACTTTGTGGTTCAAGATATAGACTTTGAGGTCAGACAGTATGCTTTTAGAATTCCGAATGTGTTGGATTTGCAATTTTGGAAAATGTACCTAGACTATCAAGCTACTCAAGGGTACCTCAGTTTTCTCATACATGATAGTGACCTCACAGAATTACTGTAAAGATTAAATGAAATAATATACATACAACATGTAAACTATTTGGTAGAATACTAGACATGCAATAAACTTTCAATGAATAATATTTTGATTAGATCACCAAGAAGAGGAAAAATTCACTTAGATAAATGTTTGAAAAAATGATATGGCTTCTAACATATATGTATATACTAATATATATAAGCATAAATACTATATATAAAATGTACATATACATAGATATATATACACATATTATATATCCATATGTTTATAATATGCAAATCTATATCCAAATGGGAGAAAGAAACACAATATAAATTACACAAAAAGTAGTCTAGGAAAATACTTTAAAATTAAATGGACATGTATTAAACATTTATCATTCCAAATATTGAGATTTCTATAATGATAAATAATGCAAAGTATAAAGAATAAACTAGGTTATTTAATTTGAAATAATATATCAATAAATGAAGCAAAAAGTTATTTCTACCTGAAATATTCTCTTTTCAATGAACTGAACCTTCTGCAGAGGTGGTTTCCTTATTCTCTATGTACTATATAATTCCAGGGCTATTTGGGTACTAAAAGAATAGAAAAAATAAAGCAAAAGCACACAGAGTGGAGAAAAAGTATCCCATGGAAAGATACAAATATATTTACTAAATTTCTTAAGATGGATTTTTTCCACAGGGGCAATGCCTAAAATTTAGAAGACAAACTAGTTTCTAGGATACTCAATCCAAACTAGAGACAGTATTACACAAAAAGATAATCAAGACTAAATGTTCACACTAGGAGAGAGAATGAGTAAATCAGACCGTGATGTGGAAGCAGGAGAGTGTTCTGGTTAAGAACGTGACTCTGCCAGTTCCTCATAGTGTAGCCTTAGGCATATTACCTAACCTATCTTCCTCATTTTGTACAACTATAAAATGGGCAATTGCTTAGTATTTTGTGACACTCAAATGAGGTGATATAATATTATATGCTTAGTAAATTGTATATACAATCTTATTAATAAATGCTAAATAGTTGATAATATTATTACTATTACATCTGTAGCATAGAATATTATGAGTATTCCATTGTTTTTACAAGATAAATATTATATTATTGAGAGATATAAACAAAAAAATCACATATAAGATTTATGATTAGAGCTATCTGAAGATCATGCATAAAGGAATGTTGCAAAAATTAGAAAAAAGTGTGTTAACATGGGCAATGTTTAGAAGTGAAAAGGTAAAAGATTTTCATTTTCATCTTATATTTATCTTCTAATTTTCTATAATAAGTTTACACTGATTTTATATCTAAGATTATATATATATATACATATTTCACCTCATCCTCTACTGAAAGAGTTGGTATAACAATGATAGTATTTCTTCCTTAAATGTTTGCTAGAATTCAAAAGTAAAGCCAAGTGAAATTTCTTCATGGGATGGTTTCTAATTACAGATTCAAGTTTTTGAACAGCTATACTACTATTCAGATTGCTGATTTCCTTTTGTGTCAGTATTATAACATGTATTTTTCAAGAAATCTGTTCATTTTGTCTAAGGTTCCTATGATGTTATTCATAGCATCTTCTTATCTCATTAATGTCTATAAGATATGTAGTGATGTCTACTACACTTTTTCCCTTTTCTTCAGTGTTAGGAGTTTATCAATTTTATTGACTTTTCAAAAGATCCACTTTGGGTTTTGTTGATTGTTCTGTTTTATCTCTGGTTTCAGTTTCATTGATTTATGGTTTTATCTTTACTATTTGCTTCTTTACACTTATGTATTATTAATTTGTTCTTTTTCTAGTTTCTTGAGGTAGAAGCTTATATCATTGATTTTTTTCCTTAATTAAAAAAATTTATCATGAAAAATGTCAAATTTGCACTAAAGTAAAAAGAATACCATAATGAACCCTCATTAATTATCACCCATCTTCAATAATCATTAATATATTACCAAAGCGGGTTCCATCTATACTGCCCAAACATCATCCTCGCTAGTAAATTTTTTACAGTTCTGTTGAGGTACAATTTACATACCAATCACCTATTGTCAGTGCACTAAAAGTGATTTTTAGTTAATTTATAGAGCTGTGAAACCATCACTACCATCCAGTTTTAGAACATTTCCATCACCCCAACCTACAATTCATTTGGTAGTCAGTTCCCACTCCCACACATAGCCCCAGGAAACCACTGATCTTCTGTCTCTATAGATTTATGTCTTCTAAAAATTACACTTAAATTGACTCATACAATATGTAGTATTTTGAACATAAGTATCTAACATCCTTCACTTAGCTTAATGTTATTAAGATGCATCTATGTTGTAGCAAGTTCCATTTTATTGCTAAATAATATTTTGTTATGTGTATAAACCACATTTTGTTCATCCATTCACCAAATGATAGATATTTAAATTGTTTAAGGTTCTCGGCTATCACATGTAATGCTGCTATAAATATTCATGTATAAGCCTTTGTGCAGACATATGTTTTGATTTTTCTCTTGTTGATATCTAGGAGAGTACTTACTGGATTATATAGTAAAGTTATGTTTAATATTTTATTAAAGTACCAAATTCCCACCATTTTACATTCCCTGGGGTAATGAATCTTGTTTCTAGTTTCTCCACATTCTATCCAATACTTGTTAATGCCTATCAGTTTTATTAAGTCAATTAATTGTGTATGAAGTGCATCCATGTTTCTGCAAGTGGCAAAATTTCATTCCTTTATGGCTGAGTAGTATTCCATTATATATGTCTACCACCCCTTCTTTATTCCATTCATCTGTTAATGGACACTTAGGTTGCTTCCATATCTTGGCAATTGTAAATAATGCTGTTATGAACATTGATTGGGGTGCATGTACCTTTCGAATTAGTGTTTTGGGGTTCTTTTATTTATACCCAGGAGTGGAATTTCTAAGTCATATGGTAGTTCTATTTTTAGTTTATTGAGAAAACTTCACATTATTTTATACAGTGGCTACACCAATTTATGCTCCTACCAACAGCGTACAAAGGTTACCTTTTCTCTACATCCTCACCAACATTTGTTATTTGTGTTCTTTTTGATGACAGCCATTCTGACAGGTGTGAGGTGATATCTCACTTTCCTGATGATTAACAATGTTGAGCATCTTTTCATGTGCTTGTTGGGCATCTGCATTTCCTCTTTGGAAAACTGTCTATTCAGGCTTCCCACCATTTTTAATTGTATTGTTTGGTTTTTTGTTGTTGAGTTTTATGAACTGTTTATATACATTGGATATTAAACTCCTGTCAGTCACATTATTTGCAAATATTTTCTCTCATCCAGTAGCTCATCTTTTCATTTTGTCAGTTATTTACTTTGCTGTGCAAAAGCTTTTAAGTTAGGACAGGGGTCCAAAACAAATTACTGCTGTGATTTATGTCAAAGAGTGTTCTGCCTATGTTTTCCTCTAAGAGTTTTAGAGTATCTGGTCTTACATTTAGGTATTTAATCTATTTTGAGTTTATTTTTGTATATGGTGTTAGAGAATGTTCTAATTTCATTCTCTTACATGTAGCTGTCCAGCTTTCCCAGCACCACTTATTGAGGAGACTGTCTTTTCTCCATTGTGTGTTCTTGCCTCCTTTGTGGTAGATTAATTGACCATAATGCCATTTTTCACAGAATTAGAACAAACAATTTTAAAATTTTTATGGAACCACAAAAGACCCCCAAATACCAAAACAATCTTGAAAAAAGAAGAACAGAGCTGGAGGAGTCACACTCCCTGACTTCAGAATACCACAAAGTTACAGTGCTCAAAATAATATGGTACTGGCAAAAAAAACAGACACATAGATCATTGGAACAGGCTAGAGAGCCCAGAAACAAACCTATGCACTTATGGTAGGTAGAAGTACCATATGACCCAGCAATTCCACTCCTCGGTTTATAGCTGAAACAAAACAGAAACAAAAACACTAATTTGAAAAGATACATGTACTCCTACATTCATAGCAGTATTGTTTACAATTGCCAAGATGTGGAAGCAACCTAAGTGTCCATTAACAGATGAATGGATAAAGAAGTTGTGGTATATATATACAATGGAACACTACTCAGCAATAAAGAAGACAATGTGTATATCTTTTTGGTGAAATGTCCATTAACATCTGTTGTGAGCTTGTGTTACCCCTAAAGATATTTTGAAGTCCTAACCCCTAGTACCTGTGAATGTGACCTTACTGGGAAATAGGGTTTTTGCTGATGCAATCAAGTTAAAATGAACTCATAGTAGATGAGGATAGGACCTCAATCTAATACAACCAGTACCTTCATAAGAAAAGGAGAAACACACAGGAGAGAAGAACACTACATGATGACAGAGACCGAAATTGAAGTGATGCAGCTGTAAACGGAGGAACACCAAGGAGTGTCAGCAAACACCAGAAGCTAGGAGGAGGCAAAGGAGGATTCTATTCAGTTTCAGTGGGAGCATGGTGCTACTTGATTTGGGGATTATAGCCTCTAGAATGGTGAGACAATACATTTCTGTTGTTTAAGCCACCTAATTTGTGGTACTTTGTTACAGCAGCCCTAGGACACTGATACAACATTTCTGCCAATTTTTAATTGGCTTATTTATATTCTTATTCTGAATTGTATAGGTTCTTTACATGGTCTGGATATGAGTGCATATCAGATATATAATTTGTAAATATTTTCTTCTAGTCTGTGGCTTGTTATTTTTTTTTCCTTTATTTTTACATAATAGTTTTAGTCTCACAAGCAAAATTGAGGAGAATATACACAAATTTCCCATATACCCTCTGTCTTCACACATGCATAGCCTCTCCCATTATAAACATCACCACCAGAGTGGTACATTTATTACAATTGATGAACCTACATTAACACATTATTATCACCCAAAGTTCAGAGTTTACATTTGGATCCACTCTAGGTGTTGTACATGCTATGGGTTGGGACAAATGCATAAAAACATGTAAACATCATGATAGTATTATAGAGTATTTTCACTGCCTTAAAAATTTCCTGTGCTCTGTCTGTTCATCCCTCTCCCCACCCCATCTTTTCATTTCGTAATGTCTTTTGAAGTGCACACATGTTTTATTTGGTGAGACCCAATTTAACAATTGTTTTTACTTTTATGGCTCCTGCTTTTGGTGTCATATTTTAAAACTCTTTGCATAATCCAAGGTCATAAAGATTTTCTCCTATGTTTTCTTCTATAAGTATTATAGTTTAACTTGTAAATTTAATTTTATTGTCGATTTTTATGTATGGAATGAGGCTGGGGACTAAACTAATCCCTTTATATTAGATTCACATTGTTCCAGCATCATTTATTGAAAATCCTCCCATGGAATTCCTTCGGCATCTTTGTTGAAAATTAGTTAGCCATAAATGTAAGACTTTGTTTCTGGATGTTAGTTCTGTTCCATTGATCTATATGCCAATCTCTATAGCAGTTACCTCACTGTCTTGATTGCAGTCCCTATACAGTAAGTTTTGAGATCAAGCAGTCTAAGTTTTTCATTCTGTTCTTCTTTTCAAAATTGCTATGTTTATTCAGGATCCTTCTCATTTCCATGTGAATTTTAGGATCAGCTTATTAAAAAAAAACTTACTGGGGTTTTAATAGGGATTCAATTCAATCTATAGCAAAATTCTGAAAATACTGTTGTCATAACAATCTAGTCTTTCAATCCATAAACATGAGATATCTCTATTTAGAGCTTAATTTCTCTCAGCAATGTTTTATAAAGTTTAGTGTATAGGTCTTGCATTTTTGTCAGTTTTATTCTTAAGTATTTTATTCTTTTTGATGCTATTATGAATGGAATTTAAAATTTTTATTTAAAGATTGTTTATTGGTATTATATGGAATAGTATTGATTTTTTAATGTATTGATCTTATATATTGAGACATTGCTGAACTCATTAATTAGTTCTAGCAGGAGTTTTGTGATACTTTAGAATTTTTCACATTCAGGATCATATCATCTAGGAATAAAGTTTTAGTTCCTTCTTTCCAAACGGTATGTATTTTATTTCTTTTTCTTGCCAGATTTCACTGTCTAGAAAGAACCTTCAGTACAGTTTTGAACCGAAGTGTCAGGAGCAGA
Organism: Balaenoptera physalus; assembly: GCF_965194825.1. Taxonomy (NCBI): domain Eukaryota; kingdom Metazoa; phylum Chordata; class Mammalia; order Artiodactyla; family Balaenopteridae; genus Balaenoptera; species Balaenoptera physalus. Next base: position 19,272,219 of record NC_138883.1, read on the forward strand.
CACATTTGTTTTGTTCTTGATCTTAGAGAAGAAACATTTAGTCTTTCACCATGAAGTCTGATGTTTACTGTAAGTTTTCCAAGTGCTGCTATCAATCTGAGAAAGTTTTCTTCAGTTCCCAGCTAATTGAGAGTTTTGTTTTTTTTTAAATCAGGACTAGGTGTTGGATTTTTCAAATGATTCTTACATGTTTGTTGAAAAGATTGTCATTTTTTTCCCCTTATTTTGCTAATATGGTATATTACATTAAGTGATTTTTCAATTTTAAACCAATATTGAATTTCTGATATAAATTCCATTTGGTCATGGTGTATAGTACTTTTTATATGTTGTAAAATTCCGTCTGCTAACATTAAGGATTTTTGCCTCTATGTTCCTGAGGGTTATTGGTCTGTAGTTTAATTTTCTTGTGATGTCTTGGTCTAGCTTTGGTATCATCATTGGTCTCATAGAATGAGTTGTGAAATATTTGCTCTATTTCTATTTTCTGAAAGCTTTTAGAACAGACGTTATTTCTTCTTTTAACATTTCATAAGAATGCCCAGTTAAGTCATCTCAAACTAGCCTTTGTGAGAAGAATCTTAATTACAAATTCAATTGTATCACTTATTATAACTCTACTCAGATTTTTCTATTTCTTCTCTTCTCAGTTTTGGTAATTTGTATCTTTCAAAAAGTCATTGATTTGACTGTATTGTATCAGAAAGAAATATGATTTCAAAACAAGTCTGGGAATTAGGACACAAGGGTCAGGTCTAACTTTTCTTCTGATATTGTTTGTAAAACATTTCATACCTCTGGGCAGCTAAACCTCTAATTTTGCCTTAGAAGGAAGAGGCTAGATAACCTTTAAGGAACCAACAATAAAGTGATGCTTTTACATTATGAATAGAAGAATGTCCAGTTGAACAATAACAGATTTAGTTATTCACTCCTGGATGTTTTATTTTGGAAGTTCTTATATTGTTTACGTGAGTTATTTTTCACAGATGTTTTATTTTTGTTCTTTTTGTTGGTAGTGTATAATCGAGCTTTGAAAATATTTATTATGATATGTTTCCTTGTCCTATTGTTCCTAGGGCAGGTGGCTTGGATAACTAGGAAAACTCATTTAAAGAGCAAATATAATTTCATGATATTTTAACCTTTTTTGGCAAGTCTGTGATTGGGAAAAAAACAATTTGGCAGTCATAGAACCTTTTTTTCTCACCACAAATTTCACAAGTTTCATCATTTGTAAAAATAATAAATATCTTAGGAATTGTGGAAGCATTACCAATGCTTTCTATAAGATAAAACATATTAAATTTATAGAACTCCATTTATTCTAGATTCTCATGTAATAAGGTAGCAGTCCTTTATGGGATACAGCCTAAAATACTGAAGCTTTCAAATATTTTTCTCCACAACACATAATAAGGAATTTATTTTATATCACAACTTAGAATGTACACACACACACACACACACCTCCTTCCCATCCTCCTTCCCATACAGTCTTAGCCATGTAAATATTCCCCCAACATTTCTTGGACAATGTACAAGTGCACTTCATAATGCTATAATGGCTATTCCATTTCATTGTATTAGGTTTCATTCTTTTGAGTGGAGGGGTTACCCATTAAATTGATTTTATCACCCACTAATGGGTGACAACCCACAATTTGAAAAATATTGCCAATATGTGATTGGCATTTAAATCATACACTTAGGTCACCTTTGTAGAGGTGGTATGCTAAGTACTATTTAGAGAGCTGTTCAGAGGAAACTAGTGGGTAGGTCATTGGAGCGTGCCCTTTAATATGCAGGGAGAACTGGGTGATAGCACACTTCCTTGACTAATTCTATGTGTCAACACCACCATCATTTAACATCCCTACCTTACCTATACAGTGTCCCTAATACAACTTAGAAGGTAAAAAGGGCATATTGATAGATCATTTTCACAGTCAGCGAAAACTAAATTTAAATCAAAGCCCCATTTATTAAATGTATGATACAAGGTATATTAGTTTCCTAGGGCTGCCATAAAAAAGTGCTTTACACTAGGGGGGCTTAAAACAACAGAAATGTGTTGTTTATAGTTCTGGAGATTAGAAGTCCAAAATCAGGGTGTCAGCAGGGACATGCTCTTTCTGAAGTCTGTAGGGAAATCATTGCTTGTCTCCTCTTAGCTTCTAGTGGTTTGCTGGCAATCTTTGTCATTCCCTGGCTTGCAGCTGCATAATTTCAATCTCTGCCTTTGTTGTCACATGGTATTCTTCCTGAGTGCCTTTATCTTCACATGGTTGTCATCTTCTAAGGACACCAGTTGTATTGGATTAGCAACCCACCTTCCTCCAGTATGACTCATCTTAATTATCGACATCTGTCAAGACTATTGTGAAGTCAGGTCACATTCTGAGATACTGGAAATAGGGCTTCAACCTCTATTTTTTGGAGGGATACAATTCAACCCATAACACTGGGAAACATTTCTCCACACTCTGTTTTATCTCAGATTTTACTTCTCAAATATCACAGTATTATAAATTATAACTGTAGTGTCAGGAGATTTGGAGAGAGGGCAGTTGGAGGAATTAGGAAAAGGAAAAAATCATATTGGTCATAAGTCAAGAAACTGCAAAAGAAAATGTATTTTAATTTGTGAGACCACCTGAAACTGTGCCGGGCTATTCCACTCAGAATCATTTCAAGAACCACTCTTGAAAGGCATGCTTTATTATGCTTTCGATTCCTAACTTTGACACAGAATCTCCTGTTTTTCTGTCTCCCCTTCTTTGGCCATTAAATAGTGCTGAATTCTTACAGTCATCCATTCCAGTGTAGCAACTCTTTCACAGATCACTGTTGTTTAGTTATATTTGCAAGAATGCTGAGCTTTGGATTAAAAAAGAAAAAAAGAAAAATCCGTCAGCTGCATGGCTTTCCCCTGCTGAACTAGAGACCGGAAAATAAATGTTTGCACCTTTAATGACCTCCATTGTCCTGACTTCACAGAATCCCCAGTGGGCAGCTAATCTTTTGGAACAATACAGTACAGATGTTTCACAAGATAAGAAGGCTAATTCCAGACCAATCAGAGCCACTCCAAATGTCAGCACACCAAAATAAACTTAAAATATGGGGCAAACAGATGCAACCTCCACAGTCTGATCCCTTTGTCAGTGGGTCATTCTACCGTAATGGGCGATATTTCTGCTTTGTTTACGTCGATGGCAACTTTCTCCTTAGTAAGAACTAAGCTGCCCTAGGTGTTCTCTCATATTTGCTGTGCTCACTACTGTCAGAAAGTCCCCTCAAGGTAAACACTGCTTGACATCTCTGGACTTTTACATCTACCTCTGCCTCTAAAATTACTGCCATGGTTTTATATCTGGATAATAAGTAGTTCAGTGGTGTTCAACAATTCAAAGTTTTGATTAAGGCAGAGAAAAAGTCCCCAGATCTCCACTATGAGATAAAGAATTCCTTTGCTTAAATAAAAAATGTTGCAAAATCTTCTGGAATTATCCAGATAAATGCTACAAGTTTCCTATATTTTTATGTTTATAGTAAAAATAACTCTAATGTGATTACTAAATACGAGGTAATAGAACTGAAGTTGATAGGTAATAGAAGTGAAGTTGATATTAATAATAAATATAATACACTTATTTCTTACATGTATTTTATTTTACAATTTACTATTTTATCTATAGATTAATATTTTCCTGATTCTAAGAACACACAGACAAAGCAACAGTCTTGGGAAGAAAAAGGTAACCTCCTTTCCCTTAAAGATTACATTCAATGTACAAGTCAATGTGAGAATTTTTCTCGACTTACAAAACATTAAAATGTGAAGAATCATAAATATTGAGAAAATGAAGAACTCCTAAGTAATATATAAAAATGCCCATATTGTAGAAAACCAGAAAACATTTTGATAAAAGACTACTATTTAGATGCCTTAGGATTTAGATTATTTTAAACCAATTTTGAGTTATTAAAAATTGATAATTGGGGGATGTAAGACAGTAAAAATATCTTTAAGATTCATGAGAAGATCTTATTTCTTCTCTTTGTAAATCTAACTTGGCTTTAAACACTGTGACTAGCCCCCCCTCCCCCCTGCCAGGTATAAGTAATGGAGAATCCTCCCCAAATTTTTCAAGTATTGGGGCCAATGGAGTTGTTGAAATAAAACAACTGCAAGCACCAAATTAAGGCAACAGATTCTCAGGTCTATTGCATTGGAAAAGATTGTGCCTTATGACAAGTTTTCAGGTGAATTTCTGGATTAAAATGAGAAAACAATACGATTTTGTATCCATTTGCGGGGAGGGTTGGTGGTTCCACAATAATTACACTCTTTTGGTTCTTTCTTGCCCTTATCAGCACAATCTCTTGCCTCCTCAGCAATACCAACTTAAATAGTTTTGTTGTTTTTTTAGTCCTTGTTTGTTTTTCTTTTCAAATGTCCTGGTGGTTTTCCTTTTACTTGTTGAAGTTTAAAATTGGGAGTGTGTTTGGTAACAATAAATAAAAGATGTGTGTCTGTTTATTCTTTCATTTATTTATTTACTTAACTTAATTTTTTGATGTGTGCCTGCTTAGATTCTCATTCCATAATTCTTTGGGCAATAATTTGTATCTACCTAGGAGTTCAGTTATTTCTGGAACACCGTGATCAGCTACAGATCAGCCAAGAAGACTTTATCTGCATAACGGAAATCATGTGAGGAAAACATGAGTGGATATAAATGTTTCTCTCTCTCTCTCCTGTGTGTTTGTGTGTGTCTGTTTTTCTGATCTTCCTTCTTTTATTCTCTTTGTTGGTCCATCATCCTCTTCTTCTGTTTCTTTCTTTTGGACTTCAGTAGTTTTGCTATGAAGCCCATTTTATAGTAAATTTAGAGTTGAAAGTAGATGAACAGAAAGTTAAAGCTTTCTGATAAGTCAACTCTATTATGTAATGTATTCACTGTTATACTATATCATCTTTTCCCCAAACGAATTCTCATTTTAAAAGAATGTTTTAATTTTGTTTCCTTGTTTACTTATTTGTTTTCAATCCATTACTTAAAAAAATAACAATATCAAGATATTATTGAACGTTTGAATCTGAAACACAGTTTAGCTTTACCAGCAGAACTATGGCCAACTTATTAACATGCTTGGTTTTTTGTTTGTCAGTTTGTTTGTTTTGTATTGTTTACTGCCTGTACCCAGGATTTGAGCAGTTAATAGACCTAAACATTTATCAGATGGTTGTCCAGTAAACATGCTTGCTTAAAGAGGATAATCCATGTAGTATGTTTCTTCTAGGAGAGGCCAAAGCCTTCCTAACTCTAGCTGATGATCAATTTATGTTCTGACAGTTGAGAATAGAGTAGAATAATTTAACTCAACAGGCTTGATTTTTAGAATGTTCGTTTAAACAGCTCACACATTAAATGTTGATGTTGTCTTTGCACTTGAAAAGACCCTTCTGGAACTTGAAGAATATTTTTGAAGTCTAACATTGGCTGCTGACTTAGCTGATTACAGTGCCTGTAAAGACCATCATTCCAATCTTTGAGAAAAAAATATGAATGAATGTCCAAGGTAAATTGATGTTAACTACAAGAGGACAGCCAAAAAGTCATAGAAGTTTGGGAGTTTTGGAAAGGAAGAAAACACTTTTGTAAATTAGTAAACATTTGGTGATAAAGATGGGATGAAAATTTGAAGTTTGGCACCAATTTTCCCTATAAAATGACAGATAGTTTAGCATTCTGCAAAGTATTTCTCAGAAGCAAAACCCAGAAGATCCATTAGATCTATGTCTTTACAGTGAAAATTTGTGATTTATCACATTATACAACATTAATTCTTGTATGTAACGTTGTATATAATATTAATTGTAATACAATATTAATAAGTGGATTGAATATTACTTTTAAATGAAATCAAATTCATGAGAGCCATACTGAGGCACTTTTGCTTGCCTATTTGATCAAATCCTTTCTTCCAAAAATATGTCTTATTTAATCTCTTCTGAAAAAAGTTATCATGAATTTCTTGGGCTATTTCATAATTTGGGGCTTCTCAGTGTTAATAAGAAAACTATTCATGAGACAAATATCTGAACATTTGCAGGCTCATCCATCATAGTGAAGAAAGATTTAAATATTCTGGGAAATTTCTGCTTAGAGCCATAGTGAGAGGGAAAACTTATTTAAAATAATAAGATTTTTCTGGTCATGTGCCATATTTCTTGATCCATTGTGTTTGGCACCAGGAAACAACTTGGCATGAACTGTTGAAAAATCCATCAGCAACTGTGTCAACTTTATCACTTCCTGAGCTCATGCTTGCAGGAAATGGATACAAAAACAATGATTTAAAAGGGGAAAGATTACTCTTTGCCATTTGAAAAATTTTTTAAATATACATTTAACACTTACTTGCTTTTTTCCTTGTAGTAAATAAGTTGGAAGTCTGCCCTAATGATAAACAACAGATATATCATAATATATCAGATTAAGCTTCATCTATGAAATAAAATTAAGAATGCATTCCCTATTTTTTCACCTGGTTGTTGTGAGTGCTTTTGAAAAATCAAAACAAATCCTATGAATATAAGTGTGTAATGAAAGGGTAGGAAGAGAAGAATAATACAGTGATGGCAAACTCAGAAATACTACCAATACTTCTACTTCCAAAGATAAATAGTGGTTTTATATGTTGTATGGAGATGTAATAGTGATTAGAGAAGATGACAAAATGAAAAAGAAGATTCACAGAGCAGAATGGTATAATGGCACAAACAACTTTTCAATTGAATTTTAAAAGAAATGGAAATATACAAAATGTTTCCTTTTACTATATTTGGATTAGAAAACATAGTAAGTAAGGAGGTATAAAATCCATAAGTATTGGTGGCCTGATACTTTGATCTTTTAGCCATGGACTATAGAACAAACTCTTCCTTGGTCCCATTCCCTCAGCATCTAGCTTGGCTACAGGCACTCATGTGATTATTTACAATATTTGCAGCTGAGATTCTAATAAGTGATCATTGCTAAATATGTATTCCCTAGAAAATAGTCTCGGCTTTTTATCAGAGTTTTATTGCTTTTACTACTCAAAATTTCTTCCAAAGAGCTCTACCTTCAAATCTGATTAACTATTACATAATAAATTAAATCCAAATATTCCTTGAATGAATTGGCTGTCAGAATGACTAAATATTTAGGCAGATAGGCAGAGCCCAAAAATTGGAAACAAAACAAAACTCAGTTAAGATTCTATGTTTTTCTTTTTATTAACATCTCTGAAATATGTAGTTATATCTTTATTAGACTGATGATTTGGAAAACAAAGAATTCTAGATTATGCCTGTACTCATACACCTAGAAATATCTCAAGAGTATTTCCTATTTCTATAGTACCTAAAATTTCTTTCACAGATATCATATTTTAGGATATTGGAACTTCTATTTTGTAATTAATAATACTGAATCCAGTAACAAAAATGACTCATCTATGTCACACAAAGGGTACGTAGTAGAACCTAAACTAGAAACCATATCTCTTGACTCCAGGGTGCTTTTCAGTATAGTGTCCACATGTATTTCAGACTATGGCCTGTGGAATCTAAAGTAGATTGAACTAAAACCTCAGTTGCCATTACTAGATAGGTGGTCCCACTGGGATGTGCCCCAAGGACCCTAACCACTATGCAACCCAAGCAACTCCATTTGGATCTATTTTACTTGTTGCATTTTCGGGCTTTTATTTGCAAAGGAGATTTGAAAACAAAACCTTAGCAATCTACCTTTACTTACAACAGATTGGTGTCATAGTTCTTTAAGCATGAAATCTAAATTTGACAAGGTAAAGTGCAAGAAAGATTTACTAATGAAAGATTAAAAAACTAAGCTATAGGTTCCTCAAACACACCTCCAACTAGATTTTGTTGAATAATTCAGCTAAAAAGAGTTTTAAAGATTAAACAGCACATTTTTTTTGGTATATTATTAAGAGAGCTACCCGAGGACAAGGAGGTAAAAATAAATAATGAATGGTAAATTTGGCCCTTTTTTCAGAAATTTTACAATGTTGATGTTCAAATTATTTTATTTGGAGTAAAAAGCTATATAACAGAATACAGAAAATACCAGACATTACAGTGGCCTGGTATTCTTTGCCAGTCCAAATAAAGACAAAATACTGAAAGAGAATGCTTTCCAAATCTCCACTGAAAGTAAAACTGCTATAAAAATGATTGTACTAAAATAAAGGAAATGAATGAAGTTCTACTAAAATATAGGAAGTAAATGACACTCATAGGTAATAGAAGAAATAGTGGGGGACATTTCAGTACATAATAAGAACATTTTAATCATCTCACACTTGACAGAATAGGTGTTATCAAAAAGCGAACAAAAGACAAATTGGCAAGGATGTGGAGAAAAGGAAACCCTAGTACACCATTGGTGGGAATGTAAATTGGCACAACTGCTATGGAAAACGATATGAAGGATTCTCAAAAAACTAAAAATAGAACTACCATATGACCCAGCAATTCCACTCCTGGGTATCTGAAGAAAAGGAAAACACTAATTTGAAAATATACATGCACCCCAATGTTCATAGCAGCATTTACAATAGCTAAGATATGGAAGCAACCTAAGTGTCCATCAACAATGGAATGGAATGCTACTCAGCCACAAAAGGAATGAAATTCTGCCATTTGCAACAACATGGATGGAACTAGAGAGTATTATGCTTAGTGAAATAAGTCAGACAGAGAAAGACAAATGAAAGAGTATAGCAAAACAGAAACAGACTCACTGGTAAAGAGAACAGATTTGTAGGTACCAGTGGGTAGAGGGAGGGAGGAGAGGAAAAATGGGGGTGTGGGACTGAGAGGGACAAACTACTATGTATAAAATGGACAAACTACAGAGATGTATAGCACAGGGAAATATAGCCATTGTGATCTTAAATGGAGTATAACTTATAAAAATGTTGAGTCACTGTGTTGTACACCTGAAACTAATATGATGTTGTAAATCAACTATAATTCAATGAGAAAAAAGTTTTTAATATAAATCCAAAGTTAAACTAGGCTGCTTATGACAACAGTGAGTTCTCTGTCACTAGAGTGCAAATGTCTGATAAATATTTTATTCATACATTTCATATATACAGGTGATTCTCATTATTCTTGATAGTTATGTTCAATCATGTCACTGTGAAACCTGAGCTAGTAAAACTGAACCACAAGCTCCTAGGAGAAATCCCAGATTAGGTTCCTGTGAGCCTCTGGTCACAATATTTTCCTCAGTGGATCAATATATAACCTGTTTTAAAGCATGTTTCTGTTTAAAGATGCTTTATTTAGTATCAGTGTTGATTCTTTAGCATTGAACTCACAGCCAACAGCACTATAAGTCATTCTTGAATGAAATATATCTAACACATGTATTTTCTTCATAAGGCACATCACAGCCTTCTCAAGGGTGATAAGTAACACCCAACAACACTGCAGCACTGTTCTTGGAGGATATTTTAAACAATGAAGTCACCTCTGAAAAAACACAAAAATGAGAAAAATGTGACACTAAATAGACTGTGAAACGGACACACTTATGATGTGAGAACTGAAACAAACTCAGATGGGAACACACACGGCAGGATAATCAAATGTTTTGCCACTCTCTGCACATCCACAAAAGACTGAGAAAACAGTGTGAATATTGATTTGGAGGGTTACAAATAAATTTTAGTGAACAGGTAAATTCACAAGTAGATGATCCATGAATAATGAGGGTTTGCTTATTGAGATATCACCATATTTCCAAATGAAATACATTTTTTCTAGCATTTATTTTACTGGAGCTCTCAGCAACTATACCTGTTCAATCACTCCTGCCTTTTTGAAACTTTCTCTTCGTTTCATTACCAGGACATCACACTCTCCTTCCAGATGTTCATCTTCACCCTCCTGCATCCCTTTCTCAGTGTTCTTTGTGGGTTCCATCTCCTCTACCATAGTTTTAAATATTGAAATTCATTCACGAACAATCTCCAAACCTCTTCTCCTTTCACTCTGTATTCTCCATACACAAATTTTCTATACTCAGAAGACTAACAAAACTTTATCTCCAGTTCAAATCCCTCCTCTGGACTTCAGACATATTATATACAAAGGACTACTAGACAGTTCTACGTCAGTGTCTCAAAGGTACCTAGAAATCAATGTGCATAAAATTGAATTTATTGTATTTCTCCACAAAACTTGAACCTACCATCTGAAGAGTTTATGAGAGAAAGAAACTTCTATATCGTGGGTCCTGGGGAATATTGGAAATGATTTTAGGTAGCACACAGTGGTAAGGAAAATTTTCTTCTCAATATTAAACAACTGGGTTCTTTGGCAAAGGAGAATGCAGACAGGAAACACCACAGACCAGCCATATATAAGGCCTCCCATTCCCAGGATCAGGGGCCATCATTTTGCCAAGCTATATCATCACCATCCCTGGTAGCACAGTATTCTGAGCCCAGGATTCAGGGCAATATGATAAATGTGTCAGATAATCTCATTAGGCTTCTTCCTAGTAACCAGATTAAAAATTTCATTGGCAGTTATGATATAGCAACAAGAATCTATAAATCTAACTCACATTTCCCCAATCTTTTGGTGAATATTTTTACATTGAACTAAGTTAAATTTTATAAGGAGATATCTTTCTGATTACATATTTATATCTTCCAAATCTATGCAAAGGGTGTGTGTTACTTTTTTACTGATAAAACAACTAACATCATCCATAATTATAATAAACAGACAACAATTTTTATCAGCCTACTGTAATTTGGTCTATTTATTTTATCGAAAATTCAGCCTCTGATTGCACAGATCAAGATAAGTATTTATGGAGGGTAAGTAATGATGCTAGTGAGGTTTCAAAATTCAGCACTTGCTTATTAGAGGAAAGGTTATTCAGTATTCTGGTAAATATAAATTTTGAAATTTCATATTGCAGATCTGAGAATCTTGCTGGTACTTAATGAAGAGTTTTGCATGAGTTGATGAGGCAGATGATGAATTGAGAAGGAAAAACACACTTTTCCATTACCTGTTCAGGTGGGTAAACTTTCCTCCCACCGACACAGAATAAACTTTTCAACACGGTCATCGTTACTTGTCCTTTGATATTTCTTAAGTCTAGTTTATAACTTTGTAGCTTATGGATATTCTTTCCAGATTCTAATAATAAGTTGACTGATAGTTCTAGTTTATGATATTTCTTTAATTTGTCCTTTTTTGTGTCTTCATGGTACTTAGTGGGAGGTTGGGAAAGGTTGTCTCAAAGAAAGATAGCCAGAGCAAAATTTACATTGAAGATACTCCATTATAATATTGAATGTTATTATGCAGGTCTTGAAAAATGACTATCATAGCACTAGATATTTTCATAGATAACTTGGAAATTTGGAAAAAGGTACCCATGTAAAAAGTAATATAAAGCTAATCATTGCAGTTTCCTATAACATGTTGTATTTTTTAGGGTGACATTAGCTGCTGAAACAAATATATCCTCAAGTTTCAATGTCTTAAGTGTAATTGTTCCCCATGTAACAGTCTCATGGGATGATTCTCATTGGTGAGTGTACCGTCCACATAACAATCGAGGACCCAACTTCTTTCTATTATATGGCTCTGACTTATACTAAAGCTTTGGAGACTTAGACTTGAGGAAAGAGTGTAGAGAAGGAATAACTGCTATGTAATCAATCAAAAAGATTATACCTTGTTTACTCTTAAAACAAATGTCATTAAAGTCATCTACTTGATGACTGTTTCTTACCATCAAACAGTGAATCAGTCCAGTGTGAACAAAATATACTAAATATATGTAAACGTATTAATCCTTTATGGAAGATCTTTGAGGTCAAGGACTTTTTTGTTTTGCTTACCTCTGTTATCCATCTTTTGAAGATACTTTTTTCTCTCCATATGTTAACTCACCCAGTAAAGATGCTCTACCCATCCTGTTTCACAAAAGAAGGGTATGGGGGAACCTATGAAACACTTGTGAAGGCTGCAGCCCAGAAACACAGGCCTACTAATTATATTACTGGGACTTCATTATAAAAGTATAAAATGTTTTCACTCCTCTGTGCCTTACCACCACACCTAAAGGGGTCTGATATAATAACAGTGGATTGCAGATGAAATACCTACAATTTTGAAGAAAGGTACTTAGAGACACCTTGAGAAAACAGAAACACTAGAGAACTTCGAAAACACTAGCACCTACAGCTACTGCAAATATGAAAGACAGCCCAACTCCCAGTCAAATTAACATAACCACAGATTGAGGAAGCTCAGGGAACATGCAGCAGGATATATACCAAAAAACTACACCTAGGCAAATCATACTCAAACTACAGAAAAACAAAGCCTTGAAAGAATTCATAAAGAAAACAGCACATCTTACCTATAGAGGAACAATGTTAGGAATTGAAGTTGACTTCTTGTCTGAAACTATTTAAGCAATAAAAAAGTAGAGTGAAATATTTAAATTATCAAAAGAAAAAACTCAACAATGTAGAATACTATAACAAATGAAATTATACTTCAAAACTGAAAGACAAATAAAGAATTTCTCAATTAAAAACAAATCCACCAGAGGGCAGACAGCAGAAGCAAGAAGAGCTACATTCCTGCAACCTGTGGGAAAAAAAACACGTTCACAGAAAGATAGAAAAAATGAAAAGGCAGAGGGCTATGTACTAGGTGAAGGAAAACGATAAAGCCCCAGAAAAAACAATTAAAATGAAGTAGAGATAGACAACCTTCCAGGAGAAGAATTCAGAATAATGATAGTGAATATGATCCAGGACCTTGGAAAACGAATGGAGGCAAAGATTGAGAAGATGCAAGAAATGTTTAGCAAAGACCTAGAAGAATGAAAGAACAAACTAACAGAGATGAACAATCCATAACTGAAAAGAAAACTACACTAGAAGGAATCAATAGCAGAATAACTGAGGCAGAAGAATGGATAAGTGACCTGGAAGACTGAATGGTGTAATTCACTGCCACAGAACAGAATAAAGAAAAAAGAATAAAAAGAAATGAAGACAGCCTAAGAGACCTCTGGGACACCATTAAACACAACAACATTCGCATTATAGGGGTCCCAGAAGGAGAAGAGAGAGAGAAAGGACCCAAGAAAATATTTGAAGAGATTTAAGTCAAAACTTCCCTAACATGGGAAAGGAAATAGCCATCCAAGTCCAGGAAGTGCAGAGAGTCCCAGGCAAGGTAAACCCAAGAAGAAACACACCGAGACACATAGTAATCAAATTGACAAAAATTAAAGACAAATAAAAATTATTAAAAGCAACAAGGGAAAAACGACAAATAATATACAAGGGGACTCCCATAAGGTTAACAGCTGATTTCTCAGCAGAAACTCTACAAGCCAGAAGGGAGTAGCACGATATATTTAAAGTGATGAAAGGGAAAAACCTACAACCAAGATTACTCTACCTGGTAAGCATCTCATTCAGATTCGACAAAGAAATCAAAAGCTTTACAGACAAGCAAAAGCTAAGAGAATTCAGCACCACCAAACCAGCTCTAAAACAAATGCTAAAGGAACTTCTCTAAGTGAGAAACGCAGAGAAGAAAAGGACCTACAAAAACAAACCCAAAACAATTAAGAAAATGGGAATAAGAACATACATATTGATAATTACCTTAAATGTGAATGGATTAAATGCTCCAACCAAAAGACACAGGCTCGCTGAATGGATACAAAAACAAGACCCATACATGTGCTGTCTACAAGAGACCCACTTCAGACCTAGGGACACATACAGACTGAAAGTGAGGGGATGGAAAAAGATATTCCATGCAAATGGAAATCAAAAGAGAGCTGGAATAGCAATCCTCATATCAGAATCAAATAGACTTTAAAATAAAGAATGCTACAAGAGTCAAGGAAGGACATGACATAATGATCAAAGGATTAATCCAAGACGAAGATATAGCAATTATAAATATATATGCACCCAACATAAGAGCACCTCAATACATAAGGCAAATGTTAACAGCTATAAAAGAGGAAATCGGTGGTAACACAATAGTAGTGGGGGACTTTAACACCTCACTTACACCAATGGACAAATCATCCAGGCAGAAAATTACTAAGGAAACACAAGCTTTAAATGAAATAATACACCAGATGGATTTAATTGATATTTATAGGACATTCTATCCAAAAACAGCAGATTACACTTTCTCCTCAAGTGCACATGGAACATTCTCCAGGATAGATCACATCTTGGGTCACAAATCGAGCCTCAGAAAATTTAAGAAAGTTAAAATCATATCAAGCATCTTTTCCAACCACAACGCTATGAGATTAGAAATCAATTACAGGGAAAAAAAACCCATAAAAACACAAACATATGGAGTCTAAACAATACATTACTAAATAACCAAGAGATCACTGAAGAAATCAAAGAGTAAATAAAAAAATACCTACAGACAAATGACAATGAAAACACAATGATCCAAAACCTATGGGATGCAGCAAAAGCAGTTCTAAGAAGGAAGTTTATAGCAATACAATCCTATGTCAAGAAACAAGAAAAATCTCAAATAAACAATCTAACCTTACACCTAAAGGAACTGGAGAAAGAAGAACAAACAAAACCCAAAGTTAGCAGAAGGAAAGAAATCATAAAGATCAGAGCAGAAATAAATGAAATAGAAACAAAGAAAACAATAGCAAAGATCAATAAAACTAAAAGCTGGTTCTTTGAGAAGATAAACAAAATTGATAAACCTTTAGCCAGACTCATCAAGAAAAAGAGGGAGAGGACTCAAATCAATAAAATTAGAAATGAAAAAGGTGAAGTTACAGCAGACACTGCAGAAATACAAAACATCATAAGAGACTACTACAAGCAACTCTATGCCAATAAAATGGACAACCTGGATGAAATGGACAAGTTCTTAGAAAGGTATAACCTTCCAAGACTGAACCAGGAAGAAATAGAAAACATGAACAGACCAATCACAAGTAATGAAATTGAAACTGTGATTAAAAATCTTCCAACAAATAAAAGTCCAGGACCAGATGGCTTCACAAGTGAATTCTATCAAACATTCAGAGAAGAGCTAACACCCATCCTTCTCAAACTCTTCCAAAAATTTACAGAGGAAGGAACACTCCCAAACTCAGTCTATGAGGCCACCATCACCCTGATACCAAACCAGACAAAGATAGTACAAAAAAAGAAAATTACAGACCAATATCACTGATGAATATAGATACAAAAATCCTCAACATAATACTAGTAAACAGAATCTAACAACACATTAACAGGATCATATACCATGATCAAGTGGGCTTTATCCCAGGGATGCAAGGATTCTTCAGTATACGGAAATCAATCAATGTGATACACCATATTAACAATTTGAAGAATAAAAAACCATACAATCATCTCAATAAATGCAGAAAAAGCTTTCAACAAAATTCAGCACCCATTTATGATAAAAATTCTCCAGAAAGTGGGCATAGAGGGAACCTAGCTCAACACCATAAAGGCCATATACCGCAAACCCACAGCGAACATCATTCTCAATGGTGAAAAACTGAAAGCATTTACTCTAAGATCAGGAACAAGACAAGGATGTCCACTCTCACCACTATTATTCAACATAGTTTTGGAAGTCCGAGCCATGGCAAACAGAGAAGAAAAAGAAATAAAAAAGGAATATAAATTGGAAAAGAAGAAGTAAAACTGTCACTGTTTGCAGATGACATGATATTATACATAGGTAATCCTAAAGATACCACCAGAAAACTTCTAGAGCTAATCAATGAATTTGGTAAAGCTGCAGGATACAAAATTAATTCACAGAAATCTCCTGCATTCCTATACACTATCAACAAAAGATCAAAAAGGGAAATTAAGGAAACAATCCCATTCACCATTGCAACAAAAAGAATAAAATACCTAGGAATAAACCTACCTAAGGAGGTGAAAGACTTGTACTCAGAAAACCATAAGACATTGATGAAAGAAATCAAAGACGATACAAACAGATGGAGAGATATACCATGTTCTTGGATTGGAAGAATCAATATTATAAAAATGACTATACTACCCAAAACAATCCCTATCAAATTACCAATGGCATCTTTTACATAACTAGAACACAAAAATCTTAAAATTAGTATGGAGACACAAAAGACCCCAAATAGCCAAAGCAATCTTGAGGGAAATAAACAGAACGGAGGAATCAGACTGCCTGACTTCAGACTATACTACAAAGCTACCGTAATCAAGACAATATGGTACGGGCACAAAAACAGAAATATAGAGCAATGGAACAGGATAGAAAGCCCAGAGATAAAGCCATGCACCTATAGTCAACTAATCTATGACAAGGGAGGCAAGGATATACAATAGAGAAAAGACAGTCTCTTCAATAAGTGGTCCTGGGAAAACTGGACAGCCACATGTAAAAGAATGAAATTAGAACACTCCCTAACACCATACACAAAAATAAACTCCAAGTGGATTAAAGACCTAAATGTAAGACCGGACACTATAAAACTCTTAGAGGAAAACCTAGGAAGAACACCTTTTGATATAAATCACAGCAAGATCTTTTTTTGACTCACCTTCTAGAGTAATGGAAATAAAAACAAAAACGAAAAACAGGACCTAATGAAACTTAAAAGCTTTTGCACAGCAAAGGAAACTATAAACAAGACGAAAAGCAACCCTAAGAATGGGAGAAAATATTTGCAAACGAATCAACAGACAAAGGATTATTCTCCAAAATATATAAACAGCTCATGCAGCTCAATATTTAAAAAAACAAACAACACAATCAAAAAATGGGCAGAAGACCTAAATAGACATTTCTCCAAAGTAGACATACAGATGGCCAAGAGGCACATGAAAAGCTGCTCAACATCACTAATTATTAGAGAAATGTAAATCAAAACTACAATGAGGTATCACCTCATACCAGTTAGAATGGGCATCATCAGAAAATCTACAAACAACAAATGCTGGAGAGGGTATGGAGAAAAGGGAATCCTCTTGCACTGTTGGTGGGAATGTAAATTGACACAGCCACTATGGATAACAGCAAAAACTTAAAATTTAGTTTTTTAGTTCCTTAAAAAACTAAAAATAGAATTACCATATGACCCAGCAATCCTACTACTGGGCATATACACAGTGAAAACCATAATTCAAAAAGACACATGCACCTCACTGTTCATTACAGCACTATTTACAATAGCCAGGTCACGGAATCAACCTAAATGCCCATTGACAGATGAATGGATAAAGAAGATGTGGTACATATATATAGTGGAATATTAGCCATAAAAAGGAATGAAATTGGGTCTTTTGTAGAGATGTGGATGGACCTAGAGACTGTCATACAGAGTGAAGTAAGTCAGAAAGAGAAAAACAAGTATTGTATGTTAATGCATAAATATGGAATATAGAAAAATGGTACAGATGAACCGGTTTGCAAGGCAGAAATAGAGACACAGATGTAGAGAACCAACGTATGGACACCAAGGGGGGAAAGCGGGGGGGGGCAGGTGGGGGGGGGTGGTGGCGGGATGAATTGGGAGATTGAGACTGACATGTATATACTAATATCTACAAAATAGGTAACTAATAAGAATCTCTGTCTAAAAACTAAAACAAAATTTAAAAATACATGGGAATTCACAGCCAGCTGATTTGCACTACAAAAATGTTTAATAGAGCTTATTCTGGGATAAAGGAATTACATATGTTAGAAACTCAGATCTACATAAAGAAAGAAGACTGTTGGAGTATAAATAAATAATGGCAAAATAAAATCTTTATTTTCTTATTAATTGATCCAAAAGGTTACTATTTATTTAAAGTAATGACAAGAGAAATGAATGACAGAAACGTCATAAAGGACAGGAGGGAAAAATTGAGACTACTCTGTTATAAATTACCTGCACTACACATGGAAGAGTATAGCATTTGTAAAAAATTAATATACAGAAACCTTAATTAAATAGAATTGGGAGACCAGTAAGGGGAGCTCTAATGCACTGCAACATTAGCAGAGTACAATAGGAAGAAAAAAGACTCTTCTCTCCCGACAACAACTCAGCCAATGAATAGCTGTGGACTCTTTACTATAGCCCTCCCATGTTCCTTTTCATCCCTATAAAAGTGTTCTCTTTCTTTGCCGTTGCGGGACTTGCATGGGGCTTGCCATGGTTGAAGACCCTGAATTGCAATCCTCTGCTGATCCTGAATAAATCCATCTTTGTTGGAGAAATATCTGAAAGTTGGGTTATGGTTGGTTTGCTTGCTTAGAGAGCCAGTTTACCAGAACATCACCTCAAGGAAGGTTTGCATCCAGTGAAAAGCCCAACTCTAATAACTTTATTCTATCTTCATTACTCCCACTTTGGTTCAAGACATGTGTACCTCTTGCCTAGACTCTAGTAAGAGCTTCTTATATGTTCTGCTTTCTTTCTCTCTTGCTTCCCTGCAATTCATTGGCCAAACAACAGCCAATAATATTGTTGAAGCTCAATCAGAACATGCAACTCCCTGGTTCACTATTATCCAATGGCTTCTCCTTTAGAATCAAATATAAATAGCTTGTAAATTCTAAAAGTGATACCTGTTTACCTCTCTGGGATCATCTACCATCACACTTTCATTCTATCAGTCCCACTGATTTTCTTTCTGTTCTTCAAATGTCCCAAGATATTCCAGTTTGGGGATAGTGAGCCTGCTGTTCATGTCATCTGAAAGACTCTTTACATAGCTGGCTTCTTTCTGTCATTTGGATCATAGTTCAGATGTTCTTACCTTTGTAAAGCATTTCTTAACCACGCAATCTAAAACAATGTCTCCCCCTCTTTCTCTGTCTCCATTACCTGACATTTTTTTCCAGTATTTCTCCACTCATAGATAAACATTGTAGTTTTTGCTACCATTGCTTTCATGCTTGTTTTTTGTCCCACCCACACAGAGCACTCCCCACTGGAATGTCAAATCCCTTTCTGAAATGAGCCTGATTCTTGTATCCTTATTGCTTAGAATAATGCCCGGAATATAGTAGGTAATTAATAAATATATTTTTCAATGAACGTGAATAAGTTGGTGGGTGAGACAGGTGGTAGGCCTCAGACCCAACTTCTAGCTTTATGAACTGCTGAGAATTCTTTGTATCAGCTGAGAGTTCAGCTCAGTTCAAACTGAGAGCACCCAGTTCAAACAGAAGTTTCTCTTGGTGAGTACTTAAGCCATATTTGGTCCTGTGATTATGCGAATTATGCACCCAGCTTTATACCAACATATAACTACACAAGTAATGTATGTGAAACACTGCTAGTTCCTTAGATGAAAGACACAAATTATGGAAGTCAAAATGTATTTAATCAGGAATGAAAAGCATGAAATTAGAAAATGGGCTTGCTATAGATGTAAACTTCTAAAGTGAAAGAATTAAAACAAACCAAAGGCCTTTTCTTATCACTTCTAATTATCCAGATGTTCTTTATCAGAAAAACAGTGCTTATAACACAAAGGATTTATTATTTCCTAGTGATGGTGTGATAAGATTGATCCCCTCTTAAGTTGTTGATAGAAACATATAATTATTGAATAAGCATGTGGCTAATAAGTTCCCAAATCTTTATAAATTCATATTACCTTTACTTTAGCAGACACTTTTCTGAAACTTCTCTAAGAAATGATCAAATATATGGGTCTAAGATGGAGTGAAAAGTTTATGCATAGATATATTTCTAACAGCATTACTTATAATAGAAAAAAATGGAAAAAAATTAAAATGAAGGCCAAACACCTTATGTTTCATAAATATGGCAGAATATTAGACTGGTCTAGTTCTATAAAAATTAAAACACATTGTTAAATTTTATAACATAATGATAAAAGTAATTATATGAAGAAGAATGAAAGGATTACAGATAATTATATTCTTCTTGTCTCTTTTCTAATTCATTTAACTTGGCAGGTACTCTTCTAAGTTGAAGTATATTTTTATAATAAAATCTTAGTTGCTTTTTGGAGTCTTTGCAAATATTATCTTTCTGTGGTTTGTATAATCTAAGAGTTAACACTTTAGCTCATTAGAATAATGTAGAAAATTATTATTGAATACATAGACATTCATAATTTAGTTAAACCTTTAGTTAGTAGACAATTTTGTGCAGGACAATATTATGTTCCTGAAATAAAAATGTAGTTTTTTTGTTTGTTTTTGTTTTGATATTTTTACCTTCCCACAAATAGCTGTGTGATCTTGATGTAATCCCGGTACCTTCACTATATACACTTGCTTGGGAGGTAACTTTAAGACTTCACAAAACAGTAGCTGATGTTTCCAAATATAAATGTGAAATATTTAAGCAGGTCTGCCTCTGAGATTTTAGTTAGAATTTCCTTTAAGCAAAGAGGCAAGGAATTGAGAGCAGAGAATACTTTGGGGAATGTTATGATTCACCAGGGCTTCATTTTAACCATGAGAAATAAATATCCTCATTTTTCTCTTCCTTACCATGAAATATTTACTTTTACTTTTCAGTATTCTATCACTGCCATTCCTTGTGTTTTACAATCACAGACTGATATATAATACAGTGC
This sequence comes from Balaenoptera physalus, assembly GCF_965194825.1. Lineage (NCBI taxonomy): Eukaryota > Metazoa > Chordata > Mammalia > Artiodactyla > Balaenopteridae > Balaenoptera > Balaenoptera physalus. The sequence continues at coordinate 19,292,922 of NC_138883.1, forward strand.
TATATAATTGTATACTGTTGCAAAGAACGTGGGCTTTAAATTTTAAAAAGTCTGAGTCGAAGTTTGATTTCATTTATGACTAGTTATGCAGCCTTAGACAAAATATTCACATTTGCTATGTCATAGTTTGCTCGTTTCAAAATCCAGAGATGATTTCCATTGGGAAAGACTTACTGTGAGGAAGAAATAAAGAATTGTTCCTAAAGTGCCTGGCATGTAGAAAGTGTTCAGAATGTCAGTTGCCCCTTCCCCAACTATGTCTAACTGTGTACAAACTATATTATATTCTCATAAAGCCAGTGACCACATCATATAGAGTAACAGAGAGAGCAATTATTTGTATTCCTTGCAGCATCTAGCACTCTGCCTTGAGCATCATATGTACTGTCTCCATAAATACCTGTGGATGGATATACTGACTACAAGATGACTTTTATGGTAAAAAAGGACTACATAAATTGAAAACATTTCATTTGCCTTTTTTCTTTTCTGAATGTCATTTTTTTTACAAAGCTTATACTAATTAAAATTTGATTAATCAACTCATTCCATCTAACAGATTGGTTGATATATTCTTCTGTTTAATCAGGCTAATTAAATGAAGGACACACTTGATATTGCTGGTCTAGTCAATGCAAATATCTTTACAAAACATGCACATAAATAATTATTCTGTGCATTTTATAAGGTATAGAAACTATAAAGACTTTGGCTTTAAGTAAGGCCACCATCATCTTACTCCCTGTCAAGATTGTACAAATACACCCCAAGGGCATTATTTCTTTGAGAACTGGTGTCATTTTTAAAAGGTATGAATTTAAATGTGTCTCACATCACCAGGAGATTTTTATCCCCATAGTAGTTCTGCAAAGGGTCACAATCACATTAATATGAGGAATAATATCTACATGTCATTATTTAGATGCAAATTTCTCTCTGTGATAGTAGCTCATTGAGGTGATTGAGGTCATCACCTTCAGCCCACCATGAATAAATAGCATTTGGTAAAGAAATGACTTCTGCAATAAGGCTGGCCTGTTCCTGAAGTCATTTGTCGACTGTTCTCAACACACATTGTCTCTGCAACGCAATGTGTACACAGACTTTGGCTGTAGTTGAAATTCTGGCTCATTGGCTGCCATGATTGTGACAACAATTTATCACAGAGGTAGAACCATGTGTAGGTTATCTTTTTTCCAAATGGAAAAGAATGTTATTAAAATCAACCTGAACAATAGTTCCCACTCATTCTCTGCCCCCTGCACAACATTCTTAACATCTAATCAAGTGAACTACTAAATTGCTTTGAAGCAAAGTGAAAGGGAATGAAAAGCAGTTACTCTAACCATGACTGATGTGAATTTTATATTTATTTTGGCTTTTAACCTAATGGTGTTGTTGAATCTGAATTCAATTATGTTTTGGTTGTATTGCTAATGATCCTCTATAAATTACTATATATCAGTCCACAGATTAAATGCATGGTGGTTATGACTTTACACTCTTTATTAAGATCTTTTCTTGTTCAAGCTTTCTTCTGGATTTAAGCACATAAAAATCCCACACACTAACATTATAACAGTTATTTTTAAATCAAAATTGAATTTTATAATTTTTCAGCAATTCAACAAACACTTGTTGAACACCAACTACATGCAAAACACTGAGTTGAATATTCTGGGAGAAGTAGTTTGAGTAAGTCAAGATTATTTGTCTCAAAGAATCCATACTCCAGTTAATGTTACAGTAATGTTAATTAATTCCTACTGTGACTAAAATGTTTCTACTATCTTAATGATAATGAAAAAAATCATATTTATTGAGCACTTCATTTGTGTCAAGTACTTATTTGTGAAGATAGGATGGTATGACACAGGGTGCATGGGTGTTGGAACTAAGTATTTTAATTTAAATCCATGGGGTTTAATACCATGGGGGCATAGAGTAAGTAAATTAGCCTTCCAGGGCTTCGTTTACAAAAAAATTACGATGAAAAAAATGGATTTTATTGTTTTTCTAAGGACTAGATATAATGTATGTAAAGCAACTAGAATAAAATAATACATAATATAAATGGTTGTTATTTTCATATAATTATACATATGCTCAGTATCATTTAATCCTCAATGAAAAAAAAAACTCATATATGGATATTATCCTCATTAAACAGACGAGGAAATTAAGGCAAAATGAATTTAAATTTAAAATAAATTTATCTGCCTAATTTATCAATAATTAGATAATTAGATAATAATTAGATAATAAGAGGGGGAAAGTGGTTCTCAATTTACATCACTCTCATTTTAAACCCAATTCTCTGTTACAACATGTTGGTTTCAAAGTAATGCAAGCTGGAAGTAATTTGCCTGGGTAACAATCAATCCAAGATTGTCAAGGCTTAGCAAGTACAGCAGAGGAGACCATAGCCCACATCAAAGCACTACCAAAGACCATGGAAGTAAATCAACAAGACCTAGGGAGTTGCTGAGGGCAAGAATGAAGGAATTGGTCCACGTGATGAGATGGACCATAGTGGAAAGGTTTTTAAGAAGATGTTGGTATCAGTTGTACCTGCAGTCATAGTTCTGAATTAATACAAGGAATGCTGGAACAGAATCCAGCTTCAAATGAAAGTGTAGTGGATGTATATTTGTGTTTGTGATTGGGTGTTTGGTGGATAAAGATAGATGTCCTTGTTGGTCATAGTCTTAGAGGAAAATAAATGAAAACCAGAAATGTAGGCAGAAGGAAACAGTCTTCAGCAGCACTTTAAAAATACGCAGATAACTTTAAGGACAAAGCAGTTAAATGAATATGTAAAGGAACCTGACTTAAGACAATGAGTGGAAAGGTTATGCCCATCTATACTCATTCAGATTTTAAAATTAAGAGGAGAAACCTTAAATAAAGCACAGGGCCATTAAAATTATATCAGCATGCCAGTTTCTGCCTGCTGGATCACAGGATGTGGACTTGGTTCCATGGTAAATGTCTAAATAGAAAGGTGTAACAAGAAATTCACACAGCATTAGATATCAGAGGGCACAGACAGGAAACAGCAGACTACTTCCAATAAATTGGGTATTCCCAAAGTATAAGTTTTATTCTTAATGGCTCAGAACCTGGTGCAGAGGGTAAGGTGTATGTGTTTGTTTGTGTGTATTTGTGAGGGGCTGAGGAGTTAAACCTGAAGTTCTCTGATTCCTACCACCTGGTACTGAGTCAGGCAAGGGAAGACCAGACAAACATAGAGATAAGAGTTGGAATGATGATTCATATAGATCTCCCCTATTGACATATGCCATTAATTACTATATTGAAAAATATATTATGTACACTTTATATATTTAGTATATATGTTATATGTATATGTGTGTATGCACATATATATGTGTTTATATCTGTATATATATGCATGTGCACATATACATTTTACCAAATGAAATGAAAACTGGAGGGGTTGCTAAATGGAGAATGAAGGTAGTATTGAATCAACAAATAAAAAGTAAGCAATGAGATGAATTACAGAACCCATATACGAAAAAAATTGACTTGTTATTTTAGAAATCATCCTACAAAATTCACTGTGTATATACAATGTTCTGTAATATATGGATGATGCCAACTTTAAAATATATTAAATTATCCTTAAAAGATACACATTATAGGATAAGTTCATTAATTGGGTACATATGAATACATTGTTCAACCTAGTATTTTATATAAACATTTAGGCCTAAACACTTCTCTGGGTCTTCCTGTTTCTTGGGAGGTCTCCCATGCACATATAAATAAAAGTCATTTTCTTTCTCTTGATAGTCTGTCTCATATCAATCCCAGCCAGAGATCCTATTTGAATGGAGGAAAATTTTACCTCCCCTAGAGTACAGAACAGAAAGTCCTGAAACGTATTATCATACTAAGTGAAGTAAGTCAGACAGAGAAAGGCAAGTGTCATATGATATTGCTTATATGTGGAATCTAAAAAAAGGGTACAAATGAACTTATCTACAAACAGAAATAGAATCACAGATGTAGAAAACAAACTTATGGTTACTAGGGCATAAGGTGGGGGAGGGATAAATTGGGAGATTGGAATTGACATATACACACTATTATATATAAAATCGGTAACTAATAAGGAAGTGCTGTATAACGCAGGGAACTCTACTCAACATGCTGTAATGACCTATATGGGAAAAGAATCTAAAAAAGATTGGATATATGTATATGTATAACTGATTCACTTTGCTGTACACCTGAAACTAACACAACATTGTAAATCAACTATACTCCAATAAAAATTTAAAAAAAAGAAAGTCCTGAAATAGATTAAAGGATTTATGACAAAGCAAAATATTGTAAAGATGGGACCTCAAATTAGTGGGGTAAAAGATTTAAAAAAAAACAATAAACAGTGTTGCAACAAAAAGATTGACTTGGAAAATGATAAAATTGAGTTCAAATTTCGCACACTATACCAGGATAAATTCCAACTGTAACAGATATCTAAAGTTAACAAACAAAGCAAAACATAATGAAAGAAATGCTGGAAGAAAACATGAGTGCATTCTTCTATCACCTAGGAGTGAGAAATTACTTACTTGGGACTTAAAACAGACAGACAACTGAAAATTTTGATATGTTTTTACTATGCAAAGATAATAAAAACATTACTTTTGCATTGGTAAAATTTATCATAAGCAAAGTGAAAAAATCAACTACACTCAAAAAATTTCACTATTCAAGGTATTATCTGGTAGAAAAAAACACATAGAGAAAAATTTAGATTCAGAGAGCTATTGCTTTTTTGTCTTTAAAATGTGACTAATCTTCCTCATTTGTTTCAAAGTTCAGTGAAAGATTGAATAATTTTTTTTATTTTTCTCACCTGACAATTCATAGTTTTCCTTAACAAAACTTGTCCTCCCATCTGGTCATTTTTATAATTGTAATCAAATAAAAATAATCAACCTTAAAATACTTATACTACAAATTTTCTTACTTAAATTTACTAAATTACAAACGCCATCAATTTGAGAAGAAAATTCATGTAGAAAAACAGTAGTTGATATAGCACAAATGCTGTATTCTACCCATTGTTTAAAAAGCAGGAAGCATTTTAATGCTCTTTCCAACCTGTCTATATAAAATGTAATCATTGAGATAGGATGATGTTTTTATAAAGCAAGTCGACATTCCTGGTAGAGGGAATAAGTAATGCAATATATACAACTTGACTTGCAAAATCAAGAGAAAAAAAATTACAAAAATATTTGCAAAATTTTTTTAAATTTTTAATTTACTAGACAAAGTTAAGCATACAGGCATAGATTCCCTAGACACACAAACGTCTCCTCCCAACATAACAAATCATAGCAGCGTTTATAGATGCAATGTAAATAAAACAGTAAGCAATTTGAATTTGGTCCTGAAAGACCCTGCAAATGAACTCAGTACATAGATGACAGGAGAGTACCTTGGCTTATAATGAATGAGATTGAATGTATCAGTTCTCTTGAGACTGTGCTGAAAGGATCAGCAATGTCAACCTCATACCCAAAATGGCCTACATGTTTGTCAAGACTAGTTATTCTTTTCCTTCTTCCTCAGCAGCTGGACTGGGAGCTGGAGTCATATGGTCAGTGACTCACTAGGAAGGCAATGAAAGGGAGATTTAGGATACAAGACCAGCACTGATCAAGCTAGATAGAAACACAACTGTGTAAAATTACAGAAAAACAAATACTTCTCTCACCATATTTCCAGTGCAGCTCCACTAATGGACATCCTCATGTCATACTAGGCACTCTGTATTTATTTTTCTGATGGATTTCCCTATAATCTGTTTCAGATTATTTTAGTTTACAAAAATAATTTTTTCCAAGATTGGGGACCACCAAGGAACTACATCTGCACACATACAAAATATCATTCCTCTAGTCCTGAATTTAGAATATTCTTTGAGTTGTGCTTTCCACCTAAAAACAAATAAACAACCACCTCCCTTTCTCTCCTCTCTTCCTCCAACCCCCGAATTTTTTTCTAAGTAGCTTTGGATCAAAAAGATGAAATTTCACTGAGGTACACAGTTAATCTAAGAGTTCTGGGACTGGTTCACATTTCGACAACTCTTATTGTCATTTCTACATTTCTGTGCAGTTCACAATGCCAAGGGACCTGCTGCCTGCCATGCTTATATTGAAAGGGCTTTGTCTTCATTACAATGGTTCAGAGCAAATGGAGAGTCCATCTTTCATGGATGATGGTGCTTGCAAATATTCTCTCATATCTCTGGTAACTGATGTCATTGACAGCTTTCAGAGAACATATTTTAGAGTTAGTTCTGCTTATTTTGGCCTTAACTTAGAAGAAAGGCATGGAAAATACCCATTTTGAGTACATAGTTTTTACCAGGGACCATGCTGGGCATTTATATACTTTATCTCACTGAAATCTTGTGAAAATTCCCAAGTTAAGTGACTTGCCAAAGCCCACCCAGAGAGTACCTGGTACCCCACTTTAGATTAGAGCCTATATGCCTTCAAAGTCTACATATGAATGTTCTATTTTCTTAGAACCATTGTTGGGGTTACAGATGTTTTTATACAACTTGAGAAATTCTGTTTCAGGACTTCTGTAAGTGGTTCTATTTTTCAAGTAAGTTAGATGAAGTCTTTTGAGCAACTGAATGCTGTTATCTGGTTTGAATCAGTGGTTAAGTCGTGATTCTATCCCTACAACACTCTTCTCTGTTCATTAGTACACTTGAACACAATCATGTGTATGTTTTATAATGCATTTATGTAAAATAATGATAATCAAAATGAGTAGAGAGTAGCTGTCCAAAAACATTCTCTCAGCACAGACAGTTCAATATTTTAAGCCCCTTTAGCACCTGAGTAGAATAGCCATGTAATCAGTCAGTCTAATTGCTCTCTACCACGTGACAAAATGGCCATGCCATAACGAATGCCATTGAGACATATTGGCACGGCCTTAAAAATGCAGGGACTTTAAATCTGTATGAGTTTTTTTTCTTTTTTCAAAAGTGACCTATTTTGCTATTATCAATTAGAGCAAAAATTCAAAGAAACCACACCACACTTCCAGAATTCCATCACTGGATTTTACTTGGTGGCATCAGCACCTAAAGGAAACTTTGAATTTATAACGGATTGCATTAAAATCAAGCAACTCAGGGAAAGAAGGGGAACCCAGAGAGACTACAGGGAATTAGAATGATCAGATCCAGGATCTAGTCAAGGTTTTCCTTTTATCGTATTCTCTTCATCAGTCTGCATCAAGTTGACCTGAATAGAGGAAAGGAAAAAGAAATAGAGTTTAACATTAAGGATAACAATATCTTTCACTTCAAAACAGATAGGTTTATGATGAAACAGACTTTTGTAAGGCTTGACAAATTTGGAAACAATTCACTGCAATAGGTGTATAATAAAAAAAAAAATCTACTAATAAAAATAGTATTCCTGATGCTCTCAAGCCCTCTGTGTTTTCTGTGAATTTTACTCAGTTTTCAAGTGGAATTGCTTTAATGGTAAGGATCATGAAGGTATTTTCCTCCTGAAAGATACCCAAAGGAGACTCCCCATAGAAATCATTTTGTTCAGCATTGGATTCTGCAATGGGAAGAAGCAGCTGTGAAAGTGTTGTCCAGCTGCTCTATAGCACTGGTACGGTAGGAGGAGATGATACATCAAGATGTGACAGATTTTCTTATTAAGAATTTGGCTGACACTGTTAAACGAAGCAGCTAGACCTAATCATCTTCCAAAGTCACCAGTGCTTGAGTGTGGGGAAAAAAATTCATTTTTACTCCAGAAAATGAGAAGTAACATTGAAGATGTCAAGATGTAGATTGATGAAGTCTGTGGTTTTCTAATTTATGTTCGTTTCTTTTGTTTTGTGACAGGGAAGCATCTAATAGGCTGATCTTTGTCCCAGATATGCAGATTTGACAAATTTTCCATAAACTATGGGTCTGGGATACACTTTAGCTCCAAATTCTAACATTAACACAGGCATCAGACAAGTTTATTGAGAAATATCATAGCCCATGACTTGCAAATCCATAATGACATACTTTGTGAGGATTTGGAAACACTTGACTTTCAATCCACACATTGAGAGATGAGAAGAGATACTGCTGCCCTGGACAGCTTAGTCATATACTCCAACTGTAAGACGAGGGCTTGATAAGTTAGACTCACGACTTTTAAATTAGCCTAAGATCAAGACTCTGTGGATCAAAAGAAATGTGGAATGAGAAGCTGAAAAAATGACAAGGTGGCCCATTATGGGTGATAATTGGGAAAGATCCTCTGAGGTCAGTTCTAGAAGACAGTTTCCCATCAGCCCTGTTCTTTGGCCAACTTAGACAACTTCCAAACTCCACCTAGATTTATATCATCCAGAAAGACAAAAATGCTTCTCAGAAATATAACTGGACAGCATGCAGAATGGCAGTTAGCTAACAACTGTGTGGTAGGGTTTTCTGTTGACAGCCATATATCTCAGACTTGGTGCTGAAGTAGCCAACATCCCCAAATACCAGCAGGTGCAGACAAAAAAAGCCCCCCAAATGTCTTCTCTCTCTAGTCAAATTCTACTCTCCCTAGCCAAAGGACCAGGAAAAAGGCAGCCTTGCTAGGTAGGCACTTTTAGACAAAAACTTCTCTACTCCAGCCAAACACCACAGAAAAATATTACAGCCCCAGCTCCGCCCCCTCCAGCAAAGGCTGAGTGGGGAGCCTGGATTTCCACATCTACTCTCTAGTTCAATCAGGTCTCAGCCAAAGTCTTACTTTTCTCTCACTTCTATGTCTTCATCTTGTTTATTTTCTTCTATTTAGGACTTTCTATTTATAACCCTTTGACATGAAGTGATATGATGAATTTATTGCTATGTTTATTTTTTCTCCCTATGAAGACTTAAGCAATATAAAGGCAGGAACTGTTTCTGTCTTGTTCATCATTGTGACCCCAGCACATAGAATAGTGTCAGGCCTACAATGGATATTCAATAAATATTTATTTATTAAATGAATTAAAACATGGAAGGGCAGCACCTTTTTAATTCAACAATAACAAAAATAATATTACTAGTAATAAAAGTATCAGTGGTTTGTTTGATCACATGATGTTTTGGTATGAATCAAGAAATATCTTTTTTTCAGTAGGAATGGTATGTTTCTCATGAATTAAACAAAGTAATATATTAAAGCTTTCAGCATGCTAAATATAATTTCTAGATGAGGATACTGATGTGCAACATTGAGGTAAGTGACATGAGATCATACTTCTAGAATGTAGGAGAAAGAATTGGCTCACATGATTATGGAAGATGAGAAGTTCCAAGATTTGCAGTTGGCATGTTGGAGACCTAAGAGAGCTGAGGTGCAGTTCAAAGGCCTGAGAGCAGAAGAGCCAATGGTGTAAATTCTAGCCCAAAAGCCTGCAAACTTGAGACCCAAGAAGAGCTGACTTTTCAGTTACAGTTAGCAGACAGCAAAAAACCGATGTCCAGCTCAGCAGTCAGGCAGGAGCAGTTCCCTCTTGCTCAGCCTTTTTTTTTCTATTCAGTCTTCAGTTGACTGAATAAGGCCCACCCTCATTAGGGAGGACAATCTGCTTTACAGTCTACCCATCCAAATGTTAATATCATCCAGAAACGTCTTCAAAGACACAACCAGAATAATGTTTGGCCAAACATCCAAGCACCCCATGGCCCAGTCAAGTTGACATGTAAATTAACCATCACAGTGAGGAAAATATGAAAACTATATTTTGCCATTATTATGTAATTAGTATATGCCAGACATATGTCCTCTTTCAGGATGATTCTGCGAGCTAAATATTATCACTGTGAACATTTTACAGGTGAGGAAAGCGAAGCCAGAGAAGAAAACAAAATGATTAATTTTAAATGGATGGTGGCCTACAGAACAAAGACTTTAAGGTCCACCATGACTTTCTTGCCATATTACTTCATGAGGCCATCACACTTCTTCCAAAATTCATATGTCATTTTGGGGCAGACACATAGAGATTATATTTTTCTTTTCAGCTATGAATAAATATATACTCGTGATTCAAATAGAACCCAATTATTACTCTGCAATTGAGAAATTTGAGAATAATCTAATGCCTATTAAAAGGGACACAACCAGAGACAGTATCACACCACAGCTAGTAATAGCAGGGCTATTTCTATTCCCAGGGCTAGAGGGGTTAAGCAGGTAAAGGGATACTGGAAATGAAGAAAGCTGGTGGGGGGCGGGAGGGGTTGGTCTGTGTGGTGAGTCGGCACACACTTGTCACCAGAGAGCAATGTCTACGACAGGAGTTATTTCCCCAAACGGGAGTCTGGGTAGATTCCCAGAAGTAGAACTGAGTCACAGTTTCCCTCAAGTATGAAAAATGAAAAGGCTGGCCCAGGGCTACCTTCTACAGACAAATAAATGCAGTCTTGAAAGTTTAAAAAAAAAAAAAGAAAAAAGAAAGCACCAGGAACAGTAACCTGCAGGTAGAGTGTGAGGAAAGTACGTATCATAGAACTCTTACTCTCCTTTCTCCCTCCAATCTTCTGCAAGCGCTGCTTTATATGATCTGAATTCCACAGAAAACCAGAGGGCAAGGGGGCCCATTGATGTAATCCACACAGGACAGCCTCCTGGGATGCAGAGCAGGTTGGATAAGGGCAGAGAGGGGACTGAGGGGGGAAACAGGAGATGCTCAGCAAAGGAAGACAACTTTTCCATAAAGAGCTATTTGGGAGTCAGTGAGATGGAGATGTCAGTCTGAATCAAAAAGGCCCTAAGTATATAAACACCAGGGGCTCAGGGAACTGCTCCCTCACCTACAGAAAGGAAGCTTAGCTGGACAGCCCAGAAGTAGGCTCACACGAGTGAGGAGGCACATAGATCCAGTTAGCTGAATTCTCATGCCAAGCCAAGCTGAATATCGATGTTAACAATGTTTTGTGTACGGCTTCTACAAGATGGGGTGAAAATGTCCTGCTTGGTCCCTAATACTGATTCATTCCTCTGGGAGCAACAAGCTAAAAGATTTGGCCGTGATAAATTCTTACCTGGACTGCTCATTTATTACAAGGCAACTTCCAATTCTCAGCAGATTCTTTTATGTGAATATAGAACCTCATTTAAACAAAATCCAGTCTCTCTTGAGGTATTATTATCTACCTTGATAGGAATAAAATATAGCATGTAAAGGTATTGATTCATTCTATATATTTTCCCATTCATGTTCTACTTAAAGAATCCTATCATAATAGAAGGCAAATTAAAAATATGCTTTAAAATATGTATTTATTTCAGCTGAATGTTAATAAGGTAATTGCTATGCTAGTTAGGAAGCTTTCTAATGAAATGATAATTATAGAACAATAACTCACAATTGGATAGCATCTTCAGTTTTGATACTTTTCATTAATAATAATGCTATTTCATCATTTATTCAACCAATGTTAGCTGAATATCTGTAGGCACTAAGCATTTTTGTAGGCACTGGGGAAACAGAAGTTTACACTCCAGTGTGATCTACACTAAAGACTGAAGTGGGAAGAAGCTTCATGCAGAAAACTAAAGCAATGCATCCTGATTAATTAGAACCAAAGTCAGGATTAGAACCCAAATACACTTAAAAAGATGGCTCCCATCATCATTCTAAATTCCTTCCCACGTTCAGGGTTTGAGCCATCTTTCTGTTTCTGAACAAACCAAATATTTGCCTGCCATCAGGCCAAGTGTAAACATAAACCGCTTCATTAGAAGCATCTGTGCTGTAAACAGTTTTGGAAAAAAAAGTATGATGTTTTTATTTCCTTCTTAAAAGGACAAATGTAGCTGTCCACACCTCCACAGGGTTACAGAAACAGAGACAGCTACTTAGAATCCTGAAGAGTCCACACAGAGGCTAGGATTACAAAGGTAGTTTTGTCTATAAATTAACATGTGGCTGTACACACATCATGAAATTACTTTTAACTGTGCTTATCTTTGGGCAGATGAATTAACTGCACGTGTGTATCTGAGTGCACGTGCCTAGTACAGAATATTACACAAGGGTAGAATTGACAAAGTGAATTTTTCCTAAATGAACTAGATGTGCATTCTATCCTTGGCTGTTGTTATGGACTCAACGGTTGTGTCCCTGCAAAATTCCTGTGTTGAAGATCTAACAACCCTTCAGTGTGGCTTTATTTGGAGACAGAAGTAATTAAGGTGAAATAAGGTTATAAGGGGCGGAAGGACACCAGTGTCCTTATAAGAAAAGAGCTTGCTTGCCTGTTCTCTCCATGCATGCACAAAGAGGCCATGGGAGTACATAGTAAGAAGGCAGCCAACTACAACCAAAGGCGAGAGCTCTCAGCAGACACCAACCCTGCTGGCACCTTGATCTTGGACTTCCAGTCTCCAGAACTGTGAGAAAGTAAATTTCTGTTGTATAAGCCACACATTCTATGATATTTTGTCATGGCAGCTCCAGCAGAATAATACAGCTGTTGCGAAACAAAGGTTTCTTTCTTTTGTTGTCGTTGTTGTTGTTGTTTGTTATTATGTCCTGGGCATGTAGACCTAAGCCAGCAGGCAAGATCACTCCAGTACTAGGAGCCAAATCTAACTCTTGCACCAGGAAGTACATAATTTCATGCATCCAGCGTTTTAGAAAATTTTATTTTAACTCAAGAGTGAAATTTCACAGCATATCACAATATTAAATTTGGGCTGATAAAGAAGCCCTGAATTTTGGATAGGAATGAATTCTGGAAAGCGAGGAAAGTAGTTACTTTTTACAAGTGAGTAGTGAGCATCTACTATCCATTTTTGGTACTAAAGTGATTACATTCTCATTTTAATCTCATTTTATACCAAAGCGGGTCTAAATGTCTTGATGATTCATTTCAAACCTTGTATTATCATTTGTGGTTAATCCCTCTGACACTGGAAAGTTTTTGCTTGATTTCCCTACTGGGTGGTGGGTTCTGTGTTTCCTATTGCTGTATAATGTGAGTTGTCAACTGTTATATTTAGGGGTGAAATTAGGGAATAAAAGACGGAAAATGAGCTGACAAGTGTCCTTTTTCTGAAGGATTAGGCAGTGGAGAAATTCCAGTGAAAAGAATAAAAAATCTCTCCAAGGAATTAGTAATCCACTAGCCACATTCTACTGCCTCAAATCATAGGAAAGCTGTTTATTTCCAGGTACAGACTGATGGTGAAAATGATTCAAATTTACCACTTCACATTGAGAACCATTAGAAGCAAATACATGGGAGAACCAAAGCCCCTTGGGGAAACTCAAGAACAGAGTTTTCACACATTAGACACATTAGGCATTTTAATACAAAGCATTTCTCTATAAAATCTCATCATTTTTTCCCAATTTCTTTATACATGCTAAATCATTAAAGGAATACAAAACAGAGATTTCTAAAACTTCCATGTTAAATATCCATTATATTTAATAATATATATTCACATCTTTAAAATGAACTAAGGTCAGATTGATAGAATCAGTTTGAAGGTGAAAAATGTAACAGTGTAGCAGATCAACTTCCCCCCAAAGAAAGTCTAAACATCATTCCCAAAGCTCTTGTTTTAAACACATGAGGAAGAGGCAGAAATATTATTTATTATATCATGACTCGGCCAATACAAAAATCAATTAATCTCTATAAGCCTCAGATTCTTCATTTAGAATTTGTACAGAATAATATACATGTGATGGAATGGCGGTAAGGGATGAATGAGGCAATGGATACAGAGTACCTGGAAGACTGTAGATGACAAATAAATGGAAGTTACTCAGGTGCATCTTCCTAATAGTTATCAAAATCTTCATTCTTAACATTATGAATTGTTATTAAATAAGGGTCTCTAGAGAAGAGGAAAGAGACCACTATGACTGTGAACTAGATGATACAGGAGGTAAGCATTATAGAGTTATTAGAAAATACATTTTAGATTTAAGGAAGTGCTATGGTCTGAATTGTGCCTTCCCAAATTCATAGGTTGAAGCCTTAACCCCCAGTGTGATTATCACTGGAGACAGGGCCTCTGAGGAGATGATTAATATTAAAGGAGGCCTTAAGGGTGGGGCCCTAATCTATAAGGCTGGTGCCCTAATAAAAGAGGAAGAGATGTCAGAGCTGTCTCCCTCCCTCTGCCAACTGAGGACAGAGTGAGAAGATGGCCATGTGCAAGCCAGGAAGAAAGACCTCATCAGGAATCAAACTGACCAGCATTTTGATCTTGGACTTCCCAGCCCTCAGAGCTGTGTGAAAATGAATTGTTGTTCCAGTTACCCAGTCTATGGTGTTTTCTTTGGCAGCCTGCGCTGACTAAAACAGGGAGCATTAAGAACTAATTGGTATTCTTTTCTTTACATATATAGAAAGAAGCAAATATACAAATATATAGAAAGAGGCAAATATACAAATAAATCACATTGTCTAAAAATAGTAATAAACATCACTGTGGCCTACTTAAAGGGTCTACTTAAGGGCCCAGCATTTTCACCTAAGAAATCATGAAAGACTGAAATTTGAATGTGTGCTATACTTCCATTTTTAAGACATAATGCCATAGAAGTTTGTTCTTATCAAGATTCTTTTATATGCATAAAAAATGCCACCAAAGAAGCATGAGAGTGGTAGTAATAACACCATATTATTTGTGTAAAGTAACATGGTGAGAACAAATGGCTGTATTTGAAAGCAGTTGGCTGTCAGAGCCATATTAAAGAAAACACAAACAGAATTAATTTATTCAATATTCTTATGCTTCATTAGGCTTTTGATTTAGTCTTTAACATTGCCAGGAGGCAGGATGGTTTTATTGAGTCTTTTTTTTTTTGAAATTATGTGCAAAAGATTGCTAGACCTAAAAGAGTACTTTCACTCTTAATATTTATTATGGCTTGGAAATAACTGCCCTACATATATCTATATTCATATGTATATGTATATATACACATTTGAATGATTACGTGTATGTTTGTGTGCATGTGTGTGTGCATTTATTTGTATCCTGGCAAAATCAATGTGACTGTGGTAGAAAGTATTCCTTATTTTGGTAGAGAATTCATATCATTGACTTATTTTTACTAAACGAGTTTCTAATACTAAAAAGAATGACACACATTTGTCTGAATACAAGTGTCAAACAAAATGTTCAAGGCAAAAATTAAAATAATTTTTTGCAAGTTTAGCTTATTATATATAAAAATATGGATTAAGAATGAATTTACAACTCACCATGTCATTTTTCTTCATCTAATTTAACTTGAATTAAGCTAAGGGGTGGTTTTCAATCCCTAGCTTTATATAACTTGCATGAGTTTACTATGCTAATTAGACCAAAGGAACAATTCCACCCTCTCACTACCTCAAATAGAAATTCCAACCTAAATTGGTCATGCAAATTCCTATTATTTTCCCCTCCGCTAACATACTTGGGTTGTTATCATTCTTGTACATTTGAAATTAAGCCACCCATTGTTTGAAGGCCAATTGCTTATCTGAAATATGCTCTTTGTATGTAGAAAACACACATTAAGGCATCACAATCACTTTGAACATGTGTCAGCTATAGAACCATGTTAGATTTGGGGGTTAGGTGCTTGCCTACTCAACAAGACTGTGGGACCCTCTAGTGTTTGTGGTCTGGTCATTTTTGAATTCCAAGAATATAGCAGAATACACAAAAGGAAAATTTGACAAAATATATTAAATTGAATAAGAAGAATCAATTGCTTTGAAAAAAAATTCTATTCCTTTTCTGAGATCCTGTATTGACAGAACATTTGTAAAGCAATTGATATGCAGATATTTCTAGGACCATAGTTAAGCTCACTGAATGATTATCCGAGACACTCATGCATAAGATATGCTAAGAATGTTTCTCAACAGGGTGTCCCCATGTGCCCTCTATGACAATTTTTTTTAAGTGACTGCTGATTATTTTAATTATATAAGGATATAATATCCCAAATCATCTAAGATTTTAGTGTCTGAGTGAATGGGAAACCCTCTTGTGCATGGCTTGAGTACCTCTTGGCCTCATATCTTATTCCAGCCACTGATGCTGTGGACAGTTTCACACAGTCTTTGAGCAACTTGGCTCTCGTGTAATCAGAGCCTTCCAAATACACAGCAGGTCCTCTGACTTTCTGCCCAGAGATCTTCTGACGCTGAGTGTGTGCCCCATGAAGGGTTTGGCAGTCTTACAGGCACAATCCTTACTTGTTGGAGGATGAACCAACGGATGAATGATTTCCCTTTTTTACTTCTGAGCTGGGTGGTTCTGAAACACACCAGAAATCTTCTTGGAACTCTCTGGGATCAAGCAAACAATATTCTCTTGAGGTGGCCAATTCAATAACATATGTTTGAATGAACTTTCACATGTATTCTCTCTGCTCCAAGGTCCTCTATTCTGACTCCCTAAAATCACACTTCCGAATAAACCATTCACATGCTAGCTTTTGTCTTAGAGTCTGCTTCAGAAAAAAACTAAGACATTGAATCTCCGTATTTAAAATACTTCTGGTTGCCAAATTGTTCTGTCAAATTGCAGAGGGTTCCACTGCTGGCTATTTTTTCAAAGAAAAAAAAAAAAAAAAACACTGATTAGAAAAGATACGTGGAGCCCTATGCTCATTGCAGCATTATTTACAATAGCCAAGATATGGAAGCAACCTAAGTGCCCATCAATCCATGAATAGATAGACAAGATATGGTATATATATATACACAATGAAATACTACTCAGCCATAAAAAGGAATGAAATTTTGCCATTTGTGACCACATGGGTGGACCTAGAGGGTGTTATACTAAGTGAAATAAGTCAGGCAGAGAAAGACAAACACTGTATGATTTTACTTATCTGTGGAATCTAAATATTAAAACAAATAAATAAACATAGCAAAACAGAAACAATTATAAATACAGAGAACAAACAGGTGGTTGCCAGAAGGGGCAGGGGGAGGATTTAAGGTAGGAAGATTAAGAGGTACAAACTCCAGTTGCAAAATAAATGAGTCATAAGATGTATGAAGTGTACAGTGTGGGGAATATATTCAATAACCATGTAATATCTTTATATGGTGACATATGATAACTAGACATTGTGGTGATCGATTTGAAAGGTATAGAAATATTGAATCACTATGCTGTGCACCAGGAACTAACAGAATTTTATAGGTCAATTATACTTTAAAAACAAACAAACAAACAAATAAACTGATAGAAAAAGAGATCAGATTTGTGGTTACCAGAGCAGGAGGAAGAGGGAGAGAGAATTGGATGAAGGTGGTCAAAAGGTACAAACTTCTAGTTATAAGATAAATAAGTACTAGGGATGTAATGTACAACATGATAAATATAATTAACACTGCTGTATGTTACATAAGAAAGTTAAGAGAGTAAATCCTAAGTGTTCTAATCATAAGGAAAAATATTTTCTTTTTCCCTTTTGTATCTATATGAGATGATGGCAGTTCACTAAACTTATTGTGGTCATCATTTCATGATGTATTTAAATCAAATCATTATGCTTTACATTATAAACTTCTACAGCGCTGTATGTCAATTATATCTCAAAACTGAAAGAAAAATAAATAAATATTAGACTTGCTATACTAATGATAATACCTAGGAAAGTCACTGAAAATATGATTTGATAGCATATTTGAATTAAAATTGCCCAGGAATTTGAATACAAAAAAGTGATGGGGAAATTACATCATCCCCAGGGCTACATAATAAATACAAAACAAATTCAAGAGTCCCTCTAACTATAAAGCTAGTACCACATTCATATATGGGCAGCAATTTAAACTCTGCAAAATAGGTCCTCCTTTGAATTAAATTAATGTTATTAATTTGAAATGTATTGGCTTTGTAGTTTAGCTTGTAGCTAATATTTATATTTCTCTTTGGTTTTTGGTTATGTAACAACTATAAGTGTAAGGGATTTAAAACTAGATCCATAACAGTATATTAAAATGATTTAACTACGGGCTTATGAGTAGATTCCCCCCAAAGTGTATCCATATATTATTCAACTTTCAGAAACAGTGTTCAAAGGTGAGGACCTAACTTCCCTTGGGATTATTTATCACTATTAATAGAAATTCAGGAACCAGTTTCATCAGTGAATGTAATCAAAGACTGTCACTTTATATTACAATATGGCATTTACTTTTATTAAAAAATGCAATAATTTAGTCCCCACAGCTTTCTCCAAGTTTTCTCAAAGAGTAAGATGACAATGCACGTGAATTCTAAAGTCTATCCACCTCAGCGATGTCTGTATTCACTCAAGACCAAGGTAACCTAACAGCTGTTTCTGCTTTAAAGGTCACTGAGAATTTATAAACAGTTTCTTCTTCTCTGTTTTCCTTAAGCTTAAATAGCCATATAGTCAAAATAAAACAAAACAAAACAAATTTAAGCCTCATGAGGAAATAAATCTAAAGATAATAAATATCTAGAGAATACAGTCTTCTACATTAGGTCCTTTGGTAATAACTGGAGAGGCCTATGGTAGGCTTTGTAGTCACACAGAACTGGTTTCAAAGCCATTCTGCCACTTCCGGTCTGTATGACATATATGGCCTTAGGAAAACTACTTATCATTTTTGAGTCTCAGTTTATTGACCCAGAGAGTATGGTAAAATAATATTAATTTAAGTAATGCATGCAAATATCTATTTTTTTATGCAGTGTCTGGAACGTATAGAACACTGGAAGAACTGAAATAAATAAATAAATAAATAATTTTTTTTAAGATTTTTTTTTATGTGGACTATTATTCAAGTCTTTATTGAACTTGTTACAATAGTGCTTCTATTTTATGTTTTTTGGTTTTTTGGCCACGAGGCACATGGGACCTTAGTTCTCCAACCAGGGATCGAACCCATACCCCTGCATTGGAAGGCTCAGTCAAGTCCATGTATATATATATATATATATATATTCTATCTATCTACATCTATTTAAGTGTCATATATATGCAGACGAAAGGGATATAAGAAAATCTCCCAAAGATAAGCTAGGTTCCTCTTACCAGATGAAGAAGGAATGCCTGGCAAGGCCAAAATTATAAATGCTTATATGGCTTCAAACCCTGCTATTGTCACACTCTCATGAATTTAAAGCCAGAAAGTGAATCAAAGACCTATCTGAAGAAATATGTTGCATAAATGTGGTGATATTCTGTACAGCTGGTGACAATTCTGGGATATTAATAATTAGCTGTGTGACCTCTGTATCTATTCACTGCAGCATTTTTCTGACAGAGCACAGCATCAGGGTGCCCCTTAACCCCTAATAAAGCCTAGGGCCACACTTCATTCATTGGTCACTGTCAGTAACCTAGTAACTGATACCAGGAATAGCAGTTACCTCTGTGTTCATCTTAATTCTTGTTAAACTTCAATATTTTTTTCAGGTTTTATTCCTACCATTGAAACCTCTTTGGTAAGTATATTTAAAAGTGTGATTTCTTTCTTTCTTTTTTTCCCCTTCATTTTCTATATGACAGAAGCTGAAAAGAGCCATGAAATTCAATTATTCTGATTCTTCATGGCCCATCTATATGAAACAAGCCACATAGCTGAAACAGAAACATCAAGTATTCCCAGTTGTGTGGCATCAAACAATACTTCGTGGAATCAGTCTCAGGAGGATCAGATGTCTCTGTCTCACTTATTCTTGTCGTGTGTTCCAAGCCAAAAACACACAGGGGAAAAGCTCAGTGCTATGGTCCAAAGTGTGTCTGAAATTTCCTGGCACTGCAGTCTAAAATCACTAAGGTCAGATGCATAGGTCATCAGAGATCCACTCCATTGGATTCTGTTCACTCAAGCCATATGATTAAGTGGCCAAATCAAGATGGATGCTGAAAGCTTTTTTTTTTTTTTTTTTTTTGCTACTAACAGATGTTTAAGTACTCACAGAAAATGCTGGCTTTAAAATTCAGTTCCACTGGATGGAGACATAAATATTATGTAATACTTAGTATTGATGAGAGTAAATTATTAGGCAATTAGAGAAGCATTCAGAATATATTAGTATATTATAAAACTTTCTAAAACCTTATGTTTTTAATTTTAATTTTTAAAGCTTTGTGGTGTTTTTTTTTGTTTTTTTGTTTTTTTTTTTTAATTCCCTTTCTGAAGGTAGGAAACTAGTTTGAATTCTCTCAAAACAGAGAATTCTAAGAGTCTATTTGGAAGACAATCCAAAGGACTCGCCAGTAGGAGGTCGGGTGAATGAGACAGAGAATGGGATGCCAATTAAGGGAGAGTTATTAAGCACATCACTGGTAGAGACAACTGGAGTTTAACCCCAATAGAGAGTCAGAGTCAAGTGTAATATAGTTATAAACCTGAGGTTTGGAGAGGATGTTATTATCCACCAGCTGCCTCTTTCACTGGTTAATGACTTATCCTGGGGGTTCCAATTCCCAGCACTTTCCGGTCAGCCCTACCCAGGACAGAGCCAGCTCTGATGGCTAGAGAATGCCCTCAGGCACAAAAACAGGAGATTTTGCTAGTTGGAATCAAATCAGTTGGCTTAGGGGATATAGGCAGGTCAATGAAAGTGTCTGCTACAGAGGTATATCAACATTTCCATTTTTCATATGTAGAAACTAGGGCAAAGATTTTATGTGGTATTTATCTCAAGAATACAAAGAAGTTGATTGGGCTAATTGTCATAGAAAACATGCTAATGCCTATTAAAATTGAAACAACAAATTAAACTAATTTAGTTTGTGTCCTTAATCCCCAAATCTTTAACAAGATAACAGAAAGGTACCTATGCTCATTCCTTCTCTCCAATTCCCAGAGTGACTGGTCACACACTAAACCAGCAATGCTATGAGAACCCTTCAGAAAACTGTAAATGAGTTGCATTTCATAATTTCAATTTAGTGTTTGGAAGCTGAAAGAATCACACCTACATTACATTTCTGATGATACCTTTACTATCTAATTGCAGGTTAGTTCACCTGAACACAGACTAGGTATGAAATTTTAATACCAGTTGGAGTGTATATTCTATTACCTTATATTCTATTAGCTTCTATTGAGTGCTAGCAATCTAAAATATGAATGTGATTTTTTTTCTTTATCTATGTAGGGAAATTAACTTGAGAAGGAAATGCTGCTCTCTGTAATATGAATAAGTTACCTAGATAGAAATTTATTCATAAAATGATTTTTAATATCATTTTCCACAACATACTATATTTTTTCTTTCTTTTTTAACTTACTTTTTAAACTTTTTTAATAAAAATTTTCAAACATACACCTAAATTGGAAGAAGTATACGTGTACTCCAATATACCCATGATCTATATTCTATAATTAACATTTGACTACATTTGCTTTATCAAATAAATCTTTTATTTTCCTATTAGTGCTATAATAAATTACCACAAATTCAGTGGCTTAAAACAACACAAATTTATTATCTTATACATTTGGAGTTCAGAAGACTAAAATGAGTTTCACTGAGCTAAAATAAAGGTGTTGGTGGGACCGTGTTCTCATTGACCAGATGCCTTCCTGGAGGTTCTAGGGGATAATCCATTCCCTTGCTTTTCCAGCTACTAGATGTCACTTGCATTCTTTAGCTTGTGGTCCCTTTCTCCTTCTTTAAATCCAGTAGCATAGCATCTTATCTTTTTCTGATTCTGATCCCTGGTTCCCTTGTTACACTGCTTCTCTGACTCTTCTGCCTTTTTCTTCCATCTTTTAAAGACTCTTTAAAAGATGACAGAAGATAATATTTGATGCAGGATAACCCAGAATAATTTTCCTACTTTTGGATCCATGAGTTGATGACACCTACAAAACCCCATTGCCATGTAAGTTGATACTTACAGCTTCACATTATTCTGCCTTCCACGCCATCTATCCTCCGTCCATCCCTCCTTTCATTCACCAATCCATCTTTTATTTGTTTCTTTCAGACTGCTTATTCCTAAGGGTCACTCTCTATTGAGTTCTCAGTCAAGTTTTCTGTATCTTTAAAATTCATTTAAAGAAGCATATATTTTACAAGTTCCTCATATTTTTTTAGGAATTTGTGTGAATGCTTAAACAGTTTTGCTACTCTATGCATGTATTTATACTAATCTTAGTGTATCAACACAGGGTGCCGAATTATGAATATTTTTATGTTTGTTCTGAAATTTTTTCTTTTTGCTGCTTTATATAAATATTTTGCTCTCAAGAAGCCCATATTGAATTCTTCTCACAACACTGGTTGAGAAATAGATAAATGAAATCCATGTTCCAATAAGGTGTTTTATTCCTATGGGCCAAGTTTAGCAGCAGTGTGGTTCATTGGCTGTATATATCCAAACTGATATAAATCATCCTTTAATAAAGTGAAAATATTCTTCCCCAAGGTGAGCATGTTGCTATAGAAATATAAAGTGGTGAATAATTCAATTATTATTTAGATTTGTCTCTACAATATGATATCAACTTTGAATTTACAAATTCATATTATACTACCTAATGAAGTAGAATTCCCCACACTTCCACTCAAAAAGTAACAAAGGCAAATGGTAATAATATTAATTGACACATATTGAGTATCAAATATGTATGTGCCAGAAGCTGCATTATTATTATCACCCCTTTTCTATAGATGAGGCAAAAAATCATAGATTGAGTAAAATACTCATGGTCATATAGCTAATGTGCAGTGAGACTAAGATTGAAACAATCCTTCTGAACATTGTGGCTGGGGCTCAGATAGAGACAGGAACCAAAGAAGGCATCTAATTCAGTCTGGAGGGAATAAACAAAGGCTTTCCAACGGAGGTAACTCTTCTCTCAATTACACTATACAGTGTTATCAACTGCGGTCACCATGTTTTACATTAGAGCCTCAGATCATATTCATCACATAGATGAAAGTTTGTGCTCTCTTAATAAACTCTCTCTGTTTCCCTCACCCTGCAGCCCTTGGAAACTACTTCTCTCTATGAGTTTGACCTCCTTTTTTTTTTTTTTCTTTTCTTTACTTTTTTTTTTTTTAAGATTCCCATATAAATGATATCATGCAGTGTTTCTCTTTCTCTGTCTGACTTATTTCATTTAGCATAATGCCCTCAGGGTCTACATATGCTGTTGCAAATGAAAGGATTTTATTCTTCCTCATGGCTGAATAATATTCCATTGTGTATATATATATATATATATATCACATCTTTTCTATCCATTCATCTGTTGACGGATACTTAGGTTGTTTCCGTATCTTGTCTATTGTGAACAATGCTAGAATGCACATGCGAGTGCAGATATCTCTTTGATATTCTATTTTCATTTCCTTTGGATGTATACTCAGAAATGGGATTTCTGGATCATATTGTAGTTCTATTTTTAATTTTCTGAGGAAACTTCATACTGTTTTCCATAGTGGCTGCACTCAATGGAGGTGACTTTAAGAGCATGGCAGAGAGTCAGTCAATAGTAGAAATCAGAGTAGAGACTCCCAGACCAAGAAAACAGAATGAAAAAAAAACCTGGAGCTGTGTTTCTCAAGGGAGGTTTATTTTGCTCCTCCCCCCACCCCCAGCCAAGGGGCATTTGGTAATGTTTGGAGACACTTTTGCTTGTCCCAACCATGCATGGCTGCTGCTGGCGTTCAGTGCATGGGGCCAGGGATGCTGCTCTCTACCCCGTGATGCTCAGGGCAGCGCCCACAACAAAAAAGTATCTGGTCCAAAATGTCAGTAGTGCTGAGGTTGAGAAACTCTAACCTAGAGCGTGTACAAATGCCTGAAGGTTGGCATATGCAGGAGATTCAGGATTAGTGTTAGAACAGAAGAATGAGGTGTAAAGTGGGAGATATGACAGTGGTAACGCAGGCATGTGCTACTCTTGAATCATTTTATAAGTTTGGCAAAGGAATTTGGACTTCATCCTCCAAGTAATGGGGAGCCAAGGAAGAATTTTTTTATAGTGGATGACTTGACAAACCTGTATATCTTATAGGAGGGGTTGGCTTATGAGAACAAAATGAGATAAGTCTGATAAAAACGGTTCATAAAATTCTATATACATTTTAAGCATTATTATTTCATATAAGTCAGCGGTCCTCAACTATTTTGGCACCAGGGACCCATTTCATGGAAGACAATTTTTCCACGGCGGGTGGGGGGTGGGAGAAGGATCAGGCGGTAATGCGAGTGATGGGGAGTGATGGGGAGAGATGGGGAGTGATGGGGAGCGGCAGAAGAAGCTTCGCTGGCTCGCCGCTCACCTCCTGCTGTGCGGCCCGGTTCCTAACAGGCCAAGGACCGGTACCGATCAATGGCCTGGGAGTTGGGGACTCCTGATATAAGTCATCATTCAGAGAGGTTGATATCAAGTGATATTTATTAGAGTAATAAAAAAAATCACACCCTAATTTGACAAGATCATCTACCAATAGTCCCATGATCCAATGCATTGTTACTATACCCCTAAATAGCTCTGTCATATGATTTCTATGAAAGTGCTAGTTCTTATTCTCTTCAATGCTATTTATGTTTCTAACTCTCAATATATGCACTCACACTATAAATCTCTCAGTCTACTAAGCCAGCTCTGCTCCACCCTCAGTGGTTTATTTTGCTTTAACATCTGCAGGAGCACCCATCACATTGCTCACTCAGCTAGACACGATTGCATAATAAAAAGTGAAATTCATAGAAATTAATACTTTTCTATGAATTTCTTTCTTCACATTCCCCTTTTTCTTCCTACTCTCTCTCTTTGTCTTCTTTTTCTTCCTTGTTTTTCTCTTTGTCTTTTCTCCAGAATCTGGCTAATGTCAATAGGAAAAAATGACGAGAAAGAACCCTTACCAAAGTCTAACCAAGACAGCTGATTATGTTACTTGTGAGGTATAATCATAAATGACTTCAAAGATGACCTCTGGCAGGAACCCTCTAAGATAGCACTCAATGATCTTCCTCCTGATATTTACAGCTGTGTGTAATTTTCTCCCCCTTGAATAATTTGCTACTAATCAATACAAAATGGCAATATTGAGGAAATTAACCTCTATATCAGGTTACAAGAGACAGTGACTTCTGTGTTGCTAGTAGACCCTCTCCATCTCTTGCTGGCTTTGATAAAGCAAGCTGCTATATAGGAGCAGTCCATGTGCTAAGATCCCAAGGTGCAAATTTCAGCCAATAGCCAGCAAGGAACTGAGGTCCTTAATCTGACAACACTTGAGGAACTGGGAAACTGCCAATAGCTACCTGAGTTACAGTGAAAGTGGATCCTTCCATAAATGAGCTTTCAGAAGAGATCCCAGTCTCAGCAGACACCTTGATTTCTGGCTTCTGAGAGTGTGAAGTAGAGGGACAGCTAAACCAGGTCCAACTTCCTGACCCAAAGAAACTGCAAGATAATAAACCTGCGTTGTTTTAAACTACTAAATGTTGGCGTCATCTGTTACACAGCAATAGATAAGTAATGCATGACCCTTAGTCTAAGTTCACTTTAAACTTAAATATCTTCCTTATCAACTGATAGGCACTGAGAACACAAAGATGAAAAATGTTTGAATTTCAAATTATAAAATCTTAACAACAGTGTTGTTTCATTGTGAGGTAAGTGAATTGAATGAAGATAAGACACGACACAAACACTACATAAATACTTATTTCTGACATTCTAAAATATAAATGAGAAGAGAATTTTGTTTTCTTCTCTGTTATGGATAGTCAGTCAACTTTACACTTTAACCACAGTATTGAATGGCAACATTAAAGCATTTTTTGGACCTAAGAGTCGACACAATCTATATTAGTTGAGGTAATAGTAACTACTGTAGTAGAAAAAACCAAAATAGTAGCACAATACAGTAGCCATTTAGCTCATTCACATAAAGTTCAAAATGGATGTTTCTGATCTGAATGAATCCCTCTTATCAGCTATACATGAGAAATCCTGGGTCTTTAGTTTTAAGGCTCTATCATTTTCAATTCATTTCCAGAGTTTCCACAGAAGGAAAAGTGGATGGAGTATTGTTCATAAGAAGATTTTATGAAGTGTCGGTAACTGGCTTTCCTAGTGTCTGCCAACATTTCCTTGGCCATAAACTAGTTGCGTAGTCACAACTTACCAGGTTAGCGGTG
This sequence comes from Balaenoptera physalus, assembly GCF_965194825.1. Lineage (NCBI taxonomy): Eukaryota > Metazoa > Chordata > Mammalia > Artiodactyla > Balaenopteridae > Balaenoptera > Balaenoptera physalus. The sequence continues at coordinate 19,319,124 of NC_138883.1, forward strand.
CCCTGTAGAAGGATAAATGGATTTGCTGAATAGCAAATCAGGCTCTACTGCACATTCTTATTCTTCCACTTTGCAAATCAGAAAATGAAGATTTAAGAGAGTTCAATACACTTGATGATGTTCACACCACGAAACTAATTGTAGACATAGGAGGAATTCTCCTCCCTCTAACTTCTTGTTTGATACAGTTTCTGTCTGTTATTTTAAATATATATATATAATTTTATATATAATTATTTATTCTCCATTTATATAGAGAAAGAGTTTTCCAAGACTAAAGTTATTAAAAGTTTTGGTAGGCTATTATTAAAGGCCATTTGCAAAGATTCAAATATGTGATTACTCAACGTGCAATTACTTAGTATGCCAATTTAAAAGTGGGAGGCCATGGGTCTCTGTTCGTGTTGAAAGGACAAAAGAAATATAGTCTCTATCTAATCTTATGTTACTGAAAATTAACTAATAAAAGTGTAGTTCATTTGTAAGAAAACATTTGGGGCATTTGTAGGTTTCCTGGGTACATCACTTTAATTAGAAATATGTAATTTTATTATCTTTTAACTGAGTTTAAATTTTATGCCATTAGATTAGCAACACTTGAAAGAAAAAATATGCAGTGTGTCCCAAATGAGTTGTGTGGATTCTGACATTTAGTAACTTTCACCTAGATGAGCTATCCAGGCAGGTCTATGTGACCATGGGTTTAGGAAATTTAGTTACCCTGAACTTGCTAGATGGAATCATACTGCTTCAAGTCCTAGACATTCAAATTTGCTTTCAAATTAACTGGTAGATTCTCAAAGCCTTAGTTAAACTAGTTCATGAAACAAATATTTTTTTCTCTTTCTATTCTCCTAAACACTGAAGTATACCTTTGAAATATAATTATCTTGTTTACTGGTTTTCTAGCTGGGATGAGGTTCCTTCTTTTAAGTAGAAAGACTCACCATGATTAATTGTAATTTAGAAAGCACTTGGAAATCATTGTATGTGATTTTTAAACAAATGCTTTTAACCATAGAAATGAAATACACTGTTATTTCATAGGACACAAACACGGCAGCACATTGCGGTAAATTGAAGATGCTACATTCAGACGTCCACATACCTTGCCCCTACTCTGCTGATACTCTCTAACTACGTAAAATTAAGAAAGAATTGGTAGGTTGGGTGGGTGTAGTTGTGCCTCCTGGTTTTATAAAACTAATATTGTATACCAGACTTAGATTTTGAGGATTCCTGTGTAAAAATGCAAAGTGTTGCAGGATTTGTAGGGAAGGCCATTGTGTTGAGGTACTTTGGTGGAATGTTTTAGTGAAGAACAAGGAGTGGACTGAGAGAGAGAGTTAGGAAAGCATACTTGAGCTCATTCTGGTTTAGGAAATGGGTAGAATAAATGAGAGATACGTTATAAATTGTTCTTCTTTAAACTGACGGTTTGTAGGAGAAATCATGTATCTTCTTACAGTTGATCACTTAAAGATCAAAACTGTAACTGGAGGCCAAAATTTTCTTTTGTAAATCACATACACACACAAAAACAGCACAAAAGGGTTAACTGTGCAATTTTTTTAAAACTTCTGTAGGGCACTATATATATATATATATTTTTTTTAAATGAGTGGCAAATTTCTTTACATTTTCTAATACGAAACCATTCTTACATTATGGCATCAGCCTGATGAGGGCACTATATTTTTAATGACTATTTGTAAGGCCCTGTGATAAATTGACTCATGTGTATAAAAAATGTTTTGACCTCCTTGGTGAGAGGAACTATTTTAAATCAGTTGATTATTAGTGGAAGAGAACACTGAACAAATAGAAGACATGTTTTTATTCATTTATGAGGGAAAAACTGCAGAAATCTTTCTCCAAAATGGAATTTACTTATTTGCTTATTTTCCCAATGATAATAGTAGTGATAATTCAAGGGACCTGGAACATCAAATATCTGGTCTGACAAATACAGGTACAATAATCAATCATATGTAATCTTTATTTAGGAAAATTACAAAAAACCCTGTAGCTGTTCGTTCTCATAGCATCTTGGACTGTCCTGAGGTGTGGAAATACTGAGCTTGAATTTGCTTATTGTATGTAAGTGAAGACAAAAGAAGCATTTCTCTCTGCTTCATACATCTTACAAGTTCAACCTTCGTTGGAGGCCAACATCTCTTCACCATCCAGTTCTTTAATCTCTTACATTCAGCACCCACATCTTCTAGCTTGATAGACTTGCCATTGCTAAAGTAGATTTTCTCCCTCTATTCTTTGAAAGTTTAAATCTGGCAAGTTGCCAGCTCTTTTTTCCTTCCAGCCCAAGTTCATCGTTGTAGAATCCTTATATTACCCGATGGATAGCATGAGAGACAATAAGTTATCAACTCCCACTGGGCTAGTTTAAGGCAAGAGTCCAGAAATTTAGTGAAATTGAACCAATTTCTGGCTATTTAAAATTCTTAGTTGTATTCTTGGATTTTTTTCCCTCAGGTTGCTTAACCATAGTAAGCTTTATTTTGACTTCAGAGTTAACTCTCTTAAAATCAGTATATATTATAATTATCTTTTATTCATTATCCTTTTGGTGATCTAATAAAATTAGATAACCCTTTGTATTTCTGTATTATTATGAGCAGGATGAAGAAGCAGGTACAGTGGACAATAAAGAAGGTAGCAGTTAAAGGAAATAACAGTAACAACAATGGGTGGGGGAAGAATTCTAAAGCTACTATCATGTTACAGATAGTCAACCCCAAGGGAATAAATGCAGGATCAGTTAACAGTAATACTGGAGCTTTCTGGAGCTAGCATTTCTTTTTTTTTTTTTTAAATTAATTAATTTATTTATTTATGGCTGTGTTGGGTCTTCGTTTCTGTGCGAGGGCTTTCTCTAGTTGTGGCAAGTGGGGGCCACTCTTCATCACGGCGTGCGGCCCTCTCACTATCGCAGCCTCTCTTGTTGTGGAGCACAGGCTCCAGACGCGCAGGCTCAGTAGTTGTGGCTCACGGGCCCAGTTGCTCCGCGGCATGTGGGATCCTCCCAGACCAGGGCTCGATCCCGTGTTCCCTGCATTGGCAGGCAGATTCTCAACCACTGCGCCACCAGGGAAGCCCCAGAGCTAGCATTTCTAACCCTCCATTGTGTATGTGGCTTAGCAGTCTGAATGAGTCCTTGTCAGTGTTCAAAAGGAGAAGAAAATATACTGGAAATAGAGACTAGAAAAAGATTTAAAAAGCTGTAAAATCTCTGTGGAGTGAGTAACCCAGTAATTGGAGCTGGGAATGTAAAGAGTTTGTCCTGTTTACCTCGGGTCACCACCGAATCTGGCAAGTCGCCATTAAATGCTATGAATTGGTTGGTTCCCAACTAACCCAACTACAGGAGCTTGAAACTGTATTAATGTTAAAATGGTAGACATGAGAAAATGATAGGAGAGAATGGCCTATTGCTCAGTGTTATGCACTGAATTGTGTCCTCCACCACCCAAATTCGCATTCTCTAGCCCTAACCCCAAACGTGACTATATTTGGAAACAGGTCCTGTGAATAGATGATAAAGGTTAAATGAGCCCACGAGGGGTGGCGGGGAGCTAATCCAATAGGGCTGCTGCCCTTTTAAAAAGAGAAAGAGACACCAGCGCCTTTTCTCTCTGTCATATGAGGACACAGCAAGAAGGCAAACATCTGCAAGCTGGGAAGAGAGACACACCAGAACCCAGCCATGCTGGCACCTTGACCTTAGAATTCCAACCCCCAGAAATACGAAAAACTAATTTTTGCTGTTTAAGTCACTCAGTCTGTGGGGTTCTATAATGGCAGGCCCAGCATAGTAATACACTCCGTTAGGAAAAGGAATCTGGCTTCTGCCTCTTGTCTTTAATCTTAATTACATAAAAGGCTGGCTCCTGGGCAATGCAGCCCCTGGATTTGAGGACGTAACTTCAATCGCAGTGGCAGATGAAGATAAGACCTGTTTTTGGCCTCTCCAGAAAATGTATATGGTCTATCTCACGTCTAATAGGAACTATTTCATGGTAATTTATCTGGCTTGCTCACTTAGAGAAAGATTAGTTATATTCTTGGTGAGTACAAATAAAATATTGATAGGAAAATAAGAGAGTGGTCATTCTAAAACACACTGTGCCATTTCCCAATTTCCTGAGTGCACTGGTTGTCCAGTTAGGTTATGGAGTGCATCAGTGATTACCACTATGCTGGGCACACTGAAAATCATCAAAAGTACTTAAGAAAGAAGAAATAAAGGAAGGAGAAAGGGAAGGAGGGCGTGAGGGAAAGAAGAAGGAAAGAAGGGGAAGGAAGAGAAGAAGAGATTAGGGAAAGTATTATTTCAACTTTAAGCAGAATCAGCACTTCTGGCTCTCTTATTGCCTGCGTACAATGGATACCATATATGCCTAATAAGAACAAGTAAATAGATAAATTCAGGAACTAGAAAATATTTTAGTAATGTTAATTTCGGTATTTTACTAGGTCTAGATGACTAGGATAAATCAATCAACTGACATCCATACCCAATCAACATAACCTTCATGATGAGCATCTTGCTAAAAACATGCTAAAGGAAAAAACTTACAATTGACTTCAAGGGACTGATGCCTCTCAACAAAGGACTATATTATGAAAAATGACTCTTGATGGGGGCTGTGACGCTGAATTATGAGACAGGTGGCGGGAATTTGTCTCTTTATCGGCTGTTATTTGTATAAGGATGGAGTTTCTAATGTTTTAAAAGATGTTTTTTTAAAGCATCAGCGCATTCCTCAAGCAAGTTATAGAGTCCTTTATTGACAGACTGTGTAATACTCTGACAAGTCTGTCCCTGGCACCAAGACAAGCAAAACTCTTTATTGATTCCCAGTTTTATTCAGAGTGGAACCCCAAATCCAATTAGGCCCTAAATGACTTGGACTGCTGCTATTTCTTTCACCTAGCTTCTTATTTCTCTCATCTCCATGTACTCTGCCCCAGCCATATTTTGTTGTTCTTCAGACTTATCAAGACTGTTTCCATTTTAGGGCCTTTGCACTGACGAATTCCACTTCCTAGAATACTCTGTCCTCGAGATACAAGCATGACTAATTATTTCATTTCCTTCAAACCTTGTTCAAATGTTACCTAAGAGTGACTCTGCCAGTTTTTCTCCATTGCCCTCCCCATCTCTTTGATCCATCCTTTGCCATTCTTGCATGTTCTGTGTCTTGGGGTTTGGCCACAATGGACTGCATCACCAGGACTCCCTTGTCAGCTTCCTCAGATTGGGTTCAATCAATAGCAAACACAGGCAAGAAATCAGAGGGTGAAAGGAAAGAGATTTGGGTAACTCCTTCCTTCTTCCCCCCTTACTTTTTGGCTTGCAGTCCTGGCACTGTGTATCTCTGAGTACAGCTCCTGCAGCTTGGCCCCTTTGACATGGCCCCAGCTCTCCGTAGGCTCTCATAACAATGTTTCCCCCTTTGCACCTTCAGGTATAGAGACAGCAAGGGCTTCCTGCTGTTGCTACACACTGAGTGCACCAACATTTCTTAACCCAGCTTACTCCTCTGCAAATAGCTCTTTTGTCAAGTTCTCTTTAGAAGCCTATCTGAGGGCACCTTCTTTGTCCTGACCAGCCCCTGAATAATAAACTTACCCATATGACATTTTAAAAGATTGTAACCTATTGCTCTCTCTCCCGAAGGCTTTAAGCCTCTTTACTTTGCTCTAGTTTTTTTCCCCCATATTACCCATCATTTTTATAATATTATTTACTAATTTATTATATTTGTTCTTTCTCTTTAGCCTATTAAGGCTTTAGAGAAGAATGCAAGGTTCAAAATGTACCATCAAGTCATATTGTAGAATTCAATGGAATTAAGTTATATTTTAAACCAGATTAGTTACTTAGTTTTTCTGCGTGTGCTGATTCTAAGCCATATTGGTCAGGATGGTTTAGGGTGTGCAGCAATAACGAAGCCAAACCTTCCTACTCTTAAAGTGAAAAGGGTTTACAAATTCTCAATCTCACTACACGTTCACCTCAGGTTGACAAGGGACTCTGATCCCTGTCTTCCTTACACAGAGTCTTTGCAGTTTATTGAAATAAGATGTTTCAAAAAACAATAAAATAACTGATTTCTGATGGATAAAGCATTTTAACATTCCTTGCTCCTGATCCTCAAAATTAGAATGTTTCTTGAAAAAGTTTAAAAGGAATTTAAGTTTTCACATAGAGTTGGATGAAATTTAGGAAAAAAAAAAAAAAACAACTGTACTGATATTAAATTTATAAATGGTGTTACTTAGCTGTTACAGGGAATTCCCAGGCCCTCCTCCAGCTGTGCAAAATAATGCTAAATTGTTACACATTGTTTTTCTTTGAGAAGAACATATGGACCCAAGGATAAAAGCACAGAGCTATCTTATATAATTTATGATGTTCTCTGTTTACCCAAGCCTCGTTCTTGTTCTCTCTTTCCCCTTTAGTAATATAACTTGGTCATTTCCCAAGTATTTTAAGATGATATTCACTTTATGTCTGTCCCAATAAATTTACAAAATTCCTCATGTTTCCTTCCAAAGAATCTTTTCAAGTCACAGATTTATTGCTCCCTACATGGCTAAATACCAAGCAGAACTACGTCAGTAATGATAATGGCAGCAAATATGGTGTGGGATAAAGAAAATAAAGCAGGAAATAAAATAATACCTCCTTGCTGCCTTTGGAATTTTCCTAAAACACCTTCATGGATACAATTAAAGTAAACAAATTTATGATTTAACAGTAAAATGCTGATGGTAAAATTTTAAAAGTTGAAAATGACTAGCCTACCTATTTTGGATGGCTTTAGCTTATCTAATCTAATGAGGAAATCAGGTTCTCAATTCAGTGTACAAAACCATCAGCATCCAAGATCAGGGGATGTGAATTGCCTGGCCAACTGCCTCAAAGCGGAATAACACTTTGTTCAGAAATTTTAAAGTTTAAGTTAATAAAACTATATTGTGAGTTGGTTAAACCAAAATTAACGCTTTTATAGTTCCTAAATACTTAAATGTATAAGATACACATTCTTTATGCTAAATTAATTTTTTTTTCTCATGCTGAATAAGTCAGTTAGAACTTGGAAAAACTTTTATGAATTTACCTTACATTTATTGAGACAAACGTTCCAATAGCTTCAAGTGTCTTTGTTTCTTCCGAATCACATTGTGGAAAATTTGCAGGGATGAGAACTAATTATCATTTTGACTTTACATTCTACTGAGAATACATATCATTGTACTAAGCAATAAATGTTTTCTATAAATTTGTGAGATCCAGATCTTTTAATTCTTCTGAGAGAAAAATGCATGACCATAAAAAACAGCTCTGCTACCTTTATGAATTACTGTTGTATTGTTTGGATACCAAACTCTAGAGGTAGCCATACTAGAAGTTCAGCTATGGCTATGTAACCTAATACTGGAGGGTATAATAATTAGCACAAGAATGTTAGAAATAATTTTATATTGTTGAATTGAATGATGTTCAAGTTATGTTGACTGGTCAAAAATACTTCACATGCTTCTCTGACCTTGTCTGAAAACACTTAAGAAGCTGGTGAGCAGAGCAGTATAGTAGAGTTCTACTCTTAAAATTCCATTCTTTCCAGGATTCTGCCTGTAAATAAAGGTTTCCATTGCCTGTTCCATTGAAAAGTTTAGCATCATTCTGCCACTAGAAGACTGTTGAATTCACCTCTATGATAAAAACAAACAAACAAACAAAAAACCTGTTATGTGCTTAGGACTTAGACCTGGGATCTCTCCCAGTCCATAAGAACAGAAACAAATGTTAAGTTAGTCTTTGCTCATTTGGTTTGCATCTTTCTGAATGATAAGCTGGACCATTCTGCATGTCCTCACCTTTTGCCGCCTTTCTTGATTCCCTAGCTTGGGCTTAGACACCTTGCCTTTTGGATCCTATTTTTGCCATTAGGGATTCTAGCAGAGATAGAATTTACCTCATTGTACTTAAACCACAGTTTCTAATATGCTTGCCTCTCCACATTACATTAACTCCCCACCATTAGATTCATTTGTTGTGTAAATAAATAAATGTATTGAGTTATAATCATACTCTTATATGGCCTGGAATTCTCCTTAGAGATAATGAGTAATAACTATCCATACATATCATAATCTACTATGTAAAGACAAGGAAAACACAGTCTAATTGTGATACACTGAAACTCCTGTTTTTCCCTCTTTTTCATGCCTCACACTGTCTTACTGGCTCTGTCTATTGGAACCTGTTACTCAAATGTACCATCATATTAAGGTATAAAAAATGTTAACAGCTAAAGATGGTACTCCTCTTTCAAGTTATGTTAGAATTAAAGCCTTTAAAAAGTAGATTAATTTATCAAAGTTAGAGCTTCAGAATCCACTTGAGGGACATCATCTTGTCTTCCTGAAATTCTTCCTTCTCAGTATTTGCCTACACTCCCTAATACATAAAGGTAGACTCACAGAAAATATGGTCCTGGTACAGAATTAGCCACAATATGCAACCACCCTTTGGATCATTAACAATATATTTTTTTAAGTTATAGAAATTATACAAAGTCATTGGATACATGAGCCGTTGTGCTGGGATTTTATGTTTTCCATCATGTCTAAGTTTTCCTCCCCTGTGGAGGTCAGAATTTAAAGTGGCTCCATGATCCCACCTCTTGGGTGTCCTTGTATAATCCCCTCACCTTGAGTGTGGGTAGGACTGGTAACTTATTTTCAACCAATAGAACATGTGAAAGGCAATGGGAGGTCACTCCATTGACACCAGATTGGTGTCTAACAATTCAACTCAATTCTGACACTGTCTACCAGGAGATGGCATCAGGTACCACAGGTTAAGTGTTAGTCCTACAAGACTGCCTCTTCCCCTAGCCCATCTTTTCAAATGTCACTCCCAAGCCCAGATTATTACCTGTACTTCTGACCAATCAGCTTTAAATCAGAGATTCCCACAGCCCCCTCCTTGGGTTTGATTAATTTGCTAGAATGGCTCACAGAACTCACAGAAACATTTTACTGATTAGATCACAGGTTTATTATAAAATGATATAACTCAGGAATGGCCACATAGAAGAGATACATCGGGTAAGATGTGCTGAGAGGGCTGGGAGCTTCCATGCCCTGTCCAGGCATGCCTCTCTTCCAGCCCCTTCACATGTTCACAACCCAGAAGCTTTCTGAACCTCTTATTCTTTTCTTGTGTTTTTGTTGTTGTTGTTTTTATGGAAGTTTCATCACATACACAAGACTGATTAAATCATTGGCCACTGGAGATCGAACTCAATCTCTAGCCCCACTCCTCTTCCCAGAAGTCAGGAGGTGAAATTCCAAACCTGCTAATTGCATGGTTGGCTCCACTGGCAACCAAACCCCATCCTTAGGTACTGTCCAAAAGTCACCTAGTTAACATAACCAGAGACAACTTTACTGCTCTCAACACTAGAAAATTCTAAGAGTTCTGGGAGTTGCGAATCAGAAACCATGGACTAAGACCAAATATATATGAAAAATATATTTTGGTCAACTGGATGATCAATACACATATTTTTTATAAATCACAATATTGGACACCCTAAGCAGATGACCCATTTAACCTACGCCTAGACTCCTGTACCATAGAAACTGTGAGATAATAAATGTGTGTTCTTTTAAATATCTAAGTTTCTGGTAATTTGTTATACAACATAGACTAGTAATAATGACCTTACTCCCTGATTACAGACCACTGTCAAGATATAAAACATCTTACATTGCTTGCAACTAGCAAACAGCGAATGGTTAGTACTGGCTGTATGTGATACACACAGACCAACAGGTTTTATGAAATATTGGTAACTACCAGGGGAAGACATTTTACTACTGTATCCACAAAAACATATGTGAGATGTTACAAAAATGCTCCTTTCCTCTCTGATGTTTACTATACCCATATCTGCTTAATAATCAGGGACAGTAAATGGACTCATTTTGTAATATTTCCTCAGGGAAAAAAATTTAAAAGTACATATAAGTTATGCACACATTCTCTTTATATGGAGCTGCACTATTCCCACTTATGTCTAGGTGTTTGTCATGGTTTAAATTGACACTTAACATGAACACTTTCTGCAAAAGACTGTCTGACTAAGAAGCACAAGGAAAGTTTGCATAAAATGCTAACGGAGTACAAATTGACATGCACAATTTAAACTTTTTAAAAATGTGTTTTTCTAGCCTGTTTTCTCTCTTTCTCATCACACTTTTACAGATAAGCAGTAGAACAGCACCTAAAGGCAGTTGTGATGTGGTGTCCTCGCCATGAAATTCTTGTTTTCCAAGTTTCCCTATAGTTCTTTGCACTCAGTAACTTAAATCTAGCCCCTTCTTCTTAGACTGCTTTTCCTCCATGCTGTGTTCCCTCCCCAAGTGGATTATTTACATTCTCCAAAAAGGTTTAGAAAGTACAGGCAGTGCTATATTTAGTCACCAATATTTTATTTTCTCACTCAGGAATTCAGTTCAGTTTCACTGGGGACACAATTTACACCTTAACAACATCTTAACCACATGAAATCTAACAATGTTGTTAGAACCGTTTATCTGACCCTGGTTAAAGCTCAGTATTGAAAAGGAACACTTTTAAATAGCGGTATAAGGTGGGCTGAAAAATGACCCCTTCCCACCTCCACCTCCCTGCAAAAGATGTCCACTTCCTAATCCCTGGAAACTGATAATATGTTACCTTGCATGGTAAAAGGGACTCTGAAAATGTGATTAAATTAATGATCTTGCGATGACGAGATGACCCTGGATGATGTTTGTGCACCCAGTGTTAGCACAAAGGTCCTTATAAGAAGGAAACAGATGAGTCAGAGTCATAGAAAGAAGATGGAAATAGGGATCAGAGAGGAGAGAGATGCTGTGCTCCGGGCTTGGAAGACAGAGAAGGGGGAGGCAGGAGCCAAGGAATGGAGGCATCCTGTAGAAGCTGGAAAAGGCAAGGTAAAGCATTCTCCTCTAGAACTTCTAAAAGGAAAGAACCTAGGGGCAGGACAGGAATAAAGATGCAGACGTAGACAACGGACTTGAGGACATGGGGAGGGGGAACGGTAAGCTGGGACAAAGTGAGAGAGTGGCATGGGTTTATATCTACTACCAAATGTAAAATAGATAGCTAGTGGGAGGCAGCCGTATAGCACAGGGAGATCAGCTCGGTGCTTTGTGTCCACCTAGAGGGGTGGGATAGGGAGGGTGGGAGGGAGGGAGACGCAAGAAGGAAGAGATATGGGGACATATGTATATGTATAACTGATTCACTTTGTTATAAAGCAGAAACTAACACACCATTGTAAAGCAGTTATACTCCAATAAAGATGTTAAAAAAGAAAAATGTAGCCTTATGGACTCATTTTAGATGTTTCACCTCCAGAACTATACGAGAATAAATGTGTGATATTTTAGGGCACTAAATTTGGGGTAATTTGCTACAGCAGCAATAAGAAACCAATACAGTTTATAAATAGATGCTAAAAATAGTTTAGAAAGTTCAGAAACTAAAGGACCAGACTTCCACAGTTTGAGAAGCCCAATGTGATCAAATATTTCTCTTGTGAAGAGGGATTATACTTTTGTCTTTATGTATAGTTAATAGCCTGTTTTCTTTCTTAGAATAAAAATATCTTATGTATGGGTTAGCAAAGCCCATCACCAAAATTTAAGGCTTACAGACCAGTTCTGAAACTGAGAGATGATCTGGATAAGGTGGACATTGAAGATTTTGTCAGAAGCCTGGACCAAAACTCTGTAGGGACTGTTATTCTGGGTTTGTGTGGAGACCTCCCAACTATGAATTATGTTTCATTCAGGAAAAACTTGTAGAACCAGGGTCACATCCAGTCAAAATTGTCTTACCTGATTCAGCACACCATACACCATGCACCGAGGAACGAGGAACCGTTTCTCCCCACGAATTAACACAGCAGCAAGAGCAACAACAAAATTTAAGTTTGAATTCTAACCAAAGAAAGTCAATTCATAGGACGTTTGCAGATATTGCATGAATAGATATGCTTATTGTAGGAGTACAAAGATACTGTGTTTTGCTTAAATGTAGCAGACAATAGTTTCTTATCCCATCTGTTTCTCATGAGAAAGGAGAGTAAATTGCAGGAAGAAGTCAAAGGGCTTCAGAATTTCCCTTTAACTGCTTGATTTCCCTTGACAACAACTCTGGCAAATATGTGAGTTTTCCAGCCCCTGCTTGAACATCTCCATGTATGGAGATGTTTCCATAGACAACCTTTCCTTGGATGGAAAACTAGAAAGTTCTCTATCAGAGCTGAAACCTGACTTCCTATATAACCCACAACCTATTCTTATCCTGTCCAAGAAGCTGCCCTTGGCAATGTGACCACAATAACTCAGAAAAGTGAAAATCACTGTGGTTATGATAAGTATCAGCTCCTCCTAACAGACCCCTTACCTCAGTTTTGGATTGATTTTTCTGTCTATCAAAATCAAAGTTGAGCTCAAGTGTAAAAAACTCAGTTATATGTTGCCTTTTCTATTGTTTGGGATGGGGAGGGAATCTAAGAATAGAATAAATAAATTAAGTGACAGAATCCTATTTCAAGCATAAATAAATTTTATGAAGGCATGACTCTATGTCCATGAACATCCAAAATTGTTCTGTTTCTCCAAGGCACTGTGAAAAATTGCTTAGCAGGAAGTAATTTCTTTTTCCCACTAAAGTATGTTTTTGAAGGATTTTCATGTAAGGTTTGATTAAAAAGCATGTTTTTCTTTTTACTAGAAAGCCCAAAATCATAACCTATAAATATTAAGAAAGAATAGGTTTATTGTATGGATGCTTTAACATAGAGAAAATAACAAGGTTGGTATTTCAAGGTCACAAGCCCTGGAATGCTTTAATTGTTGACTCATATGTGGAAGAGGTAGGTAGCAATTTTGTCTGGTCCTGACACTGAGCAAACTTAATCGAATACTTTAATACTCTAATGTATGTAACCCTCTCTTTCCACCTCTACTAAAAAGGAACTGGAAGAGGTTGCCTCTGAAGCATTCCAGATTTAGAGACTTCTTATTCTGTTGTGAAAAGAAAACCATTCCTGTCTCATTCCTGAAATGATGGTATCATAATTTGATTGTTTCTGTATCTGGAACATACACAGATTCACTTGGCACTTCTCATTTGTGTAGCTGTAGTATTTAGTAACTGTACCTAACTTTTACTATCCCTTTCAGCCCTCCAAAAAAAATGAAGCCAGGAATTTAATAAAGTCAGGGCATAATGCCACACTTCTAGTCTCATTTTGAGAATTTTACCACTTTCAGTTATTTGAAAAGGTTACATATACAATAATCCTTTGGGTGCCATGAAGCAAATAAAATTTAATTCTGAATCATCCCAAGGGTGTTACCAGTGGAGAGCTGTCTCATCTCCTGGATGATTATCAAGCAACCTGATTTCTGTGCTCCTCAGTCTGTTTACCCGAGGCAGGTATGTGGATTTTATGAATGCATGAGTGCCTTTTAGGCAGAAATCTTTCTTCATAAATTCTAGTAAACTAATTTGCCTGACACAGTACACGTTTAGTTTGTTGGAAAACCAACTGTCAACATAATTTTAATCTCTTTATCTTTAACTGATTATTAATTTGGAAAAAATGTATTATTAAAAGAAAAACACCATCAACATATCTCCAGATACTAGCTAGTCAGCTTACTAGCTTGAATATGTTTCCAAATATAACCTACATACAATCAACAACCTACATAGTGAACAAATATTAGAAAAGAGGTTTGGTATAGCCTTCGAGGCTGAAGGGACCTAACATCTCACTACTGTTTATTTTGTTTCCAAGCCAGCAAAGTGCACATCTATTCAGAACAGCCTTCCATAATCCCAGGTGTTTATTAGTCTTTCCTTGGATTTCATTTTATTTCCCTAATTTCTTTGGTGTTGATCTTTGGGGACAGAAACATCAGTCTGCATTAATTGACCATAGATATTTAATTATCTAGGGAGTAAGTATGACTTTATACCTATTTTATTTATTACTCAATTAATAAAAACACTAAGGTTGAAAGAAGTTAAATAATTTACTTCATGTCACAGGAAGAGGCAGATTCCATCTTGGAGGACCTTGTATCTACAAAAGTATCTTACTTGCACATAAAACCTCACGTGGTCATCACTCAGGATTCTACTGCTCTGACTACAGGCCCTTAACTGAGTTTTAAGATCAAGCGGCTTCCCTTGGACATAGGGTTAATGTTCCAAAATAATTTCTCCAGCTCCTTACTACCAACACCCAAATAAGAAACTATAAATATACTCCATTTCATCACAAGTTACTAGTGGCTTGTGAAGTAATATAAAAATTTATCTATTCATGATGAAGTACTAAAGATTTAGCGTATGCTATAATTTGATTATAATATTGATCTAGAGACAGAGAAGAAAGGGAGAGACATATTAATTCTTGCCTCTTGAATAGTAGAAGTTCCAGCATTCTGACATGTCAGTGGAAGGTCTTTTGGGCTGGGGTGGCCATTCCTTTGTCTATCAAATTATGAGTCAGTGAATTTCAAAAATATTTGCTCACTTACCCTCTAAATTGATTTTGAAAATTATGTACCTCTTCACATTGTTTTAAGTTGTTTGAGTTTGTAAGTTGATGTCTATAATTATTTAATTTTATTAAATCATTCAATTAAAACAGTACAAAATATGTGATTTTTGCCCATTGAAAAATTGACATTTAAAATGTAACTGTTA